>NW_022589713.1:32469811-32595460 GCF_004348235.1 Phoca vitulina | reverse complement strand
CTTCCTTCCTTCCTTCCTTCCTTCCTTCCTTCCTTCCTTCCTTCCTTTCTTTCTTCTTTCATGGCTCTGTCTCAGATGTTTCAGTGAGAGCAAGGTGTTTTTGGTAGTGTCATTCTTTTAATTTTAGGATTCTTCACACTTTGCAGAATCCTGCTTTGTCAGCTGCTGCTGTGTGTATATTCACAAGGGCAGTGTATAGGCATGGTCAGAAAATTGCCATAAGAATTAAGAAATTAAAAATTCTGAGAATAAATTTGGAGAAACTTGGGACATACAAATAGGAAGTTACTTATTGTATAGTTTCATTTAAGAATGAAGAAATACTAACAGTCTTAGAAAAAAAATTGAATACCAAGTATAGATTAGCCAAAGGTGTTTATGACACTGATGGGCACAATATCTACAGTTTATGATGAAGTAGTCGGGAGGAATGACAAAGATGAAAATATATTTCTGACAAGGAACTGATTAGGGACAATAAATAAAATACAAGAGAGTATGTGTTGTGGTTTGAACTGAATAAATTGTTAATACAGATAGGAGACAAAGAAGTAGCTGAGTCAGAGTACAAGAGTATGGTGAAGTAGCAGCATATTGATTCAAATACTAATACTGTTCTTTTTTTCTTGGAATTCTTAAAAAGTGAATTTTTATTGATGGGTAGTTATTGTTGGAGAATATTGTACTCTAGAGTGTTTACATAAGGGATAGAGAAAGGAGGTATTAATACATTATCTTATGAGTCTGACAGAGGTCTATAGATGGTGTGTCTGGGGAGCAAACCAGGAGACTTCTGGAACATATTTTAAATGTGTATAATTAAAGGAATTTCAAAGGAAGGCTAAATGGCCAGACCTTCAGGGATTCATAATTTTCTAAGTTTTGTATCAATAAAGAAGTACTGAATTAAGTATTTATGAGTGGGCAAATGTTGAGAAATGGTGCCTATGAAGCAAAAAAGCTTATAAAGTAATAATTCATTTTCCTCCTCTTTATGTTAAATCTGTGGACACGTAAAATAGCAGTGTGAGTTTCTAATGACCACAAGGGGAAGTGAATAACGATCTTAGGTGGTGGTGACAGTTAGTCTGCCTATCCTCAGCTTGGAAAAAATAGCAATATTTATTAAGTCTCTGAAATAATAAAAATAAATCCTCAGACCCCCATGTTTTGCTTTAAAGCCATCTAGATATTTGAGCAGCCAGGCTTAGATTCACAGATGTTCCATGTTGCACTGTATGGGAAAGGTGCTTTGAAAATGATACATAATTTAAAGTTAAAAATGAAGAATCTCTCTTCCTTCTACATTTCTGATCATAAGGAATTAGAGTTTTTAAATGAAATTTTTCAAACAGAATCTTGGAAGAAATCCAAGTTGTTGGCTATATTGTTACCAAGACCCAGTAGGTTTTATTGTTTTCCTCTTAATCTAATTTCAAGAGCATATGTATTCTGACAAGGTCTTTGGATACCCTCATTCTTCTTGTGAGGTTCATTTCTATAAAGTAGCCTGTCAGTTAAGCTAGAAGTACCAAGGAAAAAGAGGTGGAGAAATACTATTTTTGCTTGATAATAAAATGCCTTTGTTGGATATATTGAGTTGAAAAAAATTACAGGAAAGCCAGTGAGTGGATAGAAATAAGATACACATAGAGGAATAAAGAGAAAGAAGCCATCACATGTAATTTAAAGGAAATCAGGTTGTCAGAGGAAAGCAAATATTCAGGAAAGATGTGATTAGAAAAACTTCTTGCTGTAAGTAAATTGTTGGAATATTTTATTTTAGTCCTGCCATGATACACTGAGTATATAGGTATGTGGTCTGTATGTATACTTAAAGTTCTGAAATAAATGGACAAAAGAGGGTTGATTGTACCTAAGAAAGCAAAATAATAATATGTGATTCTTTCAAGTGAAAAATTATTTAAACTGGCAAATGGATAAAGGAAATGTGAAAAATCAGGCTTACTCTAAGTACCTGAGAAGGAATAAACTTGTAACCTTTGTAAATGATGATCTGTCAGGATTGAAGAATGTCATAGTACTCTTTTGCTAAATTTTAGTAGTGTGAGCCATCAGCACAATTGGTTATAACTTCCTACTTTGGGGGCATAGGCTGTAGATTTCATTTCCCACATGGGCTAGATAGCTAGAACATCTGGACTACTCGATAAAGAGTTTTGTAGCATGGCTCCTTACTATAGCCAGATGTGAGCTCTGGGTAACTGATATGTGGCCATCCTTGTACGTACAACCCAGGACTGAAGCTGTAGGGTATAGACATGAAGCTGTAGGGTATAGACATGCCATAAATTTAAGTGTATAAGGTCCTGTCTTTGGATAGTGGTGCAGATAAAATCCCATTGCAGTCTGTATATTGTTTTGTCAAGAAACAATTTTTCACATAGTATATATAACTTGCAGCAGAAGTTGATGGTGCTAACCCATGGTAAGACCCATTCTGTAAGTGGTGCTGCTTGCTTATCTAATTAGTTTGTTATCTCCATCTGTCAACTAGGTATTGTCTACCTATCTCTATCTGTCATCAACTTTGGACTTTATAATAGTCACTAAACCTCAGTAAGAATTGAGGACTATAGAAGCTTTCTGTACATTCAATGTAATAGGCATGTATCAAGATGCTTTTTTCAGTGCCAGAGAATTTTCAGTCTATGAAAAGTCTAGTGTTAAACACAGAGTTTCAACAACTGCATTTTTACTGTTCCAGCTATTGCATAGGTGTTTACTTGTAGAATTTTAAGATGATTCCATCTTTAACATACTTTTCAAAATGCCTGCTCCAGTTGCTAATGTCTTTAGGAAGAGTCGTACTATTTGTGTGGCTTCTGAGTCTTTTCACCCTCTCTAATCTTGAGAACATCTGTACTGTTCCTCCCTGATTTGGGGTGAGAAATAGCTTTGGTGAGCTTGAATTTTACCTAATTCAAGTACCTAAGTACAAACTTACAACAGTAGTAAATAAGGCATAGAGATCTAATACATAGTATAATGAATATAGACAATATTATATTATTATTTTTTTTAAGATTTTATTTATTTGACAGAGAGAGAGTGAGAGAGGGAACACAAGCAGGGGGAGTGGGAGAGGGAGAAGTAGGCTTCCCGCCGAGCAGGGAGCCCGATGCGGGGCTCAGTCCCAGGACCCTGGGATCATGACCTGAGCCGAAGGCAGACGCCTAATGACTGAGCCACCCAGGTGCCCTGACAATGTTATTTTAAATATCACTACGTATTATGATAAATATCACTACATTGGCAATCATATTATGATATATAAACATATCAAGGTAACACCCTAAACACCTTAAACTTATGCAATGTTACACATCAAATTTATTCAGCAAAAGATGAAGTAACAAATAAAAACAAGAAAAGACCTGATTTGAACAACATGAAAAACCCTTTGTCTCCTGTCGATTTTTCCTTGCCTTTTGTCTTTCCTGAATGGAATCATCCACCCCTTCTCTCCAGGAGGAGCATCAGCTCTCAGTCAGGAGCTCCTGGTGCCTTATTTAATAATCCCAACCAAGTATTCATTCAGTTACCCTTGTCTTTTCAGCCAAGTCTTGTGACAATGCCTCTGTATTTCTGGAAAAAAAAAAAAGAATGGGAGAAAGGTAGGAAAATAACCATCTCTTATAGTATATTTTATGGCTTATATGTTTGATTTCCTGTAGCTCTCTCTGTAGTCCTATGAAATAGACCATTTTACTGGTGATAATTTACTTGATAAAGAAACTAAAACTCAGGGACACATGTAAAATTGTAGGAAACAAAATCAAGAATTGTAGCATCCTTTTCTCCTTCCATGCTATCCCTATAAACCTTCTTAAAATGGTTGCTTCCCTAAGAAGGCTCTTGTATGACTTTAACTAGGACAGGAAAGGGTTATCACTTTAAGAAGGGAGAAGAGAATAGGTCCAGAAGCCACTGCCCATAATCTCCTATTAGGGATCATGCAGGGCTTGAAAAGGTGAGGGCTGCAATTATAACCTGCAGGAATTATAACATTTTCAAGTGTTAATTACCTCAGTGTTCCTGAAGCCCTGAATTATTGCTTGGCACAACTGAAACTGTCGAGTGTACAAAATAACACTGTCATAAATTTAAGAGTATAGGATCCTGTCTTTCAATGGTAATACTGATAAAATCCCATTGCAATTTGTACATGGTATATGTTGTTAAATACTTTCTGCATAGGTGTAATCGTCTGTTTGTCTATTAGTAGTAACAGAAAAATAGCTACAATAAATTTCCTAGGCTCCCAACAGGGATGTGTGTTGGGGGAAGGTAGAAGGAGTATGGAAAGAAGGTGTGTATAATTATGCATCTGTAGTAAATAAATGCCTAGCAAATAAGCAAGGCCTAGAATGTAAGCAATGACAAGAATGTCTTAGACTTATGGTATCTATTTGGATATGTCCCAGCATTTTAAATTGAAAATATTGCTGACTCTATACTTTGTTCTCCATTGTGTGTGATAATGTCAGTTGGGACATAAATGCAAACTTTTCAATGAGACTCAGCTCAATACAGGACAGCTTCACTTGGTGCAGGGACAGTTCAAATAGAATTATTTTAGGGAGTGGCCCATTTGAAGACATGGTGCTCATTCATCTCAGGAATCTTAAAACCCAGAGAACTTCATACTTTTTGTTGCACTATTTTATTTTTTAATTTTGCAGGCTTCTATTGACTGAATGTGTCCCCTTCAATTTCAAAAGTTAAATCTTAATGTTCCATGTGATGGTTTTAGGAGGCGGTAGGTCATGAGGGTAGAGCACTCATGAATGAGATTAGTGACCTTGTGAAAGAGACCCTTCGCCTCTTCACCATGTGAGGACACAGCAAAAGGATAGCCATCTCTGAACCAGGAGCAGGCCCCCACCAGACAGTGGATTTGCTAGTGCCTTGATCTTGAACTTCCCGGTCTCTGTGAGGAACTGTGAGAAATAAATTTCTCTTATTGATAAGCTACCCAGTCTATGGGAGTTTGTTATAGCAGCCCAAACAGATGAAGATATGGACTAAAGGCTTATGTCAACTATGTGAGCTTAATATCCAAATAAGAGGAAGTGGTCTCTGATTATGATAAATGCACACTCATGTTTGGGCATGAAAATGATACATTGGCCACATGTAGACATTAGTCAAATTAATCATTATCTTCCATTCTTTGTGTTATGTTACAGTTCTCACCTCCCTCCTTGTCTCTTATCTGGTATCTTCAGCTATTGTCACCTAAATGAACAGATTGTTCAAAGAATGCAGAATAGGCTCCAGACAACTATCCCAAGCACGCACCCACACATCGTCAGCGGTGTTATCAGCCTTAGCAAGAGAGTGCGGCATTTAAATCAAATTGATTTTTTGAAATCATGAGTTATTCATTGGAAAATGGGGAATGAAGATAACCAGATTTTTTTTTATCTTTTATTAAGGTAGATAGCATAATTCTTTTCTATAAATGGTTTGTTTGAAGATAACCCAGCAGTGGCTCAGAAACTATCTCTTGGTTAGACAAACAGGTGGCATAATCTTTTTTGTTATCTTAGTAAAATAATTATTTGCAAAAAAGACATGAGCACTTTCTCTCCTTTGTTACTAGGCTTCTTCCTTACTCTTATATAACTTAATGCTTTTCAAAATACTTCCACTATGGTATTTTATTTGATCCAAAGGGATGTTTTCCAGCTCTCAAAAGAACAGCAATAACAATAAAACCTTTCACAGTAAAAAGATAAATACAAAAGGCCTGGAAATGAAAACACAACTAAATGTAGCTGAAACTATTGAAAAATAAGGACTGTGAACCCTCCATCCCATGTGATAGGATGGTTCTTTAAATCAGGGCTGCATTAATTTACAAATAGCTATGTTTTAGGCACTGTTTACGTACTGTATGTGAGTTTTAAGTCATTTCATTATCAAAACAATCCTATGAGTTTCAAGTCATTTCATGACGAACACAACCCTGAACAGTGTCACAATCTTTATTTTATAGATGAAGAAACTGAGGCACAGAGATATTAAGTAAATTGTTCAAGTTATGCAGCTAGTAAAGCTAGAATTCAAACCCAAGGGATCTGTCACTCAAGGCTGCCTTTTCATGCATAGCTTATCAACAGAATTTGGTTTGGAGTGGAGGAAGAATTTATCTTTGAAAAACTCAACTGAAACACTGAAAATATACTTGTTCTCATCTAACTTTAATCTTTCTTTCCCCTCCTTTCTCTTCTAAGCAACACTGTTGAATGTTAATGAGTATATATTTTATTCAACCTCAACCAGTCATTTGGGGGTAATTAATCTGAGTTTTATACATCTAACCTCTCTTTTAATGAGTAAACTTTGAGCAAAGCATGCTTCTACCACTGAGTATTTGCTTCTGCTTATAGAGGTAAATGAGCAGCATATATTTGGTTCCTGTTTTGTTGTCCTTGTTACTGGATTCAGTAGTAAAGAGGAATGGTGAAATCATTAATCAGAGCATAACGATTCATTTTAGCAACGGATTGTGGGAACCCTGACACACACAGATACCTAAATGCATCAACAAAAGACAAACACAGACTGTGATTTGCACAACTGACACGTAGGCACTAGTCATTCTACAGCACAGACCGTGGTATTCAAATAGAAAACTGTCAGCAAGCCATTTGCTCTTTCAGGAATGACCAGCATAAGTATTAAGTATAATAACAGAATCAGGATGCTTTCCCCATCTCTGTTAATTTCACTTACCTTTTTTCCTTTTTACCTTGTTTGAGGTTTTGGGGCATCCTTGAGTTTTGTTTCACAGTATATCTGGTCATAGTTTCCCAAGATTCTGCAAATTTCTAGGAAATTCTTAAATTGCTTGTACATGTTTAAAAGAGATGAGGGAACAATGCCTTGCTTCAGAGTATAGTGCTTGAGTAGCCTGGGGTACAGGATTGCCCAAGGGGCTGTGGCTTGGGCTTAGGAAGAGATGCCTAAGCCTTTGACTAAGCTTTTAGGAAAATTTACACTGGAGGGCTCAGTGCCCCCCACCCCCTTTTGTGATGTGCACCATGTTTGAGTCATGGTGGATATATCACAATCCCCTAGAGATTGAGTATATACATGATAGACATACATGTGTGCACGCACATGCAGTCAGCTTTACCTCCAATCGTTCCAGCTTCACCTGCTGTTGGGGAGGGCTGAGAAACAGCTGTGAGGGAGGCACTGGGTTGGGGGGGAAGGCAGATCTGTCATGATATGTGACTTTTATACTCTAGTTGTAATCCTTGCACATGACATATAAAGGAATGTAACATGTCAGGTAAAAAAATTGCAAAAGCTTTAGAGCCAGATAGTCAAGGGCTTCAACCACAGCTCGGCGATTTGCTCCTTGTTTGTCACCAGGCAAGCTTCTCTTTCTAAGTCTCACTTTACTTTTTTGTGAAATGGGAATGGCACCACCTACCTTGTAATACTGCTGTGGGGATTTCATAAATATATACAGGGCTAAACTAGACCCCGATAAGTGGCAGTCATAAAATTAAGGAAAACAAATATTAGGATTTTTAAATTATACCTATTAAAGTATACCTATTAAGCAGTTTACTCAGTTGACTATTAAATCTTTCAAATGGGTAAATTATTGACTATTTTGACAGAATTAACTGGATAATTAAGTCAAAAGATTGAACCTGACTGATTTTTTTTTTTTTTAAAGATTTTATTTATTTATTTGAGAGAGAGAGAATGAGAGAGAGAGCATGAGAGGGGGGAGCGGGAGAGGGAGAAGCAGACTCCCTGCCGAGCAGGGAGCCCGATGCGGGACTCGATCCAGGGACTCCAGGATCATGACCTGAGCCGAAGGCAGTCGCTTAACCAACTGAGCCACCCAGGCGCCCTGAACCTGACTGATTTTTAAAAATTTAACTATTTTTTCCCTACTACACATATAAATCATTTGACAGATGGTGATTTTTTTTTTTTTTTGTTCCTTATTGATTTAGGCTTAGCACATAGTACACATGTTCTGATAGTTACCTAGCCACAGGAGTATAGCAACATGCATGGTTTTAAAAATACTGGCTGAAAGGGTTTATTTCTTCATATGTTTTTATAAATAGTGTATGGTAAGGAACCTTCTAAATCAGAAAGGAGAACATACCCTGGGCAATATGTGAGTCATTGTCAAGAACGAAGCACAGGACAAGAAACAAGTATCGGCAAGGGTATGGAGAAAAAGGAACCCTTGTGTACTATTGGTGAAATGCAAACTGGTACAGCCACTGTGGAAAACAGTATGGAGTTTCCTCAGAAAGTTAAAAATAGAACTACTTTATGATACAGTAATTGCATTACTGGGTGTTTGTCCCCAAAATATAAAAATACTAATTCAAGGTGATACATGCACCCCTGTGTTTATTGCAGCATTATTTACAATAGCCAAATTATGGAAGCAACCCCAATATCCACTGATAGATGAATGGATAAAGAAGATGTGATGTATGCATACAATGGACTATTATTCAGCCATAAGAAAGAATGAGATCTTGTCATTTGCAATAATATAGATGGAGCTGGAGAGTATAATGCTAAGCAAATTAAGTCAGAGAAAGATGAATACCATATAATTTCACTCAAATGTAGAATTTAAGAAACAAGTGGAAAGGGGAAAAAAAAAGACAAACCAAGAAACAGAACAAATTTATGGTACTGGAGAGGAGTGTGGGGGATGGGTGAAATAGGTGAAGGGGATTAAGAGTACACTTATCACAATGAACACTGAATAATGTATAGAATTGTTGAATCATTGTACTGTACACATGAAATTAATATAACACTGTATGTTAACTATACTGGAATTAAAATTAAAAACAGGGGTGCCTGGGTGGCTCAGTCGTTATGCGTCTGCCTTCGGCTCAGGTCATGATCCCAGGGCCCTGGGATCCTGCATTGGGCTCCCTGCTCCACGAGAAGCCTGCTTCTCCCTCTCCCACTCCCCCTGCTTGTGTTCCCTCTCTCAATGTGTCTCTCTGTCAAATAAAATCTTAAAACCTTAATAAATTAAAAAAAAGGAACATGCTAAGCATAGGATAGATTCTTAGCCTCCCCACCTTTTATCTTTCCCAAAGCAAACCAAGATAGGAAAATTGGAAAACATTATAGAATGAAATGATTAGAAATAGATAATGAGTGGTCTCCCCTACCCCACCCAGGATTATTTGGAAATATGAAATGTGCTTCTCATGTGTAGCACGCATGTGCTTTTTAATTACAAAATAAAGATAGAAGCATCTGAAACACTCAAAAGAGCTAGTTTATGAGTAATTCAGAAGGCTCAGAGAGGGATAGTATATGTATTATATGTAATTCACTGCACATGTAATGATTGTGCTTAGTGTCAGCCCATTAAGAAACATCTGCCTTCACAACTGCCACCAGACTAAATTATGTTTGTGCCTCAAAGGACATCTTCAGTGTAGATAAATAATATATGTTTAGAGATTTTATGGATTAACTTAAAATGTGTCTTATTTTTCAATTCTTTTGGAAACACACTACTCAGGAACATTTGACTTAACTTCAGTTCATTATGATTACGCTGTTTCTGACTTGAAAGTCTCATCCACAAAACCATTTCAGATCATTTCTATTAGCATGTCCTTAAAATAATTATTTAAAAAACTAATAGTCAGGCTCTTCTAAATTCATTTTCTTGGTACATTTTAATTGTTTCTACTATGGATTTTTGAGAACCATTTTAAGGTGAAGTTTAGGGTGTTACTTGTCAGAACTTGTAAAATGCTTAGAAAAAGCATTTCCAAAACATGCTATCATGTTGATTGTGACTAGTGAGGGCCCACATTTACATTAAAACAGCATTTTGTGAACAAGGCAAAATATTTTCCTCTAATCTTTGTTCCAAGACTATACTAACCTGTAAATGAAGGAGACTGTTTTAACCTCACCACATTTGTAATATTGTTACAATCAGTAGAAATCATATAGAAAGCAAATGGATTTATTAAAAGCACATGTATGTGTGTATTATGGTATCATATGTTATTTAATAATGGCTAAAGTTATTTCAGATATGAAAGGCAAAAGGTGTATCTTGGAGAATTTCTCAGATGGAAATTTTATAAAGAGATGTTAGTGAAAAGAAGACCTGCCTGGATCAGGCCGAGAACCTGAAATAATTTATGGGAATGAAGAAGAAGGAGGGAAGGAGTTTTCTTGGATTGGCCAAGGGTCTGAGAGAATGAGCATGTGCCTGGAGTCAAGGTGAATTGAAAAGAGCTGGCTTTGAGAATGGGCTCTGTCTCTCACTAGTTGTATGGTCATGAGGAAGTAATTTAGTTTTACTGGCCCTCAGTTCATTTATCAATGAGGAGAGAAGAGTTGACTAGTGATCTCCAGTGTCGTGTCCTACGCTACAGTTTGTCATGACATTATTCCAACATCCAAGGCTAGGCCATGCTCTGCATCATTGCTCCTTGGTTCTGTTAGGATAAAACCTGGGATTGTTTTTCCCAACACCCCTACTCTTCAATTGCAGTTTGCATGCTGCCACTTGAATTATTTGATTCATACCACCACTGCTTTTCATACTTTATAAAGTGTTGTTTTCAAGGACAATTTGGTATTTAAATGACCTTGTTTCCCAGAGAATGTATTATTCAGATATTGCCATCATCAAAATTACAGAATCATGGAATATTAGAGTGTAAAGGGCCCTTAGAGGAAGCTGTTGTTTAAGGGGATTTGCTTTTTTAAAATTTGGATCAACATTTATCCAGTGTGATAAAGCTCCAAAATAGAAATAGCTACACAATCACTGAGTTGAAAATGGAAGTGTCAATTTGGATACAATCTACTAATTAAGCTGATTGTTAGTAAAGAGTAGCCAGTCATAATTGTCAGCAGTTCTACTTTTAACATGGAACTTGTCCTACACTATTAGAGAATATAATTTAAGGAAACCGTTTCTGTGCATGTTAAAGATCAAATTTTATTGAAAGAAAACAATCAACTTCATCTTTCTATACCCCCTTCCGCTTCACAATCACAGGCATCATCAAAGCTAATGTTGATCAAGCCTTTTCTAGGTAATAGTGTCTTAGGTCAGCTTTCCCTTGAAGTAGACTTTAAGATGGAGATGGGTGTGCATGAAGTTTGTTGGGAAATGATACTGTGATCATCATCTGCATGAAAATGAGGAAAGCAGGATTAGACCAGAAAGAGAAGTTGGGCTTTAATGCGGTCTTCTCTGCCACTCCATGGGTAGCTCAGGACCTGGCCTTTCCGAGTTGTCTTGAAATGATACAGTAGATGTCATTGACCAAGCTTGGAGGTAGGATACCCCCAGGAAGAGACAGCTTTTTGACTGAGGGCAATTCCCAGAGAGTGACTCAGCTGAGAGCCATTAACTGCCAAAAACAGTGGAGGGAAGTCTGTGTGCCTGTTCAGAGATGGGAGCCCCATAATCAGGCACTGGTTATGCCCCTTACATGACCTATCTTGTATAAGCATAACAGTAACTATGGAATTAGCAATTATGATTTTCCCATTATTACCATGAGGAGATAAAGTCTTAGAGAATTAACTTGGTCAAGGTCATACAGCAGTAAGTGGGTGTGACCAGATTCTTAGCTGTCTGATCAAAGTCTGAGCTCTTCCTTCTCTCTCTTTTAAGGATATGACCACCTGGATAATGTCCACCTGAAATTATGATACCTTGAACTAGGTAATAGCTTTATAGTTTAGTTCCAGATTCATGACAATACCATAGCAGAGTTATGCCAATACTAAATACAACTTGATCATCTTGAACTATTTCTTTGAATCTGTATTACAGATCTGAAATAATATGGCACATTATTTATAGTAAGTAGTGGCCTTATCCCATACGGTAAATTATTTCCCATCTAACACTCAGTTTGTATACATATTTTGCTAAAACATGGCTCTTCTATTAAATCCCTGAATATCATTGTCTATAGTTCCAGAATTTGGGAAATGGTCCTTGGCTGGAACGGGGGGAACAGGGCTATTGATGTGGAATGTATATAATATCCATCTCTTAATTTTTAAAAGTAAGTCTCAAATGGGGCACCTGAGTAGCTCAGTCAGTTACGTGTCTGACTCTTGATTTTGGCTCAAGTTATGATATCAGGGTTGTGAGATTGAACCCTGCTTTAGGCTCCATGCTGAGTGTGGAGCCTGCCTGGGATTCTCTCTCTCCCTTTGCCCTCCCCCCATCCTCTCTCCCTCTCTCTAAAAATAAAAATAAGTCTCAAACAATATAATATAAAATGTCTTGATAAAAACTTACTGGATATCAGATGGATTTAACTTTTACAAAGTTAAAAAAGAATAATTGTGAGAGAGCTAGTGTTCAAAAAGTTGACACTAGCCCAACTCTTCTTTTGATTATGGGTCAAATCTTTAAATAAAATGGCATTTTCAACAAAACCAAAAGACAACCAACAGAATGGGAGAAGATATTTGCAAATGACATATCAGATAAAGGGCTAGTATCCAAAATCTATAAAGAACTTATCAAACTCAACACCCAAAGAACAAATAATCCAATCAAGAAATGGGCAGAAGACATGAACAGACATTTTTCCAAAGAAGACATCCAGGTGGCCAACAGACACATGAAAAAGTGCTCCACATCACTCGGCATCAGGGAAATCCAAATCAAAACCTCAATGAGATACCACCACACACCTGTCAGAATGGCTAAAATTAATAAGTCAGGAAATGACAGATGTTGGCGAGGATGCGGAGAAAGGGGAACCCTCCTACACTGTTGGTGGGAATGCAAGCTGGTGCAGCCACTCTGGAAAACAGTATGGAGGTTCCTCGAAAAGTTGGAAATAGAGCTACCCTATGACCCAGCAATTGCAGTACTGGGTATTTACCCCAAAGATACAAATGTAGTGATCCGAAAGGGTACGTGCACCCCAATGTTTATAGCAGCAATGTCCACAATAGCCAAACTGTGGAAAGAGCCAAGATGTCCATCAACAGATGAATGGATAAAGAAGATGTGGTATATATATACAATGGAATATTATGCAGCCATCAAAAAACCCCCTGAAATCTTGCCATTTGCAACGATGTGGATGGAACTAGAGGGTTTACGCTAAGTGAATTAAGTCAATCAGAGAAAGACATGTATTATATGATCTCACTGATATGAGGAATTTGTAATCTCAGGAAACAAACTGAGGGTTGCTGGAGTGGTGGGGGGTGGGAGGGATGGGGTAGCTGGGTGATAGACACTGGGGAGGGTATGTGCTATGGTGAGCGCTGTGAATTGTGTAAGACTGTTAAATCACAGACCTGTACTTCTGAAACAAATAATACATTATATGTTAAAAAAAATAAAAAAGGTAGTAGGAAGGGAAAAATGGAGGGGGGGAATGGGAGGGGGAGATGAACCATGAGAGTCTATGGACTCTGAGAAACAAACTGAGGGTTCTAGAGGGGAGGGGGGTGGGAGGATGGGTTAGCCTAGTGATGGGTATTAAAGAGGGCACATATTGAATGGAGCACTGGGTGTTATACGCAAACAATGAATCATGGAACACTACATCAAAAACTAATGATGTATGATGATTAACATAAATAAATAAATAAATAAAATGACATTTTTTAGTTGTAATTTCCCTCCCAGTAAATATGCTTATATAATCTGTGTTGATGTGACTTCCACACACACTGTTTTCATAACCAATGTGTATATGTCTAAATGATACTAAAACAATTAGCTTGCCTTTTAAATAATTGAAAAGACCTTTGGCTCATAGAGATAAAATTGTGAAAAGGAAAAATATTCACATTTAATTATGTTATTTTTCCATGTTCTCTAAACATTGGTAATTGAGGATTTTGCCTAGGTTTTGTACATTATGAGAAGGATTATGTTTCTTGTGTATTCTCAAACTGCATTAATTAGTATTCCTCTTGACTGTATGTGTCCGAAAGCCCAACTTAAGCTGGCTTAAGCAAAAATGGGATTTATTGATCCAGGTAAATAAAGAATCAGCCATAGGGCTTGCCTCAGGCCAAGAGCTCAGGCAACTCTCAAGCTTCCTTTCCACCTCTCACTTACACTTTCTCTGCCTTGATCAAAATCTCTGATTTGCCCTTCCTGCCTGATGGCAAGATGGTTGGAGCAGTTCTAGCTTATATTCTCTCCTGTTCAAGATCAGGAAAGAGCACTTGCCTCTCTCTTGGGAGCCCAGTAGAAGTCTCTTTTCTCATTGCTTCTGGATCAATCACTGTGGCCAAGTCAAGCCTAACCGAAATGCAGCTAGGAGTAGAGTCAATAGCAGCTAAGTTCCACAAGATGTCTCCATGAATGGGATCTCGGGGCAGCCTTTTCTCAGAGTGTAACTGGAAATTTTTTTCTTCCAAAGAATATGAGGAAATGAATGCAGAATAGTTAAACCCAGTGCATATCCATCATTACTACTTAAATCTATAGTTTACTTTTCAGAAAGCTGTTGCCAACAAACTTACAGCCTAAATCATGTGATATATTATATGCCCTAGGGGTCTGAAATGAAAATAAAGCAAGAAAAAATGTAAGAAATAAACTCTAACAGGAAAAGGAAGCTTCAAGAGAGAGGAAAAATATGCACAGAAGAAAGTCTCAAGAGCAAGTGTGAGTTATATGGAAAGCACTTTTAACTATTCATGAATGGTGAGTTTCTGTGAACCTTAAGAGATACTGTTTTATTAGGATGAGAAACTTCCTTTCAATCTCACTGTGAGTTGATAATTTTGCAAACTGTCTTTTAATGTTGCAGGAAAGATGTGGAATACTCCAGTCAGTTTAGAAAGTGTTGATGGGTGGCAGCTTGTCAAGGTTACTCCTGTCAATTGGAAGAGTCATGTTTAAACATGAGTGCATTATTCTCAATGTTTGATTTTTGTCATGATTTTTAATAGCTTTTGTGTTTGTTCCAGGGCGGGGGGGATGGAAAATATGTATATATAGTAGATGACACTTTCCATTAACCTTGCCAGAATATAATCTTATAATCTACCTACAAGTAACAGAGCTGATAGGTTTCTTTCCCTAGCAAGTTTTCAGAATTTATACATCCAGCTCTTTTGAAAGTTACAAGGGTGATTGTAATGGGTGGATTAGAAAAGATAATTCTAAACCTTGTTCCAGAGTTCTGCATAAACTAGTTTATATAAATTTCATGTTCACACATTGAAGACTGCTTTCAAATAAAGCATCTGTTTATGAATAAACACATTACGGGTGGCATACCTTTGATGGGTTTAAGCATCTTTCTCCTCTTCCAATCTTGAAATGGTTTCTCTTGCCACAGATGGGTATGAAAGCATTGGCTGTCAGAAAATGGTGGTGGTAAAGGTATTACAGGTAAAGGATCTTGAGTGAAACTACCCACTGTGGTTGAGAAACACTGGGGGACAAATCATGTGGGCAATTGGAAGATTTTCCTTTGGGCACATCCACACTGTGCCAAGACCACCTGTGGTGCTTCAGGGAAGCATTTGGTGCCCACTTTAGCGTAAGGAAGAGAGGTGCATGTAGGGATAATGAAGCAGTCGAGGCAGCATGGCAACAGTGGATTTAGAAGAATAAATTCTTCAGGGATCCACAAAGGAAATCAGAGTCTGGGGCCTTGTTGAGAGTAACTTCTATTCCCAAATTTAGGAACAAGTTTGCGGACTCTGAGAGTAATTGTTGGCATGTATCTAGGACCTCAGTCCTGGAGGGATTAGAATTACATAGCCAGAGACTCAGAACAGGAGAGTAAAACAGAAATCCAGTAATTGGAAGAGGGTACAATTGGAAACTTAGTCTCAGAAATAAAGCAGAAGTCAGGGTCTGCTTCATGAATTATGATCTGTGGTCCAGCGGCTTCAGCATTACCTAGATGCTTATTAGAAATGCAGTGTCTTGGGACTCTCCAAGATTAACTGAATTACAGTCTGTACTTCTGCATTTTGACAAGGTCTTCAGGTGTTTCATGTGCTCATTAAGATTTGAGACATTCTAGGACCCAAGGCCAGGGCTAGAAGGCCCAAATTTTGGCCTTGGTGCTGGATCTTTAATTGGTGAACTTGAAGGGCACTCATGTCTATAGAGCTCCCTCCTCATATGGACCCTGTCCCCAGTCCTTTTCTTCTATCTTTTCACTTAATCTTTACATCAACTTTGTGAGGTGAACATTTCCCTTATTTATTAAATCAAAGAATTGGTATTCAGAAGAGTTAAATAACTTACCTAGGATTAAACTACTTGTAAGTGATGGAAGGTGGACTTCTAAAAATCTTTCTTATTATGGAAATTTTTAAGGATGCACAAAAGGAGACCAATATTAAGAACCCTGTGTCCCCTCACTCAGAGCTTCAGTAAGTATCAACAATTTGCCACTTTTGTTTCATCTTCCCACATCCCAACTCATATACTTTCTTTCCTCTTACAATTGCCACTGCACTTGTAGAACCTAAATTGAATGTGGGCCTGGTTGACTCCACAAAGATTATATCTACCATGCATTTGACCATGCTAGTTACCTATTTGGAATTGCTATGATTGTTACAAGGATTGCCTCAGAGGCTGATAGGGAACAAAGCCCAGAGCCAGTATAAATGGAGCAAATGTGGGAGGGAAATGGAGAGAGGGAAGCTTCTGGAGCAAATGTGGGAGCAAAACGGGGGGGGGGGGAAGCTTTTGGAGCCTGAAAATCAGACCCAAAGACAGTTACTTAAAAGGGGTTCTATAGCCAAGGCATCCCTGTATGAGTAACACACTTCTTGCCTCCAGAAGTAGTTCATTTCTCAGTCTATAAACATTTGTGAAAATCTACACTGACACTCAGTTCTTTGGAGGTCATTTGAAACTTACGGTCATACACGGTGTTTCCTCTGTCTGGGATAGTTTGCACCCTGCCATCTAATTAAGTCTCTCTCAAATCCCAACATAAATCTTACTCACAACAGCTTTCCTTGACCACTGTTCCCCATGCCTTCCCACCATCATATACAAACATGGATTAAGTTGTATTTCATTCTGTGGACTCATCATACTTGGTAATTATCACAGCCTAGAATCTGAGCTCTGAGGGTTAGTGACTGGGTTTATCTTTTTTGTCACACAGTCTGCATGGCTTGTAGAAGACTGGCCCTCACAGGGACAGGACAGACAGAAGGTATGAGAACTTGGGGGTTCTTATTCTTTCCTTCATCCATCTATGAGAGAAAATTGTGGCATTGCTCATTTACTTTCTTCTTCTCCCTTGCTCTCCACTGAGGGCTCTCCCATTGCCAGACCAGCTCTTTGGGATGTTTGTTATACAGATTTCTTAGACAAATTGTAAGCTCCACAGGGAAATAGAAGAAACTTCTATAGGTGATTTTGGAGGAGCTGTAGAGTGTGAGGAAAACTAATAGTTACTACAACTTATTGCTTATGAAATGTCTAGCTCAATGTTAGATGCTCATGTGCTGTGTTATTTAATCCTCACATCAATTCTGTAAGGTAGGTATAATCACCATACAATAAATTGACTGTATCATTACTGATAAAATGGCAATACATTTTTGCTTCTGCCTGCCTCTTGACAAACCCTTATTGGCTAAAGCTTGATCTTTTAGTGAAGGAGACATGTGAGGAAATAAGAGAAAAGGCTCTAGGAATAGAAATAGGAAAAGTAGATTTCTATTCAGATATTACAGTTAGGCTACACGGTCTCTACTTAGCCCTGTGCAGTGATCACAGTATTGAATATAGAATGGTTTATCAGCCATTTACTGAGCTCCTGTATTGGGATAGAGGTTTGTATATAATTTAAGAAGCAATGGGGTAGAGCACAGTGAATGATTTATTTTCAACTCAATTCTGAGCAGGAACTGCTGTAGTTCTTTAATTCTTGAAATACCTTGGATACTTTTAAGCAGTTCTGATATTAGGATGAACTTGACACTATGTGCATATTTACTGTGGCAGTGCCCATCCCCCAAACAAAAACAAAGCCACTATTGACTAAACTGGTGGTGAATCTTAGAATTGATAGCATCTTAGAGAGGGGAAAAAAGTAGTTTTTAAGAACATTTTCTAACTTGATTTAATATACCCTTGCTATAGATATAGAATATGAAGAAGGCTCAGGTTAGAGGAGAATAGAGAGCCACGTCGTAGTCATTACTGGGCTTAGCAAATCAACCAGTTAACATTTGAACCTTTCCTTGGGACTCAGTAAGTTGTCAACAGTTAAGATCTGAGTTACAGAGTACAGAAATATCTTTGATTAACCAAATTTATCCTTTTAGGCATATAGTATAGGGGGTGCACAAGTTCTGTAGTAGAGAACAGGAAATTGACTTCAAAGCTATTTTTAAGGTCATTTTATATAATCACAAGTATGATAAGCTGCCTCACAGTCTTTATTCCAAAGAGTAGATTGGTCATTTTGAACATACCTATTGCCATCTTCAAATTGTTTCTCACATATATATATCATTATATATATTCTATATGATGGTGCCTGAATTTACTGGCTACTTCTTGGCAATTAGTCAAGATGATGATGCCTAGAGTTGGAAAACCATGTGAGTTGTCTTTGCTTTTTTATTGTGTTTTGTTTTCAGAATAAATTGTCACTATCTTTTTAAAATTCCCTTCATACAAAGTGCACCCTTTGGAATTATTGATCACTATAGTTACAAGCATTTGAAACTTATGTGAATGCTATAAGCATGTACTCAGTGCCACACTATGCTCCCAGGTCAATTGCAAACATAGAGAACTGGTTTGGTACTATCAACTTGTCTCCTGTATGCTTACATTTTGTATACATGCATGGATATAAATTTGTGCAGATTGTATATGTTCCTGCTGGTTCTGGTTAGTTCTGAAACTTCTGGAAATTCTGAATGAATGACTCTATGCAGAGTAGAGTTACCAAACTTCAGTGTAACTCAAGAAAGGCTCCATTTCATTTAGACTCAGGTATTTTTTAGAGATGCTGGAGGTGAACCATCAAAGGGTAGAGAATTATCAAATGGATCCTTTTGACTTTGGAGTCTCTTACACCCAAATTGGTGGCACTCTACCCAGCCTTGACAATCTCTAAGGAATAGACTGGAATAAACCACCTGGTAGTACAGACATCTGGTAATTCTCATCCTAGGATATTCTTAGCAACCCAGCCTATCTTCTGATGTAATATACTTGCCATTCTGTCTTAAATTTTAAGCAGAAAATGCTGTATGTTGTTTAATGATAGGGAGTCCTTGCTCAGTCTTTTGTACACAAGGCTAAAATTTCCCAACAAATCAGTTTCAGGGCACTATCTTCCTCTAGTGTATTTTTCAAATGTGGGTCATTTTTACTATTTGTCTCTAAACCATCTCCAAGTTTCCTTTTTATTCAAGTGCTGGTTCTCAGAACGGAATACAGTCTTCTTTATGGGAATGATTTTCCCCAGCAGGAGATATTAGTACTCACTGGTGTTGGTTTGTCTGTGTGGAAGAGGCCTGGGTTTGGAGTTACATAATATGGTTTCCAGGTCTAGTCCCCCACTGATTTGCTTGGCCTTGAGTAAGTCCCTTAATAATTTCTTTTGGAAGCAGTTTCCTTGATGACAAATGGGAATGGTTATTTCCCCCATGACTACTTGATAGAGATGGTATAAGGATACATTTAGGTGGAAGTTATGAAAGTGCTTCATAAAAAGTTAAAATGCCTGCACAGGTGCGAGCTATTATTAACGAAAAGAAGTTTGAAAAACTCAGATCCTTCACCCAACCTTCATTTCTCCAGGGATAAGAATGCATTTTTAGATTATATGTGTACTTTATTTCATAGGATCTTTTTAATCATCACATTAAAGGGTTTCATTAGGACTGTCACTATTAATTTTATAACAGTATGCTGTACCAGATCAACCCTTAAAATTTTGATTGCCCCCTTTTGACTAAAGACTGCTGGAGGAGTTTACAATCTGCTTCCATATTTGTAAAGCACATACCAAAGCATGTCAGGAAGTCACACACTTCATTAAAAGACTTCTACCAGGTCTAATGCATGCTTATTATTTCATTAGTGGAAGAAATTATGTGTGATGCACAACCTACGTCTAGATCATCAAGTCAAATGTATGGAAGTTTGTGCTAATTGAATTCTAAGATCTTTCATAGCACAAAATTTTTAGCAAAAAACTTGGGCCCATTGAAGTTTGAAGGTGTTATTATTTTATATAAAATCCATATAATTTCAAACTATTTTCTTATGAAGAGCTGACAATTTCTAGCACATACTATTTTGGACAAAGTTTACAATATTACACAACTTTATTTTGGGGGATTCATTTTAAATTCCATTTAGCCATGCAGACAATTAGAGGGTTTTTAAAAAAATAAATATGACAGGTGGATTTCTGAAGTATAAAGCAACATGCAAGCTTATATATTTTCATAAAAGCACTTTTAGGGAAGTGTTCTATAATGTGAAGTTGAGAGCTCAAATTAGATATAATGAAAAGATGAGGTTTTATAAGAGTTATGTAATTCACATAACAAATATTTACATAAAAGTAAGTACAAAATTGCAAACATATTTGTTCTATCCTCTGAATCATCAAGTTCAGAAAATTTCTTACTGGAATAATTATAAAATTCCCAATTCTGAATGTTAATAAAGAAACACATATAGGCGCAATATGAGAAATGTAATTCTTCCTTCTGAGAAGCCATGAAGGAATAACATAGCTGCCCCTTGGGGATTGTCACAGCATCCCTAGAACTCCTAGAAACAGAACTAAAACTGCCTCCCCTCACTGGCATCGAGTTTTCTTTTCACACTTAGAGATGCTTACAACTGGACCACAGGTTAGTGAACTATTCTTAAATGTCCCTACCCTCCAGTCCTCAAAAAGGCAGTAATATTTTAAGGTGCCTTAAGGAATATGTCCTTTTAATAACTAGTATTTATGCCATCCTAAGTTCCATCAATCTAGCTTATGTGTGAGATGATTACGTCCTCTCTTTAAGCTCATAATAGAAATTTTATTCCATCTGTTCAAGTGAGAGAAAGGTAATGTGTTTTGTTTTGTTTGAGCTGGTATTATTGTAATTGAATTATTTTTTTCTAAAATCTTTTTACTTTATTCAAGCCCTTTTGTTTGCTTTCTTGCCTTTTCTTAAATATCCAATTGATGTACAATCAACATACAGATTCACCCTAGTGTACATTTCAACGAGTTGTCTTTCTTCCTTTGATTTTATGCACCACTGCCAAGCCATGCCTGTACCTGAGGAACCTGGAACCAAACACACACCCAGTATTTTTGTCTCTTCCCACAATGCAGCCCCAGCAAAGGGCCTTGACTAATTAGTTCTGACTAGTTCTTGTCCATCACCAAAGATTTTAAGCTGAATTTAACAGAATTGGTATGGTGAAGACATGTGTCTTTAGCTAAATAAACAATTATCAGAGGATGGAGAGGAGGGATGCTCTTTATTCCTTGCCATTTATGGAAATGGGTTCTTTATCTCATCACATGTTCTGCTTCAAAACTATTCAGAGTTGAGCACTCTGGAGATAGGCTTTGATCTTTGCTATCCTCATCTTTTACTGAAGACTTTCAACTTTAAAACATTTGATGCCCAGACCATTACCAAGTTCACATTATATGCTTTAAAATTAATCATTTAAAATTAATGATTAAGCCTCTATATCAGCCAGGATTCATTACCTTGTGTTGTGATCACAACCCCAAAATCTCAGTGGCCAAACACCAAATACAGCTTACTTCTCAAGCTTGTTATATGTCTGTTGATAGAGTTCTGTTCATTGTTAACATGCAGGGACCAAGGATGACAGAATTTCCGTTTCACATGTGTCTTCGTAATTACCATAAGGGGGTAAAGGGAACAAGACAATCCTGTGCTTGCTTCTACAGCTTCTCAGAAGTGACATATATTACTTTCACTTATATTTCATTGACCAAACAAGTCCCGTGGCCATGCCTAACTTCAAAGGGTTCAAGAAAATACGATGCCTCTCTCTGTCTGGAAAGAAAATATATGAAGAGCCCTCTTAGGAAGCATGATAAAAACAAAGAATTAAGCAAAAATATACATTTGGGTCATCAGCTTAAAATATTAGCCACACATAATGATACATGTTAATTGGAGAACTCTGATATTCTTAAAAAAAATAGAATCAAAACTACAGCCTCACTCTGGAAAAGAAATACAACTTTTAAGTTACATGTCTTATGGTGATTTTTTCCCTGTGTTTTTTTCTTGTTAGATATGTGTTTCTGGCCCTGTCCATGTTGTTTCCTTTCAATTACATGATGACAAAGCTACTTGTACTCTAAGTTTTAGTCCATTATGGGGTATGTTACACAGCTGTTACTCGACTGGGATGGTGACAGACTATTATTAGCTTCCATAACGTATCGTTATTTTCTGATGGACTTGCCAGCAGCAGTGAGCCAGTAATAGCAACTGCAGGGGTAAGAACTGTGGAGGTCCATCTGGAAGTAGATCACAGACACACACAGTCACGAGACGGCATCTGGGCTGCAGAGAAAAAAGAAACTCTGGGTTAGTTTACCAGGGAGGGTGGGAAAGAGTCATACAGGAAGCACTATTATCCATGAAATTCCATGTTATTTTAAAATATTATATAAGCAAAGGCTGGTATTTACACAAACACTTTTCTCTCTGAAAATCTCACAGGGCAGGTGCACACCCCATGACACCCTGGAACCTAACCTTGGGTTTAGGGAAAAGGAACTTTGGCAAGGGCATTCATCTTACTCCTTTTTCTTTTACTGAAAGTGACAGGGCAACTTTTTACTGAAAGTTACAGGACATTCTGTAGCGAAGGAGCCACTTTCAAAGTCTTATCTTAGAGACTTCTTTAAAGAATCACTGTCATCCCAGAGGAGATGAGAAGACTATCAATGTCTAATCCTCTTGTCTCTACAGTGAACAAACTTCAGCTGTTTATCAGGACGATACTCTCCAGTCAAATCCATTATAGTCATTGGGTCTTTACTGACTCAATTCGGGAAACATTTCTTGCATAACAGAGTTTTGATACCTTAATTTGTTTTATGAGTTTTTAGATATTTATTAGGAAGTTCTCATTTTACTGATTAAGAAATCTGAGACCCAGATTTTGGGCTACAACGTGTGTCTTCTTTTAGGAATTCAGTGTTTCTACTGCTAGGTGCTGCTGCGGTGAATATAGACCTGTTCTCAGGAACTGTGTATCTATGAGAGGAGGAAATGACAGGTGGACAAACAATTAAAAGTGCAGAATACTTTGCATGCAGAAGGCAATACTATATACCATGTATTTAGTTCTTAATATATCTAGGCATTACTTTTAGGTCCAATTTAAAAAATTTCCTTTACTCCCCCCAAAACCCACAACTGACTGATAGAAGCTAAGCTTTAGAGATGCCAAATAACTTGCCAAATTTATTAGTTCACAGCTAATAAATAGTGGGCCAAGGATTGGATCTTAGGTTTGAATCCAAATTCAGGTGCTTAGCTACTTTACTAAGCTGCCTTAATAAAGATTTTGATAGGGAAAAAGAAATATGAGGTAGGTAGAAATAAGAGCTGCAAGGTGCTATGGGTTCAGAGGAAAGATGGGTTCCTACAATCTACAACATTGTCTTTAAGCCTTTTTGTCCTCTTCTTACCCTGACTCTGGTCTGAATTGTCTTATATCCTGCATTGTTTATTAATTTATTATTTCTACTGATTAGAGTTTTTCTCTGCTGCTTTCCATTCTTCCTCCCTCTGACTTGAATGTAAGCTCCATGCAGGCAGAGATATTTGTTTTATTCATGGTGAATACCAAATGTCTAAAATAATACCTGGCACATAGTAAGAGCTCCACAAATATTTGTCAAGTTTAATATCTTAATAACCTTACTTGGGAGAAATACCGCCTAGAAGGCATAACAGAATTTCCAGGTGGTCATGAGATTTTTAGTTTCAAAAATGGAGACAAAAGTATAAAAAGTATGAGGATTCTGCCCAAAGCAAATAATCTTCAAAATCTGGGTGTGACCAGGAATGTATTAGAAATGTATATATTACCTGCTGCTGGTGGTTGAGATAGCTGACAATGGTATCCTTATGTGATGTGAAAGAACAGCTGTCCAGTTTATATTTTCTTTTATATAACTTAGATTTTGAGTAACATTTTCTTTTTTTAGAGAGAGCTAAAAGGCAATTTGAGGAGTTTTTCCTTTGCTCTTGTTCTCCCAAATCTGTCTTTTGAGCCATTTAGATCTGTTGACACATAATTTCCTCTGCCTTTACTTACCATTAATGCAGAGTCCCCTTCTTGGTTTTCATTGCTGGTAACTAGATTCTGTTGGTGAACTTTCTTTGCTGAGTGAGTTCAGGCAAGTTGTTGTGACTTCCCACCTGGGTTTCTGTGCAGATCTGCAAAGAAACCAGGGATTGGCCATAATTCTTGGTTAGGTTTCAGAACCAAAGATGGCAATGGAATTGTGAAAGACACCATCTGTTTGAGTATAGAAATTACTTAGCTCTACTAGTAACAAGTGAAATCTGAAGTGTTTTCCATTTGTGTTGGAAATGAAAGTGTTGGAAGCCTTCTGAGATTTGTGGAGGTGATGCTGAACTCAGGGACTCAGTCAAAAGCCTCTAGTGCTTCCCATCCTTTATTTCTCATCTGTTTGGTTAAGGGATTAGAAATGAGGTCCAGGTGGTTACGTTTTTTGCTTAGATTTTGAGGCATTGGTACTTTGAGCTGTTGAGAACATTAGAAATAATTTTCTGAAGGATGACAGTTGAAGGCAGACTAGACAGTCCACAGTCAGATCACAATATTCAAGCAGCTAGACATGAAGCAGCTACCTAAACGCAGGGCCAAAATTGGGTGAACGTTTAGGAACCAACTATCAACAAGATTGAGTTGGGAAGACAGTTTGGACCAGGGGAAGAATAGCTAGCTGTGGAATTCTGAGGCAAGGGCAAAATGCACTTTTGTGTGTTTCCTGTACAACCTTGTATGTGCACATCCGGTCCATATAAATTGACTTAAACAGAATAAAATGTATCTTGACAAGCAGAAAGAAAAATTAATGTCCTCCTCACTGAGATGACAGCCAACACAGACATTTTTCTTGCCACCTCCCCTGGAAAAGTTCTAGGATGTTCTATTTTAATAGAACCCAAACCTTTATTATTCATCCTCTCTCTATTTCCTTCCACTACGAAGCATAAAGATTCCATTAGTAGGCTTGTGAGTTCAGACATGAAGGAAAAGAGAGCTCTGCTCCTTTATATCAAAGTTATGTATCTTGGTATTAGTAATTTTTAGACTAAATGCCAAGAAATCTGCTAATGGGATTTTCCCAAGATTATATGGGCAATAAACACCTTAACAGAACCTAAAGAGTCGTCGCAAAAATTAGGTGTTTGTACATAATGCTGTACTTTTAGAATAGGCCCTATTTATTGCCTCTCAGTGGATATTAAGCAGTATAAACTAGAAGTAGCATACACTGACACCTGGACACACTGGACCCCAGAGAGCATAAAGCAGGACTTCCTGAGGAAGCTGAGTCCTTCTTTGCTGGATTATTGTCTGTGGTGTTATAGTAGGTTCCTCCTGCTTCTCATCTTAAGTCACTGACACAGAGGAGAGGAGAGTTGATACTGGAGTCAAATTCACATTGCTAATGCCCACTGTACTGTCTTTGCTTTTAGTACTAAGCTCCACATTTAGTGAAGTGTGTCTACAGCCAAGGACAGCCATAGGCTTCCTCTTGATTGCCAGATCAATTGATTTGCAGTCTGAGAGCATTTAGGCTCAGGGGATTGTGCTGTGATGGATTAGCAATTTGCCAAGGGTGTGGATGGGAAAGTGAGTTTCAGTAGCCCCTTAAAACTAATATCTAAAGTTAAAGGACAGAGCTCACAGTGCCACTCACAGGTCACAGACTCTGTTCCACTCCACGCGGCTCCACCTTGGCAAAAGTGTTCAGCCATACAGAGACTGAGCGGTGCATTGAGTCTCTGCTGTCTCCTGGAAGTACGCTGGATGGAAAGTTAACAGCTACAGACCCTTCAAGAGCAAGTTCTTCACCTTCATGAATACAGACCTGGTTGCCTTCACAAAGAACCAGAAGGATCCCAGTGTCCTTGACGGCATGATGAAGAAACTGGACCTTAATGATGGGCAGATGGATTTCCAAGAATTTCTTAATCTTACTGGTGGCATAGCCATAGCCTACCATGACTCCTTCATGATATCTGTCCATTTCCAGAAGTAAAACTGAGGAGCTCTTGGGCCTGGCCTCCAGACCACCCACCCCGTTTCCTTCCAGCCTTCCAATTATCTGTTCCTCACAGAGCAAACACCCCTGCTGGTAGTAATAAAGCAGTAGCATTGTTAGAAGTGCATGCACACACAAATAAAATAACTTTTAAAAAATAATAAAGGACAGGGGCGCCTGGGTGGCTCAGTTGCCTTCAGCTCAGGTCATGATCCCAGGGTCCTGGGATCGAGCCCCGCATCGGGCCCCCTGCTCGGCAGGAAGCCTGCTTCTCCCTGTCCCACTCCCCCTGCCTGTGTTCCCTCTTTCGCTGTGTCTCTCTCTGTCAAATAAATAAATAAAATCTTAAAAAAATAATAAAATAAAGGACAGTTGCAAAGCACTCCCCCTGAACCTTGAGAGTTTAGGACCTCTCTTTAATTAAGTTGCAGAACATTTCTTAGAAAAAAAAGAAAATGCAGAATTATAAATTTCTTAGCTATGATACTGAATAAAGTTTCAATCACTGATCTTTGACACTTTTATTCTATTCAGTATTTAAAGTGGTTTTTAATAAAACATCCTTATCACTTGTGTTGTGGAGAGTCCAGTAAGTTTGCTCTCTATTTTAGAGGAAGCATTTTCTTTTGTTTAGCGAAACTTACTTCCTTTGAGTATCAAAGGGGTGCACACTCATTTCTAATGCAATAATACTTGATAAATAAATCTGTCTTAGCCTTATCCTTTCTCTTCAGAATCAGAAATATGTCACACTGCCTCTTGGCCTCACCAGACCAAAGCCTTGGCAGGGGTTAGGGCCACAGTGACAACTAGGCTTGCTATATCAACAGAAGAAGTATGGGAGTGGCTCCTGGATCCTGTTCCAGAATGGTATCTTTTAGCTCTCAGATCCTCATTCTCTACATTTTAGATTGTTGACCCAAATAATGGATCAGCAAACTGTACCCTATGAGCTATATCCTGACCACTGCCTTTTTTTTTTTTTTTGTATGGCCAAGACCTAAGAATGACTTCTACACTTTGATGGAGGGAATACTAAATTTGGATACAAAGGAAGTTATATTTCTTGTTGGTCCATAAAGCCTAAAATATTTACCATCTGGCCCTTGATAGGAAAAAAATTATAGACTCCTCATTTAAATGCATACAAAATTAAATAATAATACATTTAAGTAATTTTGAAGCACACCTAATTACTGTTTTTATTCCCACATATGCTGGCTCGTGAGATACTCTGAATGTGAAAGTTTTGTTTTGTTTTTATAAATTAAGTCAAAGAATTTCACAATCAAAATCAGGCTGGATAATTAATTGGCAGAGTAGATCTAAGAATTGTACACACAAGAAAGTCATTTTGTATTGGATTATGTATGAGAGATTAATCCATCAATACAAATGACACAGTTCAAAAAATTTAAGATTCAGGCTGGGAGGGGCTGTTCTTGAAGTGCACTGAAGGCCTTTGAACTACTGGAATATATTGCACACTAGGCGGCAATCTTTCTAGCCCACTTTTCAAACATTAAAGTACATCCTGAATCCCTGGAAATGGCTAAAGTGTTGATTCTGATGTGGCAGGTCAGGGGCTCAGTCTGACATTCTGCATGTCTAGCAGGGGGTCTGAGGCTGCTGCTATGGGGTTCAGGAGTTGAGAAGAAAGACTCTGGTCCTTTCCATTGGCCTTCACCACTTTTCCCTTAAGCTGTGATGAAGACTGACTACAGAGCTAGTGCTTTGACCTTGAGAGTCAAAATCATAAAAACCACAAACACCTGGACCTTTACTAAAACATTTTATAGCTCTGGCATTCCATCAGTCAGAGGTTGGTATGGAAATTATAAAGAACAATTGCCTCAAACCGTGTATGTTTACCTCGCAGCCGAAGTGACAGTCTGATGGCTGTGCCTGTGAAATACAAATCCCATATATTAATCAGTACATGTAAACAGACAAGTGCTGATGGAGAAAAAAAGGCAATCCATAATAACCATAGATAACTCACGTATCATAAGGTAAGCTAATTGGTATTGGAGTTATACTAATGTTCAGCCCATCTGTGCCTTGTAAGTACTTCAGTACACCACCTTCCCATCATGGCATATTATGCAAAATCATAAAGCTTTGAGCTTTAATATTATTCTGGTTTCTGAATCATACATTATCAGTAATAAAAGTGCTTGTAAATAAACTAGCAGATCGAATTAACAACTTCTTTTTCTTGAGAATTGAGTCTTTTGGCATACTTGCTTCTGATACTTCTTTTGCGTGTTTAGATTTATTCATACAGAGGGTCTTCCTCTTTTTCTCCTCCCCCCCCTTTCTTTCCTCCTTCCTTTCTTGCTGTTTGCTTGATTCCTTCTACTTTTTCTCTTTTGTTTTCTTGGAAGGAGATTTTTGGAAGAGATTTTCTGGTATTTAAGGCAGAAAGACTTTGCTATATCTTATATTTATGTAATTCATAATGACAGAGGAAAAAAAATTCAGTCTTCAGTCTTTTTTTTTTTTTTTTAGATCCACAGTCACATAAAGAAATGATTTGTGGAACTGAGAAGAATATTTCTATAAAGCAAACCAAGAAAAAAGAATTTGATGTTATTTAATGAAGCAGGTGGCACATCTTTTTCAAAATCCCATTTTAGCTGGGCAGTGATTTGCAATGAGAGCTGACATGTTCATTTTTGCCAGGCTAACAAACCCAAGGCCTATTGAAAGTCAGGGTAGGAAAAAAAAAAAAAAAAGAAAGAAAAGGAAAATCTTCTTTAATAGGCCTGAATTTTTGTTGCAGAATTTTTGTTGCTTTCCCTTTAAAAGTTAATTCTTTGCTCTATGTGTCACTACAGGCTTGTTAGTATAATAAGATCAACCAAACAGAAGCTTTGCAGTTCCTTGTAAGAATCACCCCACGAACTGATGGTAAATGGTTATTAATGTGGGAGTGGAAAAGTTTGAGGCACTCTTCTTTCTGTAGTTACTCTGTATGACTTTTTTTTTTTCGACCAAAAAATGTAATAGGTTGGAGTAATCTGTGCTCAATATTTCTGGGTTAAGCTGTAAAATATTTAGCTGTCATAAAATGATGAACATGTTTGGTCTATTAATTATTTTATTTTTTTATTTTTTTATTTTTTTAAATTTTTTTATTGTTATGTTAATCCCCATACATTACATCATTAGTTTTAGATATAGTGTTCCATGATTCATTGTTTGTGCATAACACCCAGTGCTCCATGCAGAACGTGCCCTCCTCAATACCCATCACCAGGCTAACCCATCCTCCCAACCCCCTCCCCTCTAGAACCCTCAGTTTGTTTTTCAGAGTCCATCGTCTCTCATGGTTCTTCTCCCCCTCCGATTTCCCCCCCTTCATTCTTCCCCTCCTGCTACATTCTTCTTCTTCTTTTTTTCTTTCTTAACATATATTGCATTATTTGTTTCAGAGGTACAGATCTGAGATTCAACAGTCCTGCACAATTCACAGCGCTTACCAGAACACATACCCTCCCCAGTGTCCATCACCCAGTCACCCCATCCCTCCCACCCCACCCCCCACTCCAGCAACCCTCAGTTTGTTTCCTGAGATTAAGAATTCCTCATATCAGTGAGGTCATATGATACATGTCTTTCTCTGTTTGACTTATTTCGCTCAGCATAATACCCTCCAGTTCCATCCACGTCGTTGCAAATGGCAAGATCTTATTCCTTTTGCTGGCTGCATAATATTCCATTGTATATATATACCACATCTTCTTTATCCATTCATCTGTTGATGGACATCTTGGCTCTTTCCACAGTTTGGCTATTGTGGAGATTGCTGCTATAAACATCGGGGTGCACGTACCCTTTCGGGTCCCTACTTTTGTATCTTTGGGGTAAATACCCAGTAGTGCAATTGCTGGATCATATGGTAGCTCTATTTTCAACTTTTTGAGGAACCTCCATACTGTTTTCCAGAGTGGCTGCACCAGCTTGCATTCCCACCAACAGTGTAGGAGGGTTCCCCTTTCTCCGCATCCCCGCCAACATCTGTCATTTCCTGACTTGTTAATTTTAGCCATTCTGACTGGTGTGAGGTGGTATCTCATTGAGGTTTTGATTTGGATTTCCCTGATGCCGAGCGATATTGAACACTTTTTCATGTGTCTGTTGGCCATTTGGATGTCTTCTTTGGAGAAATGTCTGTTCATGTCTTCTGCCCATTTCTTGATTGGATTCTTTGTTCTTTTGGTGTTGAGTTTGATGAGTTCTTTATAGATTTTGGATACTAGCCCTTTATCTGATATGTCATTTGCAAATATCTTCTCCCATTCTGTCAGTTGTCTTTTGGTTTTGTTGACTGTTTCCTTTGCTTTGCAAAAGCTTTTTATCTTGATGAAGTCCCAATAGTTCATTTTTGCCCTTGCTTCCCTTGCCTTTGGCGATGTTTCTAGGAAGAAGTTGCTGCAGCTGAGGTCGAAGAGGTTGCTGCCTGTGTTCTCCTTTAGGATTTTGATGGACTCCTGTCTCACATTGAGGTCTTTCAACCATTTGGAGTCTATTTTTGTGTGTGGTGTAAGGAAATGGTCCAGTTTCATTCTTCTGCATGTGGCTGTCCAATTTTCCCAACACCATTTGTTGAAGAGACTGTCTTTTTTCCATTGGACATTCTTTCCTGCTTTGTCGAAGATTAGTTGACCATAGAGTTGAGGGTCCATTTCTGGGCTCTCTATTCTGTTCCATTGATCTATGTGCCTGTTTTTGTGCCAGTACCATACTGTCTTGATGATGACAGCTTTGTAGTAGAGCTGGAAGTCTGGAATTGTGATGCCGCCAGCTTTGCTTTTCTTTTTCAACATTCCTCTGGCTATGCGGGGTCTTTTCTGGTTCCATACAAATTTTAGGATTATTTGTTCCATTTCTTTGAAGAAAGTGGATGGTATTTTGATGGGGATTGCATTGAATGTGTAGATTGCTCTAGGTAGGATTGACATCTTCACAATATTTGTTCTTCCAATCCATGAGCATGGAACGTTTTTCCATTTCTTTGTGTCTTCCTCAATTTCTTGCATGAGTATTTTATAGTTTTGAGTACAGATCCTTTGCCTCTTTGGTTAGATTTATTCCTAGGTATCTTATGGTTTTGGGTGCAATTGTAAATGGGATCGACTCCTTAATTTCTCTTTCTTCTGACTTGTTGTTGGTGTATAGGAATGCCACTGACTTCTGTGCATTGATTTTATATCCTGCCACTTGACTGAATTCCTGTATGAGTTCTAGCAGTTTTGGGGTGGAGTCTTTGGGATTTTCCACATAAAGTATCATATCATCTGCAAAGAGTGAGAGTTTGACTTCTTCTTTGCCAATTTGGATGCCTTTGATTTGTTTTTGTTGTCTGATTGCTGTGGCTAGGACTTCCAATACTATGTTGAATAGCAGTGGTGATAGTGGACATCCCTGCCGCGTTCCTGACCTTAGGGGGAAAGCTCTCAGTTTTTCCCCATTGAGAATGATATTTGCTGTAGGTTTTTCATAGATGGCTTTTATGATATTGAGGTATGTACCCTCTATCCCTATACTCTGAAGAGTTTTGATCAAGAAAGGATGCTGTACTTTGTCAAATGCTTTTTCTGCATCTATTGAGAGGATCATGTGATTCTTGTTTTTTCTTTTGTTAATGTATTGTATCACGTTGATTGATTTGCGGATGTTGAACCAACCTTGCAGCCCAGGGATAAATCCCACTTGGTCGTGGTGAATAATCCTTTTAATGTACTGTTGGATCCTATTGGCTAGTATTTTGGTGAGAATTTTTGCATCCATGTTCATCAGGGATATTGGTCTGTAATTCTCCTTTTTGATGGGGTCTTTGTCTGGTTTTGGGATCAAGGTAATGCTGGCCTCATAAAATGAGTTTGGAAGTTTTCCTTCCATTTCTATTTTTTGGAACAGTTTCAGAAGGATAGGTATTAATTCTTCTTGAAATGTTTGGTAGAATTCCCCTGGGAAGCCATCTGGCCCTGGGCTTTTGTGTTTTGGGAGATTTTTGATGACTGCTTCTATTTCCTTAGTGGTTATAGGTCTGTTCAGGTGTTCTATTTCTTCCTGGTTCAGTTTTGGTAGTTGATACATCTCTAGGAAATCATCCATTACTTCCAGGTTATCTAATTTGTTGGCATAGAGTTGCTCATAATATGTTCTTATAATTGTTTGTATTTCCTTGGTGTTGGTTGTGATTTCTCCTCTTTCATTCATGATTTTGTTGATTTGGGTCATTTCTCTTTTCTTTTTGATAAGTCTGGCCAGGGGCTTATCAATCTTGTTAATTCTTTCAAAGAACCAGCTCCTAGTTTCGTTGATCTGTTCTACTGTTCTTTTGGTTTCTATTTCATTGATTTCTGCTCTGATCTTTATTATTTCTCTTCTCCTGCTGGGTTTAGGCTTTATTTGCTGTTCTTTCTCCAGCTCCTTTAGGTGTAGGGTTAGGTTGTGTACTTGAGACCTTTCTTGTTTCTTGAGAAAGGCTTGTATTGCTATATACTTTCCTCTTAGGACTGCCTTTGCTGTATCCCAAAGATTTTGAATAGTTGTGTTTTCATTTTCATTGGTTTCCATGAATTTTTTTAATTCTTCTTTAATTTCCTGGTTGACCCATTCATTCTTCAGTAGGATGCTCTTTAGCCTCCATGTATTTGAGTTCTTTCTGACTTTCCTCTTGTGATTGAGTTCTAGTTTCAAAGCATTGTGGTCTGAAAATAGGCAGGGGATGATCCCAATCTTCTGGTACCGGTTGAGACCTGATTTATGACCTAGGATGTGATCTCTTCTGGAGAATGTTCCATGGGCACTAGAGAAGAATGTGTATTCTGTTGCTTTGGGATGGAATGTTCTGAATATGTCTGTGAAGTCCATTTGGTCCAGTGTGTCATTTAAAGTCTTGATTTCCTTGTTGATCTTTTGCTTAGATGATCTGTCCATTTCAGTGAGGGGGGTGTTAAAGTCCCCCACTATTATTGTATTGTTGCCAATGTGTTTCTTTGCTTTTGTTATTAATTGGCTTATCTAATTGGCTGCTCCCATGTTAGGGGCATAGATATTTACAATTGTTAGATCTTCTTGTTGGATAGACCCTTTAAGTATGATATAGTGTCCTTCCTCATCTCTTATTACAGTCTTTGGTTTAAAATCTAATTTGTCTGATATAAGGATTGCCACCCCAGCTTTCTTTTGGTGTCCATTAGCATGGTAAATGGTTTTCCACCCCGTCACTTTCAATCTGGGGGTGTCTTTGGGTCTAAAATGAGTCTCTTGCAGACAGCATATCGATGGGTCTTGTTTTTTAATCCAATCTGATAGCCTGTGTCTTTTGATTGGGGCACTTAGCCCATTTACATTCAGGGTAACTATTGAAAGATAGGAGTTCAGTGCCATTGTATTGCCTGTAAAGTGACTGTTACTGTATATTGTTTGTGTTCCTTTCTGGTCTATGTTGCTTTTAGGCTCTCTCTTTGCTTAGAGGACCCCTTTCAATATTTGTTGTAGGGCTGGTTTCGTGTTTGCAAATTCCTTTAGTTTTTGTTTGTCCTGGAAGCTTTTTATCTCTCCTTCAATTTTCAATGACAGCCTAGCTGGATATAGTATTCTTGGCTGCATATTTTTCTCATTTAGTGCTCTGAATATGTCCTGCCAGTCCTTTCTGGCCTGCCAGGTCTCTGTGGATAAGTCTGTTGCCAATCTAATGTTTCTACCATTGTAGGTTACAGATCTCTTCTCCCGAGCTGCTTTCAGGATTTTCTCTTTGTCTCTGAGACTCGTAAGTTTTACTATTAGATGTCGGGGTGTTGACCTATTTTTATTGATTTTGAGAGGGGTTCTCTGTGCCTCCTGGATTTTGATGCCTGTTTCCTTCCCCAAATTAGGGAAGTTCTCTGCTATAATTTGCTCCATTATACCTTCTGCACCTCTCTCTCTTTCTTCTTCTTCTGGGATCCCAATTATTCTAATGTTGTTTTGTCTTATGGTATCGTTTATTTCTCGAATTCTGCCCTCGTGATCCAGTAGTTGTTTATCTCTCTTTTTCTCAGCTTCTTTATTTTCCATCATTTGGTCTTCTATCTCACTGATTCTTTCTTCTGCCTCATTTATCCTAGCAGTTAGTGCCCTCATATTTGATTGCACCTCATTAATAGCCTTTTTGATTTCTACTTGGTTCGATTTTAGTTCTTTTACTTCTCCAGAAAGGGTTTCTCTAATAACTTCCATGTTTTTTTCAAGCCCAGCTAGTATCTTTAAAGTGATGATTCTGAACTCTAGATCTGACATCGTACTAATGTCCGTATTGAGTAGGTCCCTGGCAGTCGGTACTACCTCTTGTTCTTTTTGTTGAGGTGATTTTTTCCGTCTTGTCATTTTGTGCAGAGGAGAATAGATTAATGAGAGAACAAAATGCTAGCAGGGTAACAACGTCCCCAGAAAATATACTCTAAACAAATCAGAAAAGACCTGAAGCAGTGGGAAAAGAAAGGGAAAGAGAGAAAAAAGAAAAGGAAAGAAAAAAAGAAAAAAGAAAAAGATAAAGATAAAAACAAACAAAAGCAGAACAAAACAAAACAAAACAAAAACAGAATGTGATCAAATATGATCAGGCTGGATTATAGATCAGTGCCACACACTAGATTTTGGGTGTATTTTGGTCTGTTAAAAGAAAGTCCCTCCCAAAATTTTAAAGAAAGAAAAACTTATATATGTACAAAAATAAGGGTTGATATGATGAAGGGATGGAATATGACTGTAAAGATGGAAATTATAAAAAATTTTAAAAAAGGATTTGATAAGTTGTTTGAAAAAAGAAAGAAGAGGATTAAAAAAAAAAAAGAAAGAAAAAAGGGAGAGAATGTGATCAGGCAGGGGAGTAGAAAAAAAAACCATACACTAGAGATTTAGAGTATATTTTGATCTGTTAGAAGAAACTATCTCAAGATTTTAAAGAGAGAACAACTTATATATATATGCCAAAAATACGGGTAACTACTATGAAGGGATAGAATATGACTTTAAAAATGAAAAATAAAAATGTTTTTTTTTAAAAAAGGGATTGATAAGATGTTGGTTGAAAAAGGGAAAAAGAAAAATTCAAAAAAAAAGAAAAAAGGAAAAAAGAAAAAAAGACAGTTAAAAAAAATAATTAACTTTGAAAGACTAAAGAATCATGGTAAAAAAGCCATGAATTCTATGTGCAGTGTTCCCCTAGCGCTGGAGTTCTGCCGTTCTCATTGATCGGTAAACTTGGTCTTGGCTGGCTGTTCTTGCTGATCTTCTGGGGGAGGGGCCTGTTGCCGTGGTTCCCAAATGTCTTTGCCGGAGGCAAATTTGCCCCGCCCTTGCCGGTCCGGGCTAAGTAATCTGCTCGGGTTTGCTCTCCGGAGCTTTTGTTCCCTGCAAGCTTTCCGTACAGCTTTGGAGGCGGAGAGTGAAAATGGCAGCCTCCCAGTCTCCGCCCCGGCGGAGCCGAGAACTCGGGGTCCCGCTCCTCAGCGAGCCCCCAGAGGAAAGCAGTCAGTCACTCCCGTCTCCCCGGTCTCCGGCCACACTCCGCGCTCACCCAGCCTGTGACCGCGCCTTTCTATCTGGCACCCGACCCCGGGTGGAGTCTCCAAACCCAGCAGATCCCCGCGGTGCGCTCCCGCACCTCTCCTCCCGGGGGAAGAAGGTGAGTCTCCCCGGATCTGCCGCTTGTTGGGTCCCTGCTGGAGGAGCTGTGGCCCGACTGTGCCGCGGATCACGGTTTATAGCAGCCCCGAGCTGAGAGCCCGCGCCTGGGCTCCGTCTCTGCAGCCGGCTTCCCTGCTCCGATACTTGGGAGCTCTGCCGCACTCAGGCACCCCCGGTCTTTCTGTGACCCCGAGGGTCCTGAGACCACACTGTCCCGCGAGGGTTCCACCCCCCACTTCGCCACCAGAGTGACGTCCCTCAGCGGAGCAGACTTTTAAAAGTTCCGATTTTGTGCTCCGTGGCTCTATCACTTGCCAGAAGCGGCCGTCGGAGGCCCCTCCCCCGCCATCTATCCTCCCGAATATCGCCTCGGATTCACTTCTCCGCACGTCCTACCTTCCAGAAAGTGATCGCTTTTCTGTTCAGAGAGTTGCTGCTATTCTTTTCTTCGATCTCCTGTTGAGTTTGTAGGTGTTCAGAATGGTTTGATCCCTATCCAGCTGAATTCCTGAGAGGAGACGAAATCCAGGTCTCCTACTCCTCCGCCATCTTGCTCCGCCCCCATACACCTACTCTGGTCTATTAATTATAAGTGTCCCATCACATGGTCCCTCTACTTTGATTAAATCATGTGACTAATCAAGGCGAAACAGGAGATAACTGACCTTTAAAAGTAGTTTCACATTAAATCTATCTGGGCTATAATTCTTTCTCATTTTAACAGAACAGATTGCAGTACTTATGAATATTTTAGAGTTCTACTTAGACTTTTCTCCCTTTAGTGATAGAAAGAGCTATCCTGAATTTAATTAATTTTTTTTTTCTTGGTAACAAGCATGGTCCATGCATCTAGGTAGAGGCAATTCACACAATAACTAATCCTACCTAATGCACTTGTAGGTAGGAACTGTTTAGAGCATTAGGTGCATCAAAAGTGACTGAGTAATAAGGATTGTATCTGATTTGGGGCTGAGATACTAAGACCCTTGTCTCATAGGACAGTTGCTTCAAATGGCACTTGAGGGCAAGTCTGATGGTGAAGTACTATTCTAATTTCTAGAAGAATTCTGTAATTCTGTGGGGGAACCCTGCTTCATATCCATATTTTAGAAAAATCAAACAATACTCTAGACCCTTATTATGTTCTTTTATACTGCATTTTTAAAAATTAAATGCTAGAAAGTAACACAGGAGTGTTAGCTTCAGTTTACCTTGTAGAATGTCGCTGAAGCAAATAAACATGTGCTACCAAAATGAGCCAGTAAAGCAGTTCTAAGAGTATTCTTCTTGGGGGACAGTTATCATGGGGTTCAGATAGTTCAGCATGTTTTCTCTCAATTATTTATTTTATTTATCTTTGTGGCTCCTAAGAAGGAGGAACAGAAAACTCAGATGGACAAATGGATCTTTTCCCATGATAAATTCTAATTTGGTCTGGAGTGTAGGAGAGAAGGCTGCAGCAGAATATTGGTGCTTTTTTTTTTTTATGTTAATCACCATACATTACATCATTAGTTTTTGATGTAGTGTTCCATGATTCATTGTTTGCGTATAACACCCAGTGCTCCATGCAGTACGTGCCCTCTTTAGTACCCATCGCCAGGCTAACCCCCCCCTCCCCTCTAGAACCCTCAGTTTGTTTCTCAGAGTCCATAGTCTCTCATGGTTGATCTCCCCCTCCGATTTCACCCCCTTCATTTTTCCCTTCCTGCTATCTTCTTCTTCTTCTTTTTAAACATATATTATTTGTTTCAGAGGTACAGGTCTGTGATTCATCAGTCTTACACAATTCCCAGTGCTCACCATAGCACATACCCTCCCCAATGTCTATCACCCAGCCACCCCATACCTCCCACCCCCCACCACTCCAGCAACCCGCAGTTTGTTTCCTGAGATTAAGAATTCCTCAGATTTAAAGACATAGTCAAGTCCCAAATTGCAAAATGAGAAGATTAGGGTAAGAGGTGTACTCTAGTCAAGCCAGGCAAAACCAGTGTTGGGTTAGGTTAGAAATGGAGAAGCAGGCTACTCAGGAACATCCAGGTATACCTAGGTTGTCTGTTTTCCACTATCTATTTAAATAGACACCAAATTACAGTTATTGGTGGAGAAAGAGAAAGAGTTATACTTCAAAAGAGAAAGTGTAATTAAGAATTCATGTATTAGAATATGTGAGGCATGTTACTTGGGTGGTGCCTATTTTGTTGGATCATCCTGACAGTCATTGGCATGAATTGCGAGGTACCTCATTTCAGAGGCTTCCAGAGCCCAACCTATAAAGTGAAAGCAAATTCATGAGTTGCATCGTTTCATCATATGAAACCTGTTATACGAATTGACATTTCAAATGAAAGATCTGTATCTGTGAATTTTATTTGATAATAACTGTTACTCTTTGTTTATATTTAATGACTTTCCTAGAAATTAATGTTTCTGTTCTCTATGGCTTGTCAGAAACAAATAGCCTTTAAAAGGGCAATTATGTTGCAGATAGAAAATGTGTATGTAAGATTCGTTTAGGAAGGTTGGACTGATAGTTCTAGGACGTATTTATTGAAACATTTTGGTCATGGATTCATGTGCTCAGGAGCACAGTCACCTGGACCTGAGCTTGCAGAGCTATGGTTTCATATGAAAGCTAGAGTGCAAAGTGAAGATGAGCGCTCTAAGTATAGCGAGGATCCTTGCCTTCCCTTTCATTTTATCATCACATGTTCTGTCTGAAGAGTCACCACCTGATACTCTGTTAATGGGTGAAAATAGTAACATTTTGCAAAGATTGTTTCCTATGCTCTATAGCTGTTTCTGGAATTTAGCCCTGTCTTTAACATAATCCTATATTCTTCAAAGATCTGACTTACCTTATGCTCCTCTGTTTTCCTCGTGTTATCTCAACCTATTTGTTTGATGATGCTGAATTATATTTTTGTGCATCCAAGATCACTTTCACATGACAGATCACTCTCACATTGGAATATAACTGCTCCTAAGTTCACGAACAAAAGAAATTCTTTATAGCAGACATAATTGACTCAAGCGGAATTTTACCATTACTGCCATCTATTCCCTTCTGTGCAGTGAGTTTTCTCACTTTTTAAAAAAAATTCTGTTTTGATGATTTTTAAAGATTTTACCTTCTGAATACGAATCCTTATAGACTTCTGGAATTTTGGCAGGTGAGTTTCATAGGTAGATATTTTGAACCGAATTCAAAGCTTTGGGAAATGACCTGACCCTGGAATTGCAGCGTAGGCAAAGTGGTGCCTTGTTGGGTCCTCAGTGGCTTGTTGGTGATCACAGCGAAGTTTTCACTGGAATCTATTCTTTATTAAGACACTAACAGTGGTCTCATAGAATTATAATGCCTAGGAAAATGAATTCACCTGTAGGACATAGAATCCGACCCCTCAGGTCTTTCAGTTATTTAAATTGGGGTGATTGTCAAGGAAATGAAGTGGACAAAACATCATCTTCACTGAAGAGCCGTATTTTACCATCGTATTACGTAGCATATTACAACTTCTAATACTGTGTTAAGTGTTCTTTATCTAATTATGTTTTTGAATTGAAAGATGGCATACCATTCACTGTTTAATATCTACACAAATACCGAAAAGAATAGGTGGCTCAACACCCAGATTTTCACTTCTTTGGCATTTCATTTGAAATATGATGCTCATTATTAGCTATTCATACTGTGACATGTCACATTTTCTTCCAAAGACAGTCTTTTCTTTTTCTTCCACTCCTGTGCACAGTGTTGTTAGTTGATGAAACAATGTTTAAGGGAGTCCATTTTTAAGTCCATTACTTCCATAGCTTTATCCTTACGGAGCTCATAAATTAAGTTTTCTACTGGTTTGCATTCTTCTTTAGGTTGACCTCCACACACGTGAAGGAGAATCACTCAATCCCGTGACTCTGTGAACAAGGTTCTTCCTGACTCACCTGATGCTCTTGAATTAGAGCAACAACTCCATTAGAATAGCATCACCAGTATTTAAGATGCTATTAAATTGCAGGCACTTTGTCAATTGCATCTGAAGATAGCTTCTAACTACTGAACTAAGAGTGAAGTGTATAAACAGTATTAAACAACCAAACCCTGCCATGTCAGAAAAGAAATAGTTGTTTGAAAAACAGTTCACATGCAAAAAATGTCCAATATAATGTGAACCGGTTTAAAAACAGGCTCTAAACTAGTTGAAAATATAAGCTATGATACAAATGCATATGAAATGTTTCTCTAGACTATTCTCAAGGAAGAAAAATGAAAGGATAATTATAAACAGGTAATGAAGTGGATAGGTTGTGATCAATGAATTTGCTTAACCTGATGAGAAAATACAACTTCAATCTTCATGTTTGGGTAGGAAAGCTACACCCCCCCTCCCCCCGCAGTGAAGCACCCAACGTCTTACATTTGCATTAGGATTTATGGCAAATTTATTTGTTCACCAGTTATTCTGAGAATAATGGGTCCTTTTTTTAATGGCCTGTTTTTTAATATCTCCAGTTCTTTGCCACATCAAGAATCATTGCAATGGTGCTCACCAGCCATGTCTTTCTTGTTACCTAGTGTTCCCTGTTACATGAGCAATTGTTCTGCATGTAACCATGCAATGCCAGACATGGCTGTCAGATGAATTCTGGTAAAACTCAATATTGCAATGATTTTTGTTTTTTGACCAGCATCTGAAATCTTTTCTTGTGTTTGGCAAAACTAAAGTTACATAAATTATGGTAGGACGCAGAATTCTACCTCCCATTCCTACTAGAGAAACAAAAAGGCTAGATGCCTGCTTTTCTTGACTTCCGGCATCTAGAGCTCAGCCAAACAGGTGCTCCTGCCTGGAATTTAAATGAGGAATGAGAACATAAAAAATAGGGATAGTCTAGAGGAGCAGTTCTCAGAGCGTTGTTCAGGAACCTCTGTGGGTCCCTGGAACCCTATCAGGGGGTTCACAATATGAAAACTAATTTCATAAAAACATTAGCACATTATTTGCCTTTTTCCCACTGATTTTATCATGAGCATACAGTGGAATTTTCTAGAGGTCACATGACATGTGATATTGCAACAGACTGCTGCAGAAGCTAGGAGAATCCAGCTATTTTTAATGGAGTTAGACATGGAAGAGATTTTTTTAAAATGTAAAATAGTATTATTTTCACTAAATTTGTTTATTTTAGAAAATGCAGTTATTAAAAATATTTGTGCTAGGGGCCCTGGGTGGCTTTTCAGTTGGTTGAGTGGCAGATGAAAACTTCACTCTTTTTCACTGCCCTGGCCCATACCACAAATGAGTACACTTTTTTCCCCATTTTCCAAATACAGTTATATCATAATTTTGCTTAGATTAATAGTCTTTGTTTTTATGACTATGTAAATGTTATTCAGCTGAGCTAAGCTGTTTGCAATGATCACTTTTCCTTTCTGGCCCAGCTCTTTCCCTTTGTTAATAATAACTGCCTAATTTTATTTGCTTACTTTTGTGAGTACTTAGTCCTCATCTCTTTCTCCATTGGGTAAAATTCATTTCAATATTTCAGGTACTTTTATCATTTTATTTTCTTAGTCATCTTTGGGATTTTTTTTATATCTTTTTTTATTGTTATGTTAATCACCATACATTACATCGTTAGTTTTTGATGTAGTGTTCCATGATTCATTGTTTGTGCATAACACCCAGTGCTCCATGCAGAATGTGCCCTCTTTAATACCCATCACCAGGCTAACCCATCCGTCCACCCCCCTCCCCTCTAGAACCCTCAGTTTGTTTTTGAGTCCATCATCTCTCATGGTTCATCTCCCCCTCCGATTCTCCCCCTTCATTCTTCCCCTCCTGCTATCTTCTTTTTTCTTTTCTTAACATATATTGCATTATTTGTTTCAGAGGTACAGATCTGTGATTCAACAGTCTTGCACAATTCACAGCACTCACCATAGCTCATACCATCCCCAGTGTCTATCACCCAGCCACCCCATCCCTCCCATCCCCCCCCACTCCAGCAACCCTCAGTTTGTTTCCTGAGATTAAGAATTCCTCATATCAGTGAGGTCATACGATACATGTCTTTCTCTGAATGACTTATTTCGCTCAGCATAACACCCTCCAGTTCCATCCACGTCATTGCAAATGGCAAGATCTCATTCCTTTTGATGGCTGCATAATATTCCATTGTATATATATACCACATCTTCTTTATCCATTCATCTGTCGATGGACATCTTGGCTCTTTCCATAGTTTGGCTATTGTGGACATTGCTGCTGTAAACATTGGGGTGCACGTACCCCTTTGGATCCCTACACTTGTATCTTTGGGGTAAAAACCCAGTAGTGCAATTGCTGGGTCCTAGGGTAGCTCTATTTTCAACTTTTTGAGGAACCTCCATACTGTTTTCCAGAGTGGCTGCACCAGCTTGCATTCCCACCAACAGTGTAGGAGGGTTCCCCCTTTCTCTGCATCCCCGTCGACATCTGTCATTTCCTGACTTGTTAATTTTAGCCATTCTGACTGGTGTGAGGTGGTATCTCATTGAGGTTTTGATTTGTATTTCCCTGATGCCGAGCAATGTTCAGCACTTTTTCATGTGTCTGTTGGCCATTTGGATGTCTTCTTTGGAAACATGTCTGTTCATGTCTTCTGCCCATTTCTTGATTGGATCATTTGTTCTTTGGGTGTTGAGTTTGATAAGTTCTTTATAGATTTTGGATACTAGCCCTTTATCTGATATGTCATTTGCAAATCTCTTCTCCCATTCTGTTGGTTGTCTTTTGGTTTTGTGGGCTGTTTCTTTTGCTGTGCAAAAGCTTTTTATCTTGATGAAGTCCCAATAGTTCATTTTTGCCCTTGCTTCCCTTGCCTTTGGCGATGTTTCTAGGAAGAAGTTGCTAGAAGTTGTTCTCCTTTAGGATTTTGATGGAGTCCTGTCTCACATTGAGGTCTTTCAACCATTTGGAGTCTATTTTTGTGTGTGGTGTAAGGAAATGGTCCAGTTTCATTCTTCTGCATGTGGCTGTCCAATTTTCCCAACACCATTTGTTGAAGAGATTGTCTTTTTTCCATTGGGCATTCTTTCCTGCTTTGTCAAAGATGAGTTGACCATAGAGTTGAGGGTCCATTTCTGGGCTCTCTATTCTGTTCCATTGATCTATGTGCCTGTTTTTGTGCCAGTACCATACTGTCTTGATGATGACAGCTTTGTAATAGAGCTGGGAGTCTGGAATTGTGATGCCGCCAGCTTTGCTTTTCTTTTTCAACATTCCTCTGGCTATGCGGGGTCTTTTCTGGTTCCATACAAATTTTAGGATTATTTGTTCCATTTCTTTGAAAAAAGTGGATGGTATTTTGATGGGGATTGCATTGAATGTGTAGATTGCTCTAGGTAGGATTGACATCTTCACAATATTTGTTCTTCCAATCCATGAGCATGGAACGTTTTTCCATTTCTTTGTGTCTTCCTCAATTTCTTGCATGAGTATTTTATAGTTTTGAGTACAGATCCTTTGCCTCTTTGGTTAGATTTATTCCTAGGTATCTTATGGTTTTGGGTGCAATTGTAAATGGGATCGACTCCTTAATTTCTCTTTCTTCTGTCTTGTTGTTGGTGTATAGGAATGCCACTGATTTCTGTGCATTGATTTTATATCCTGCCATCTTATTGAATTCCTGTATGAGTTCTAGCAGTTTTGGTGTGGAGTCTTTTGGGTTTTCCACATAAAGGATCATATCATCTGCAAAGAGTGAGAGTTTGACTTGTTCTTTGCTGATTTGGATGCCTTTTATTTCTTTTTGTTGTCTGATTGCTGTGGCTAGGACTTCTAATACTATGTTGAATAGCAGTGGTGATAGTGCACATCCCTGCCACGTTCCTGGCCTTAGGGGGAAAGCTCTCAGTTTTTCCCCATTGAGAATGATATTCGCTGTAGGTTTTTCATAGATGGCTTTTATGATATTGAGGTATGTACCCCCTATCCCTGTACTCTGAAGAGTTTTGATCAAGAAAGGATGCTGTACTTTGTCAAATGCTTTTTCTGCATCTATTGAGAGGATCATATGATTCTTGTTCCCACTTGGTCGTGAAGAATAATCCTTTTAATGTACTGTTGTATCCTATTGGCTAGTATTTTGGCGAGAATTTTTGCATCCATGTTCATCAAGGCTATTGGTGTGTAATTCTCCTTTTTGATGGGATCTTTGTCTGGTTTTGGGATCAAGGTAATGGTGGCCTCATAAAACGAGTTTGGAAGTTTTCCTTCCATTTCTATTTTTTGGAACAGTTTCAGAAGAATAGGTATTAATTCTTCTTTAAATGTTTGGTAGAATTCCCCTGGGAAGCCATCTGGCCCTGGGCTCTTGTTTGTTGGGAGATTTCTGATGACTGTTTCAATTTCCTTAGTGGCTATAGGTCTGTTCAGGTTTTCTATTTCTTCCTGGTTCAGTTTTGGTAGTTGATACATCTCTAGGAATGCATCCATTTCTTCCAGGTTATCTAATTTGTTGGCATAGAGTTGCTCATAATATGTTCTTATAATTGTTTGTATTTCTTTGGTGTTGGTTGTGATCTCTCCTCTTTCACTTGTGATTTTATTTATTTGGGTCATTTCTCTTTTCTTTTTGATAAGTTCTGGCCAGGGGTTTATCAATCTTGTTGATTCTTTCAAAGAACCAGCTCCTACTTTCGTTGATCTGTTCTAGTATTCTTTTGGTTTCTATTTCCTTGATTTCTGCTCTGATCTTTATTATTTCTCTTCTCCTGCTGGGTTTAGGCTTTATTTGCTGTTCTTTCTCCAGCCCCTTTAGGTGTAGGGTTAGGTTGTGTACTTGAGACCTTTCTTGTTTCTTGAGAAAGGCTTGTATTGCTATATCCTTTCCTTTTAGGACTGCCTTTGCTGCATCCCAAAGATTTTGAACAGTTGTGTTTTCATTTTCATTGGTTTCCATGAATTTTTTTAATTCTTCTTTAATTTCCTGGTTGACCCATTCATTCTTTAGTAGGAGCTCTTTAGCCTCCATGTATTTGAGTTCTTTCCGACTTTCCTCTTCTGATTGAGTTCTAGTTTCAAAGCACTGTGGTCTGAGAATAGGCAGGGAATGATCCCAATCTTTTGGTATCGGTTGAGACCTGATTTCTGACCTAGGATGTGATCTATTCTGGAGAATGTTCCATGGGCACTAGAGAAGAATGTGTATTCCGTTGCTTTGGGATGGAATGTTCTGAATATGTCTGTGAGGTTCATTTGGTCCAGTGTATCATTTAAAGTCTTTATTTCCTTGTTGATCTTGTGCTTAGATGATCTGTCCATTTCAGTGAGGGGGGTGTTAAAGTCCCCCACTATTATTGTATTGTTGTCAATGTGTTTCTTTGCTTTTGTTATTAATTGGCTTATCTAATTGGCTGCTCCCATGTTAGGGGCATAGATATTTACAATTGTTAGATCTTCTTGTTGGATAGACCCTTTAAGTAGGATATAGTGTCCTTCCTCATTTCTTATTACAGTCTTTGGTTTAAAATTTAATTTGTCTGATATAAGGATTGCCACCCCAGCTTTCTTTTGGTGTCCATTAGCATGGTAAATTGTTTTCCACCCCCTCACTTTGAATCTGGGGGTGTCTTTGGGTCTAAAATGAGTCTCCTGCAGACAGCATATTGATCGGTCTTGTTTTTTTATCCAATCTGATAGCTTGTGTCTTTTGATTGGGGCACTTAGCCCATTTACATTCAGGGTAAGTATTGAAAGATATGAATTTAGTGCCATTGTATTGCCTGTAAGGTGACTGTTACTGTATATTGTCTGTGTTCCTTTCTGGTCTATGTTGCTTTTAGGCTCTCTCTTTGCTTAGAGGACCCCCTTCAATATTTCTTGTAGGGCTGGTTTCGTGTTTACAAATTCCTTTAGTTTTTGTTTGTCCTGGAAGCTTTTTATCTCTCCTTCAATTTTCAATGACAGCCTAGCTGGATATAGTATTCTTGGCTGCATATTTTTCTCGTTTAGTGCTCTGAATATATCATGCCAGTCTTTTCTGGCCTGCCAGGTCTCTGTGGATAGGTCTGTTGCCAATCTAATGTTTCTACCATTGTAGGTTACATATCTCTTCTCCCGAGCTGCTTTCAGGAATTTCTCTTTGTCTCTGACACTCCTAAGTTTTACTATTAGATGTCAGGGTGTTGACCTATTTTTATTGATTTTGAGAGGGGTTCTCTGTGCTTCCTGGATTTTGATGCCTGTTTCCTTCCCCAAATTAGGGAAGTTCTCTCCTGTAATTTGCTCCAATATACCTTCTGCCCCTCTCTCTCTTTCTTCTTCTTCTGGGATCCCAATTATTCTAATGTTGTTTTGTCTTATCGCTTATCTCTTGAATTCTGCCCTCATGATCCAGTAGTTGTTTATCTCTCTTTTTCTCAGCTTCTTTATTTTCCATCATTTGGTCTTCTATATCACTGATTCTCTCTTTTGCCTCATTTATCCTAGCAGTTAGTGCCCCCATTTTTGATTGCACCTCATTAATAGCCTTTTTGATTTTGACTTGGTTAGATTTTAGTTCTTTTATTTCTCCAGAAAGGGTTTCTCTAATAACTTCCATGCTTTTTTCAAGCCCAGCTAGTATCTTTAAAGTGATGATTCTGAACTCTAGATCTGACATTGTACTAATATCCTTATTGAGTAGGTCCCTGGCAGTCGGTACTACCTCTTGTTCTTTTTGTTGAGGTGATTTTTTCCTTCTTGTCATTTTGTCCAGAGGAAAATAGATGAATGAGAGAACAAAATGCTAACAGGGTAACCATGTCCCCAGAAAATATACTCTAAACAAATCAGAAAAGACCTGAAGCTGGGGGAAAAGAAAGGGAAAGAAAGAAAAAAGAAAAAGAAAAAAAAAAGATAAAGATAAAAACAAACAAAAACAGAACAAAACAGAAGAAACCAGAATATGATCAAATATGATCAGGCTGGATTATAGATCAGTGCCACACACTAGATTTGGGGTGTATTTTGGTCTGTTAGAAGAAAGTGCCTCCCAAAATTTTAAAGAAAGCAAAACATATATATATACAAAAATAAGGGTTGATACGATGAAGGGATGGAATATGAGTGTAAAGATGGAAATTATAAAAAAATTTATAAAAGGAATTGATAAGAAGTTTGAAAAAACAAAGAAGAGGATTAAAAAAAAAGAAAAAAAAAAGGAGAGAATGTGATCAGGCAGGAGACTAGAACAAAGCCATACACTAGAGATTTAGGGTATATTTTGATCTGTTAGAAGAAACTGTATGTCAAAATTTTAAAGAGGGAACAACATATATATATGCCAAAAATAAGGGTAACTACTATGAAGGGATAGAATATGACTCTAAAAATGAAAAATAAAAATATTTTTTTTAAAAAAAGGGATTGATAAGATGTTGGTTGAAAAGGGGAATAAGAAAAATTCAAAAAAAAAAAAGACAGTTAAAAATTAACTTTGAAAGAGTAAAGAATCATGGTAAAACCATGGATTCTCTGTGCGTTATTCCCCTCGCGCTGGAGTTCTGCCGTTCTCACTGATCGGTAAACTTGGTCTTGGCTGGCTGTTCTTCCTGGTCTTCTGGGGAAGGGCCTGTTGCCCTGGTTCCCAAATGTCTTTGCTGGAGGCGGAATTGCCCCGCCTTTGCCGGGTCTGGGCTAAGTAATCTGCTCGGGTTTGCTCTCCATAGCTTTTGTTCCCTGCAAGCTTTCCATTCAGCTTTGGAGGCCGAGAGTGAAAATGGTGGCCTCCCAATCTCCGCCCCGGAGGAGCCAAGAACTTGGGGCCCTGCTCCTCAGTGAGCTCCAGAGAAAAGCAGTCAGTCACTCCCGTCTGCCCGGTCTCTGGCCGCACTCCGTGCTCACCTGGCCTGTGACCGAGCGTTTCTATCTCTGGCACCCGACTCCCTGTGGAGTCTCCAAACCCAGCAGATCCCTGCAGTGCGCTCCCGCACCGCTCCTCCCGGGGGAGGAAGGGGAGTCTCTCTGGATCTGCCGCTTGTTGGGTCCCTGCTGGAGGAGCAGTGGCCTGACTGTGCCATGGATCACGGTTTATGTCAACCCCGAGCTGAGAGCCCATGCCTCGGCTCCGTCTCTGCAGCTGGCTTCCCCGCTCCGATACCTGGGAGCTCTGCCGCACTCCTCAGCGGAGCCGACTTCTAAAAGTTCCGATTTTGTGCTCTGTGGCTCTATCACTTGCCAGAAGCGGCCAATGGAGGCACCTTCCCCCGCCATCTATCCTCCCGAGTATCACCTTGGATTCATTTCTCCACATGTCCTACCTTCCAGAAAGTGGTTGCTTTTCTGTTCAGAGAGTTGTTGCTATTCTTTTCTTCGATCTCCTGTTGAGTTTGTAGGTGTTCAGAATGGTTTGATCCCTATCCAGCTGAATTCCTGAGACCAGAGGAAATCCAGGTCTCCTACTCCTCTGCGATCTTGCTCCGCCCTTTTTGATTGGAATATTATCTAAATATATTTTATTGGAATATTGGAGCATTCAACCCATAATGATTGCTTTCTGTATGGATGCACTTTCTCTTTTTTGAGTTATCTTTGATATTGCTGGAATCCTCCAGTTATTTCCTAATAAGCCATGTATGGGATGGCAATTTCTTGAGACGTTTTGATTTTCTGAAAATTTCTGTAGATTACCTGCCCATGTGTGGTAGTTTGGTTCAGTTGGAAATAATTCTTATTAAGAATTTTGAAGTTATTTATCCATTCTTTTCCCAGGTTTTAGTGTTGAGCCAATTCTGATTTCCATTTTTCCTATGTAGCCATTTTGTTTTTGAAGTGTTCCTCATGTATATTTTTGATGATGTTTCTCTCTTAAATTTTCTCTAATCTTTCTTTCTAGAACTGCTATTAATTGAATGTTGGACCTCCTGGTATATTTCTCTAATTTTATCTTTTCTCTATTTTTCATCTCTGACATTTTCCCTTTGTTGTGGCTATACCTCAAGTATATATTCCAACTCTTTAGTTGAATGTTTAATTTCTGTTCAATTCTAAATTAATAGATCATATTTTTATTTGAAGATTATTTCTCTCTGTAAAGTCTTTATTTTACCAATGTAGCTTGCCTGCCTGCCTGCTTTCCTTCCTTCCTTCCTTCCTTCCTTCCTTCCTTCCTTCCTTCCTTCCTTCCTTCCTCTTTGTGTTTTCTTTTATGTTCAAGTTTTTCTCAAATGTGTAATCAATTTGTCTCTTTGTAGTTAAGAGTGGCTAATATGTTATCCATGATGAAAGATCTTTGGACTTCTTCTTTAAAAAAATTTGTTTTAATTTAAATTTAATTTAGTTAACACATAGTGTATTATTAGTTTCAGGGGTAGAATTTAGTGACTCATCAGTTTTATATAACACCCAGCGCTCATTACATCATGTGCCTTCCTTAATGCCCATCACCCAGTTACCCCATCCCCCCATCCTCCTTCCCTCCAGCAGCCCTCAGTTTGTTTCCCATAGTTAAGAGTCTTTTATGGTTTGTCTCCCTCTGTTCTTATCTTATTTTTCCTTCCCTTCTCCTATGTTCATCTGTTTCATTTCTTAGTGTCCACATATGAGTGAAATCATATGGTGTTTGTCTTTCTCTATTTTACTTAGCATAATGCACTCTAATTCCATCCATGTCATTGCAAATGGCAAGATTTCATTCCTTTTGATGGCTGAGTAATATTCCATTACACACACACACACACACACACACACACCCCACATCTTCTTTATTCATTTATCTGTCGATGGACATCTGGGCTCTTTCCATGTTTTCGCTATTGTAGAAATTGCTGCTATAAACATTGGGGAGCACATGCCCCTTCAAATCAGTATTTTTGTATCCTTTGGGTAAATACCTAATAGTGCAATTACTGTGTCGTAGGGTAGTTCTATTTTTAACTTTTTGAGGAACCTCCACACTGTTTTCCAGAACGGGTGTATCAGTTCCCACCAACAGTGGAAGAGGATTCCCCTTTTTCCGCATCCTCGCCAACATCTGTCGTTGCCTGACTTGTTAACTTTAGTCATTCTGATTGGCATGAGGTGGTATCTCATTATGGTTTTGATTTGTATTTCCCTGATGCCAAATGATGTTGAGCATTTATTCATTTGTCTGTTGACCATTTGTATGTCTTTGGAGAAATGTCTGTTTGTGTCTTCTGCCCATTTCTTGACTGGATTCTTTGTTTTTTGGGTGTTGAGTTTGATAAGTTCTTTATAGATTTTGGGTACTAGCCTTTATCTGATATGTCATTTGCAAATACCTTCTCCCATTCTGTAGATTGCCTTTTAGTTTCATTGATTGTTTCCTTTGCTGTGCATAAGCTTTTATCCTGATGAAGTCCCAATAGTTCATTTTTGCTTTTGTTTCCCTGGCCTTTGTAGACATGTCTAACAAGAAGTTTTTGGGGACAAGGTGAAAGAGGTTGCTGCCTGTGTTCTCCTCTAGGATTTTGATGGATTCCTGCCTCACATTTAGGTCTTTTATCATTTTGAGTTTATTTTTGTGTATGGTGTAAGAACATGGTCCAGTTTCATTCTTCTGCATGTGGTTGTCCAATTTTCCCAACACCATTTGTTGAAGAGACTGTCTTTTTTCCATTGGATATTCCTTCTTGCTTTGTCGAGGATTAGTTGACCATAGAGTTGAGGGTCCATTTCCAGGTTCTCTATTCTCTTCCATTGATCTATGTGTCTGTTTTTGTGCCAGTGCCATACTGTCTTGATAATTGTAGTTTGTAATACAGCTTAAAGTCAGGAATTGTGATGCCTCGAGCTTTGGTTTTCTTTTTCAACATTCCTTTGGCTATTCAGGGTCTTTTGTGCTTCCATACAAATTTTAGGATTATTTGTTCCAGCTCTGTGAAAAATATTGGTGGTATTTTGATAGGGATTGCATTGAATGTATAGATTTCTTTGGGTAGCATAGATATTTTAACAATATTTATTCTTCCAATCCATGAGCATGGAATGTTTTTCTATTTCTTTGTGTCTTTCTCAATTTCTTTCATGAGTGTTTTCAGGGTACAGGTCTTTTACCTCCTTGGTTAGATTTATTCCTAGGTATGTTACACTTTTTGGAGCAATTGTAAATGACATCAAATCCTTGATTTCTCTTTCTACTGTTTCATTGTTAGTGTATAGAAATGCAACTGATTTCTGTGCATTGATTTTATACCTGTGACTTTGCTAAATTCCTGAATCAGTTCTAACAATTTTTTTGTGGATTCTTTTAGGTTTTCTACATAGAGTATCATTTTGTTTGTGAAGCGTGAAAGTTTGACTTCTTCGTTGCCAATTTATTTCTTTTTGTTGTCTGCTTTTTATTTCTTTTTGTTTTCTGCTTGCTGAGGCTAGGACTTTCAGTACTATGTTGAAAAACAGGAATGAGAGTGGATGTCCCTGTTGTGTTCCTGACCTTATGGGAAAAGCTCTCAGTTTTTCTCCATTGAGGATGATATTTGCTGTAGTTGTTCATATATGACTTTTATGATGTTGAGGTACCTTCCCTCTATTCCTACATGGTGGAGGGTTTTTATCAAGAAAGAATGTTATATTTTGTCACATGCGTTTTCTGCATCTATTGAGAGGATCATATGGTTCTTATCCTTTATTTTATTAATGTGGTATATCACACTGATTTGTGGATGTTGAACCACCTTGGCAGCCCAGGAATAAATCCCACTTGATCATGGTGAATAATCCTTTTAAGGTACTGTTTGATTCTATTGGCTAGTATCTTGGTGAGAATTTTTACATCCATGTTCATCAGGGATATTGGTCTATAATTCTCCTTTTTGGTGGGGTCTTTGGTTTTGGGACCAAGGTAATGCTGGCCTCATAGAAAGAGTTTGGAAGTTTTCCTTCCATTTCTATTTTTTGAAACAGCTTCAGAAGAATAGGTATTAATTCTTCATTAAATGTTTGGTAGAATTCCTCTGGGAAGCCATCCAGCCCGTGACTCTTGTTTGTTGGGAGATTTTTGATTACTGCTTCAATTTCTTTGTTGGTTATGGGTATGTTCAGGTTTTCTATTTCTTCCTGTTTCAGTTTTGGTGGTTATATGTTTCTAGGAATGCATCCATTTCTTCCAGATTGCCTAATTTGTTGGCATATCGTTGTTCATAATATTCTCTTATAATTGTATTTCTTCAGTGTTGGTTGTGATCTCTCCTCTTTCATTCATGATTTTATTTGGGTCCTTTCTCTTTTCTTTTGGATAAGTGTGGCCAGAGGTTTATCAATCTTACTAATTCTTTCAAAGAACCAGCTCCTAGTTTCGTTGATCTGTTCTACCATTCTTTTGGTTTCTATTTCGTCTGATCTTTATTATTTCTCTTCTCCTGCTGGATTTAGGTTTTATTTGCTGTTCTTTTTCCAGTTCCTTTAGGTGTAAGGTTAGGTTATGTATTTGAGATTTTTCTTCTTGAAGAAGGCCTGTATTGCTATATATTTCCCTCTTAGGCCCACCTTTCCTGCATCCCAATGGTTTTGAACGGTCATGTTTTCATTTTTGGTTGCTTCCATGTATTCTTTAAATTTTCCTTTAATTTCCTGGTTGACCCATTCATTCTTTAGTAGGATGTTCTTTAAACTCCATGTATTTGTGGTGCTTCCAAATTTCTTCTTGTGGTTGATTTCAAGTTTCATAGTATTGTGGTCTGAAAATATGCATGGTATGATCTCAATCTTTTTGTACCAGTTGAGACTTAATTTGTGACCCAGTATGTCATCTATTCTGGAGAATGTTCCATGTGCACTTGAGAAGAATGTGTATTCTGTTGCTTTAGGATGAAACCATGCTAATCTCTGTATCATTCCAATTTTAGTATATGTGCTGCCAAAGCCAGCACCAAATCTTTGAGCCTCTGCTGCTATGAGCCAAATCACTTAGCTACATGGAGTGACAGGGCATCTTAGGTTCAAATTCTTAACTCTACTTTCATCTTTACCCCCTCTTCTGGTGATAGTCATTTCATCAACTCCTTAACCATTTGGAGATTCTGTAATGTGAGCTATATTGCTTCCTGCTCTCCCCTTCTGCTGGTTTGGTATTCTATTTTATCAAGTCTGTTAAGCTTGTTACCAATTTACCCATCTGAAATTAGGCTTCCCTAATATGGTTGCTATCATTTATTCCCATCATTTTCTTAGGCCTTATAGGTTTTTGCTGTGTGTGTATGTACTTTCCTGTAATTTTAGAAATGTTTTAGGTGGTATTATAGTTAAATGAATGTATGCGTATATACATATTCAATCTATTACCTTTAACTGAAGGATTTGCTGTGTACTTTGAGTCTCATTATCAGTTCTTTCCTGATTCTGTGAGTCAACCAAATCCCAACTAGTTATTTTTTTTTTTTTATCTGCTTAAGGCCACCAGAGCTGGTTTTTGTTGTTGCCAAACAAGAACTTTGACTGATACACAAATTCCTGCATTTTTACACCTACCAAAAAGGTCATATTATTTTATGATCATTATAATTTCACTATTTACAGAGTTTAAATTCCAAAACTGTAATACATAGAATTTACATGTCACTTAGTATAATGTGTATGTGTGTGTGTGTGTACATAATTACATTTCTCTGTTTATTGAGATTTAAGTGTAAGGGTTGTTCCAAATACAAAAGGAATATTATCCCATTTCCTTTTTCTTCTATCAACACAATGATGGTCAAACAAATTAGCAATAGAAAGTTTTGATATCTGTAATCAAGATTAAAATTTTTAAACCAAAAATAATCATTTCCATGAAAATAATAAAACAGCAAACTACGCTATACTAATTATTGACTTCATTTAATAATTTACTTATTAGCATAAGAAAAAAAACTAAGGACATTTTGAAAAATATTTTTAAAATAATGTTAACTTTGCACCAAGAGTTTTTGAATAAATGACAGTTGTGGAACTGCTATCCTTTATGAGCTCAAGAATTATAATACTCAGTGGGTCAGGCTATGAGAGATGCCTCTTACACAGTAGAATATGAATTTTAAAAGGGCACTGAATTTGGCCTCATGTCATTGAAATAATGTTAGAAAGTCTCTATCAAATCTCTAGATATCCAGAGATTTTCATAATGGTAACCATAGCTCCATCCTGGGAGACAGTTAGGTGTTTTCACTTTATTCTTCTTAATTTCAAAATGAATGCTTTCAGCACTTGCAACTAACCTCCTTTAACAGGTACAAACTTCCAGTTATAAATAAATAAGTCATGAGGATGAAAATACAGCATAGGGAATACAGTCAGTAAGACTGTAATAACTTTGTATAGTGACAGATGGTAACTACACTTACTGTGGTAAACATTTTGTAATGTATGTCATTGTCAAATCATTATGTAGTACACCTGAAACTAATATTATATGTCAACTATACTTCAATTGAAGATTAAAAAATAGAAATTAAAAAGAGAGAGACAATTGTAGACTAAGATATGATTGGGGGTGAGGGAGGGGAGAATTACCGTCTCTGTAATGTCTATCAGCCCTCTTCCCACACAACTACCCACAAAAATGAAAGCATAGCTTCAAGATAAGTTTTCTAGCCCCAGTCTTCTTCAAATAGCTTGTCATCAGTAATTTAGAGGAATTCTGAAGTTGCCAGTCTTTTGTAGAAGGTCCTAACATTTGACTTTGTTTGCTGCTTCCTCAAGCTTCCTTTCAGCTTACATATTTTTGGCAGAAATGGCAGAGAAGTGATGGTGTGTCCTTATCAGCTCATTGTTGTATCAGGAGGCACAATATCAGGATATTGTGTTCTCTCATTAATGGGGTGAAGGAAGTATGAATTTTGATCACTTAGTAAAGATGTTATCTATTGGGTTTCTCCATTGCAGGGTTATTTTTTTCTATTTGTAATTGTTAACTATTGGAGGATATAATTTGAGAATATGTAGATATTCTGTTTTTTCAAACTTTTATTCAGTAGTTTAAGAATCCATTGACAATTCTAAGCTAAATTTTTACCGTGGTGTTTGAAAAATATTTTCTAATTCTATATTTCCTTCAATACTTATTAGCTGATATTCTAAGTGAACAAGCATTTTCTTCCTATATATCTGTATTTATCGTTAGTCTTGCTGTTTGAAGGAAATCATACATAAGAACTTCCCAACATATAAATGCTTTATTTTTGCATGTCTTGTGTAATGCAAAAGCTTTCAAGTCTTCTTCACTAGTTGTGCCAGTAATGTGGCCCCCAAAACTTGGAAATCTCAAATTCCCTGTTTTTGCTCCTGTCGGCTTACACAAGTCCTCCAACTAGCTACCCCCACTGCTCAAACATCCCTCAGGTATTTCTGGCAGTCATGGGGGTGGAGTGTTAGGGTTTAATGACATGTTCATACATCTATCTGCCAGTGGTAGTCACTGTATTGCCTACCCACATTGTTATCAATCTGCAGCCCCAGCTACCTTCTGAAGTTGTCCTCTTCACAAAGTCATTTGTGGAAACTGTGTATGTTGATGATTACCATGTTTAAACTACTAATGCTTAGGTTAAAAACGTTCTTAAAATGCTAGATCCCTGTCAGGATCCAAGTAGAAGGGGGAGAAAGAGCCCTTTCCCCAATCCTTGGTTGCATTTTGTTCCTGGAACCTCACATAGCAGTGCTCTGGCTCACACATTCCTATTTCTCCTAAAAATAACTCTTTCAGTTTCTAGCCCCAAATCCTTTCTATGCAGGAACTAGAAATTTATCTGAGAGACTGAGGGGAGGACAGACACCATTTAATTCCTTCCATCAGTTCCCAAACTTTACTCTGAGTGTCCTGTATCTATACAAGCAAAGAAAAAAGTAACAGACTCCCTAACTTAAGAGTTCTCAACAGTGACACCATTGACACTTCAGGCTAGATAATTCTTTATTTTGAGGGGCTGTCCAGTGCATTGTAGGATGTTGAGCAGCCTTTCTGGCCTCTATGCACAAATACCAGTAGCACTTCTCTCTGAGTCTCAACCACCAAAAATGTCTCCAGACATATTCAAATGTTCTGGGTGGGGATGGGGACAAAATCACCCCAAGTTGAGGACAAATATTTTAAAGGCATTCTCTACCATGTATATTAATTTGCAAAGATATTTAAGCATCGGGGCCCACTTATGCCATGGACAGGCATTCTCTTCTCTCATTGAGTGGCCATGAGGGTTAGTAACTTTTCATTCTCCTATTCCTTGTTGGTCTTCAGTTTTCGTCTCCCTTTTCTTTAATCATTTCAGGTGCTGAAGCTAAATTCTCAATCCCTCTCTTTACTTCTAGACTTATCTCAGAGTCTTTTATAAGTGGCAAAGAAAAGGAAAAGAAAAATCCTAACATCTGCTAGTTCCTTCACCCCTCTCCCAGTGCTAGTTTCCCTGTTTCAGCTTCCTCTTACAGGCAAATCCCCAACTTGACTGTTCCCTGGTTTATCTTCTCAGTGTACATACACCCAGAGATTCATCATTAGCATCTATGAGTGCTCACATTCACTTTTATCATTCTCTATAGCACCTTGAATAGAGAGGCAAAGGACTAGGTCTTTTACCATACCTGTTGCCTGTTCCTCTTTTATTTCTTTGCTAGCAATAAAAATATCAAAGTAAGTTAGTGTATACATGGCAAAGAACCTTTACAGCCCTGGGTTGGAATCCCAGCCAAATTTACCAGCTATGTAATCTTGAGCAAATTTCTTTTCTTTTCTTTGCTTCCTCATCTGTAAAGTGGAAATGACAAACCCTCCTCACAGGGTTGTTTTGAGTATCCAACTGTTTATTAAATCTATTATTTATCACTTATGTGTTTATTATCTATATCTCTGTCTACTTGTAACTATCTCTCTTCATCTCTAATCTATATTGTTTGTGTATCTCTCTAGATGATAAATATTCACTTAATGATTTTATAACAACAATAGTAATAGTGGATAACCAGCATTTGATATAATTGTACAAGCAATATTCCTTTTCTCATACTTTCCTTTTTTAGAAAACTTCATTGACTTAGCTTCTAAAAAAGGAAAATAGAAATCTGGGTTTTATCTCAAAAGGCCTTAGGGATATTCTCCTTGAGATTTCTACTGCATTAGTAGAAGTACATCATAAATTGAGGAACACTGGGTTAAAATCACATGTTTCATTCTAGCAAAGTGTTTAAACCAGTGATTCTAAAAACTTCAAACCTTAAAATTGGGTAGATATAGTTATTGATATATATGTATTTATTGCCATTTTATTACTTGTTTGGTCATTGTTTCTGGAGATTTTCTCTGATCCTTTCTTGTCTTTGTCACTTTTGGTCTCTCCTTGGAACTCAGAGTCCCCTTTAATATTATGTGGTGTGTGTGTGTGTATATATATATGTGTGTGTATATATATATATATATACACACACACACACAATAGGATATTACTCAACTATAAAAAAGAATGAAATCTTGCTATTTGCAATGACATGGATGGAGCTAGAGAGTATTATGCTAAACAAAATAAGTCAGAGAAAGACAAATATGATATGATTTCACTCATATGTGAAATTTAAGAAACAAAACAAAAGAGCAAAGGGAAAATGAGATAGAGAAACAGAGGGGCAAACCAAGAAACAGACTCATAACTATACAAACTGACAGTTACCAGAAGGGAGGTGGGTGAGGGGATTGGGTTAAATAGGTGAAAGGGATTAGGAGGGCACTTACTGTGATGAGCACTGGGTGTTGTATGGAAGTGTTGAATCCCTATATTGTACACCGGAAACTAATATTACACTGTATGGTAACTAACCAGAATTAAAATAAAAACTTAAAAAAAAAACATTGAATAGATATGAAATCATGTTTCCTTGATGGGAATATAAGATTTCTTCTATGGCTATGAAAAGTTTGCTGTGACTCGCTTTGGACTCTTGCGGTGGTGTTATCTGAATGTCTGCAAACTGTTTGTTTTGGGTATTCGTTAAGTATAATGTATGGGTTATGAGGACCAATATTGGAGTCCAGTTGTGCCTGGGTTTGAATCCTCGTTCTCTAGTCACTTGACATGACCTTGAACATTTCACTTGAATTCCTGTTAATCAGTTTCCTCATCTGTAAAGCAGAGTAAGTAATCATACATATTTCATAAGGTGTTTGTGAAGATTAAACAAGCTAGTATATGAGAAGCCCTTAGAATATAGGAAATACTCATTCATTATACTATTTTATTTATTTAGAGAAATTTGGTATAACAAATCAAACTTTATGCATATAGTACATGCAGTTTGCATATATTTTGGATTATATATATGTTATTTGTAATAAATTATATTTCACAAAAATAAAATTTGGAACTTGTTTTCTACCTGAGTTGGATATAGTAGCCCTATGAATAAGAAAGAAAAATACATTTTCCCATATATTTTTGGATAATAATTGAACCTATTCTGGGATTGCCTAAATCTCTTTGGATTAGTGGTATCTAAGAAAAACTTGTGTGATGTTTTTGATTAACCTACTTTTAATTATTCTAACAGTAAGATGAATATATTTCTCTGCTCTGTGATTTAACATGCATTTGATTAATCAACAAAAGCCTCCAGTATAAAATGTCTGTAAACATCAGCAAGTGCTAGATAAACACTCAATGTGACAGACATCTCATACTATTACTAAATATAATAAAAATTAGTGGGACATAATGTCAAAAGAGAAGACAAAATATGACACAATTAGTTTATTGTCATCAGTGTTGCGTAAAATTTATTTATGCAGCATGCAAGATAAAGAAAACAGCTTTTCTTTTCTTCCTCTTAGCTTAAACAAAAGTGTCTGCTACTCATTTTATGTTTAGGGCATGAATTTTTGTATCTCAAAAAATCTATTACAACACCGTGGTTGACTTTTTAAGAATAGTACTATTCATCTGAGATGAGAATTTGGATCAGGAGGGCTTTTATTATGTTGGACAAATTGTTTTTTTCCGTTTTGAAACTCTTACATGTTCTGCTATCTTGCTTATCATCTGTGAATAGATGTCAATGGGTAACTGCAGGACATATGGACACTAGGCTGTATCTTGTAGGAAGGGTCTCTCCCAGTGCCTAGAAATGACAGAAGTTACACATCTCTCTAGTGGGGATCATTTCAATAACATTCTTTTCAAATGTTAACTACCTATTGTCAAGAAATGAGCAAAAAGGAAATATTTATTTTCAACTTTACTGAAAGAAAATAATACACTGAAATACTTAGTGGATGGAATTATATGGGAAGTGGGGTCTTCTCTCTATATTTTTTAAATTAATAGATGTTATTTTTTAGAGAAGTCGTCCACAGAAACATAGGTGGAGAGTAGAATTCCCATGTACCTTGTCACCCCCTTCCATTTTCCCTTATTAGCATTTTGCATTAGTGTGGTGGATGCATTTGCTGTAATTGATGAACCAAAATTGATATATCATTATTAACTAAAGTCTATACTTAATATTTGGTCTCACTGTTTTTGCAGTACATTCCATAAGGTTGTTTTTTTTTTTTTAAGATTTTATTTATTTACTTGACAGAGAGACAGCTAGAGAGGGAACACAAGCAGGCGGAGTGGAAGAGGGAGAAGCAGGCTCCCGGCCGAGCAGGGAGCCTGATGCGGGGACTGATCCCAGGACCCCGGGATCATGACCTGATCCGAAGGCAGATGCTTAATGACTGAACCACCCAGGCGCCCCAATAAGGTTATTTTTATTTTTAAGATTGTATTTATTTGAGAGAGAGAGAGATGAGGGAGAGAGAGAAGGTAAGCATGAGTGAGGGGGAGGGGCAGAGAGAGAGGGAGAAGCAGACTCCCCACTGAACAAGGAGCCCAATACAGGGCTCAATCCCAGGATTCTGAGATCATGACCTGAGCCAAAGGCGGACACTTAACTGACTGAGCCACCCAGGCTCCCCTCTATGAGTTTTAATAAGTATGTACAGGCATGTGTCCATCATTATATAGAATGGTTTCACTGCCATAAAAATCCCGCGGTCTACCTGTTCATCCCTTCTTCCCTTCCTCCTCCTAAACTGAAACCACAGTTTTGCCATCCATAGTTTTGTCTTTTCTAGAATGTCATATCTTACAGTACATGACCTTTTCAGATTGATTTCTTTCACTTAGCAATATGTATTTAAGTTTCCTCCATGTCTTCTTGTGGCTTGATATCTTATTTTTTAGTGCTGATTAATGTTCCAGTGTATGAATTCCACAATTTGTTTATACATTCATCTGTTGAAGGACATCTTGGTTGCTTTCCAAGTTTGGAAAATTATGAATAAAGCTGTTATAAACATTCATGGGCAGGTTTTCTTGTAGACATAAGTTTTCAACTTTTTAGGGAAGATAGCAAGGAGTGTGATTACTGGATCATATGGTACAAGTACGTTTAGTTTTGTAAGAAACCATCAAACTGTCTTTAAAGTGGCTGTACTGTTTTAAGTTTTCAACAGTAATGAATGAGAGTTCCTGTTGCTCCACATCCTCACCAGTATTTGGTGATGTCAGTGTTCTAGATTTTGACCATCCTAATAGGTATGTAGTGGTATTTCACTGTGTTAATTTTCCTTTGTATTTTTAATTTTTTTTACAAATTATTTTTATGAAAAGCAGTGTTTTCATTTAATGCCATGAAGGGGAGTGACTTAAAAGTGATGCATAGAGCTATGCCAGTCACACATACAGATATTATTTCTTTGTAGGACAGTGCTAAGTGGGGGAAATTCATAAAAACAAACATCCTTCTAAATCTTGATTCAATAGGTATAAAAAAGCTAATTTGACTTCAAAGAGACTTAGTCCAAGATAAGGAGTTTTTTTTTTGTAAGATTTTATTTATTTGTCAGAGAGAGAGCACAAGCAGAAGGGAGTGGCAGGCAGAGGAAGAGGGAGAAGCAGGCTCCCCACTGAGCAGGGAGCCCGATGCAGGGGCTCGATCCCAGGACCCTGGGATCATGACCTGAGCCACAGGCAGCCGCTTAACCAACTGAGCCACCCAGGCGCCCTAAGATAAGGATTTTTTAAAATTGTTATTTTCTTTGAGAGTCATTCACGTTTAGTATCAAAGTTGGAATAGCTTGTGTGACGTTAACACCTGATTCATTTTAAATTTCTCATGGTCCTAAAGTCATTAACTTTTAATCAAAGCATGTCACTGGAATTCAGATTAAATTTGAACATACAAGGAGGAGAGAATAGCCAAATCATTAAACTAGGTAAACAAACCAAAGTGTCCTATAAGACTGTTTAGAATTTTAATACCCAACAATTAGAATACTGAATGACAGGAAAATTCAGACCCTGCCTTCAATTGAGCACTTCCTGGCTCTGGACAGTTAAAACAAAGCAACCTGACTGGTAAAATGGTGGGATTTGACCAAATTCTCTCAGGCAGGACTAGGAATTCAGGCCCATCTTGACCTGTGGCTCACTAAATGGTAAACAAACTGAAGTTAAACTCCACTCACAGAATTTCTTTAGGGTAAAAGTTTAGAAATGATAACATAAATAGCCTAAATTTGACTATCCTAATAGCATTTCCCATGCCCTTTCACATTAGCCTTTTAAATTTTTTTCTTCGTAGCTCATTCTGCAGATATTTGCTGGGCAATATCACCTACTGGGGCTTCAAGAATCAGGCACCACATGTATGCTGATGGTCCTCTCTGCTGAGCTCCCAGACACAAATGTCTTCTGTTGATTTCTTGATCCACTGATTGACCAGTAGAGAAACTCATTCATGCATATGTTCCTTAATGGTCAGGTAGATCAATGTATCAACTATGAGGTTTTGCACAATTTATTAAGTTTCTCTGAACATATTTTTTTACCTACTTTGTAGGTATAATAGTACATGCCATTCAGAGCCACATAGTAGTTGTTGTTGTTGTTGTTTTCAAGATTTTATTTATTTATTTGACAGAGAGACAATGAGAGAGGGAACACAAGTAGGGGGAGTGGGAGGGGGAGAAGCAGGCTTCCGGCGAGGGAGCTGGATGCGGGGCTCGATCCCAGGACTCTGGGATCATGACCTTAGCCGAGGGCAGACGCTTAATGACTGAGCCACCCAGGCACCCCTATTATTTTATTTATTTATTGTTAAATAAAACAGTATTTGTAATTTTTGTGTCTGGATTCCTACTACCACTTCCTTAGTAAAGAATATCTCCATTTCTTTCCTGGACTATTACAATAGACTTCTGATTAGTTTCTTTACCTTTTATATATTTACCTATTTATATAAATTCTCTGCCTGTTGATAGACAGTCTCCACACTTCCACCAGTGGTGGTGGGGGTTAGGGAAGCAGAGGCCAAGAGACAAAGGCAAAGTTCATCTGTGGAGGGAAACAAAAGATACTTCAAAAGACCTGCATGAAAAATGGGCAGATCTAAGATCTTATTCATGCCCCGGAAATATGTAATAAGCCCTCCCCACTCCAAACCTACTCCTGTATTTACAGGTGCCATTAAGGAAGGGAAAATGGGGTGGGAGAAACTTTGAAAACAGACAGCATTTTCCTGAAAGGAATTTTTTTAAGGTAAGAGGACACTATTTGACTAGAATGAGGTAGAAATATCATTAATTGAGAGCTTTATATTTCCCTGATAGTTAATAAAGAGTTCCTAAGAGGATAAATTAGTTCAGGAAATGTGAAGAAATATATTTTATCTTCACCTTGAATATGATGTTTGTAAATTTGCATCCCTGCAATAGACATAGAGCGGTGTCTCAAGGAATCATGGTCCTTCAGTTTTCTAGGCAGTGGAACTTCGCCCAACTCTTCTGACTGATGATTGTTTCTTAGAAACCTTCATCTTTTACATACTGTCCTATTAAATATATCAATAAATTTAGTTTGCTAGCATGATAAAAGTTTCCTCAACATTCAGTAGAAAATTTGATAAGACAACCAACCATATCAGACAATACAAATCTGGCCTTCAGCTTTCCGACACAAGAACATAGTGATAAAATGCCTTCAAAATCTTTAAGGAAAACAAACATGACATATTATAGAGTTTATAATTAGCCAAATGGACATTCAAGTATAATGGCAGCAAACACTTTTGATCATAAAAATTTTCTCAAAGAAACCAGATGTTAAACATTACCCAGCCAAAGATAAAGAGACTATGTTGGAAGGACTTGGGATGGCTCACAAATTCATTCAACTGTAGGTCGAGATTAATAATGTGGGAATTATGGTAAGAGAAAAGAATAATAGAATATAAAAACTCAGTCCCTGCTTTAGTTCTTTTCCTTCCTGCTTCGTCATTGTACTCGAGGCCCTTTCCATATAAAATTCTTTTTTTTTTTTTTTATGAGAGAGGGAGAGAGAGAATCTTAAGCAGGCTCCACGCCCAGCCTGTGAGCCCAATACAGGACTTGACCTCACAACCCTGAAATCATGTCCTGAGCTGAAATCAAGAGTCAGAGGCTTAAATGACTGAGCCACCCAGGTGCCCCCATACTAAAATTCCTAAAATCAATGATGGTTTACCACTGAGCCTTTACACAATCTCTTCACTCTACGTGGGACAAGCTCACCCAAGTCCCATCATATATTCAGCCCTACCCAGACACTCACTCTTTTCCTGTTCCCCACCTCTTCATCCTAAGGACTCAGCTTCATCATCATTGTCCTCAGGAATTTCCTATACCTTCCTCTTTGGTGTTTTTGCATGGCATCACTCACCACACTTACCGAACTGGAGGAGAAATTTCTTCTTTCTAACCATTCTCCCCAGTCACTTCATTGTCTAAAAGACAGTTTTATACTTGCAGAAACAGGATCTGTTATGCTTATTTGTTTTTAAATCCCTAGCATCTCTCAAAGTGCCTAATCTATGGTAAGCACCCAATAAGCAAATTGATGCACATCAGGATGTGAATATGGTTTTTAGTTCTTTTTCGCTTCCTTTTGTCTTGTAATTACACACACACACACACACACACACACACACACACACTATTGACATGAAAAATATTTTGCTTAAACCCAGATACATATTTTTTAATGTTAAGTAACACAGTTCACAATCTGTTTTGACTGGCCCAGATCAAGATTTTAGGTAAGACCAATGAATACTTTTTTGGTCATTAAGCTATGTCATTTCAAGTGATGATTTTATACCATTGAAAGATTAATTTTAACACATTTGCATAGCATACCATTAACTTGATTTATTATGAAACAGCAAACTTACTTAATTTGACCAGACACCATGCTGTCAGTAATTTGACAGTAATGATAATGTTTTCCCCCCAATGACTGAGATTAACAATATCAATTTGCTAAGTTAATGCTTGTGTGGATATTGTCAATAAATAAATGAATGAATAACTTGGATAAATAAAAGGCAGATTTTGATATCAGGACTACTGAATTGAAGAGTTCAAGTTTAGCCAAATAAGTTACATTTCCAAACTATATATATATACACATATATATGAAATATAATTATTTATTTTTTAATAAATATATTTTTATTGCATATTGAAAAACATTGCATGTAAAAGATCAAATATCAGAATAAAAGATGAAATCAAATTATAGAATATTATTATCCAAATGGCTCTTTTAGAAAGCAATAATCATCTTTCCATAATTGTTATTATAAAGGTTTTCACCTGAAGAACTCCTAGTATTATTATAATATCTTGATTTGCTAAAATTCACTTTAATGAATTATTTTTGAAACAATGTAATGAAGCTCTTAAACATATTTTATCATTTTTTGAAGGCTGTAAACATCATATAAATATAAGGAGAATAATATGTCTTTCAGGGGCATTTAATTGTCATTTCACTCCCTTTAAAATTAGAGGTAAATTTAGAGATAAGACTTTTTTTTTCTACTAATTTTTTATTTACCTATTTTAAAAAAACTAACTTTGGGGTGCCTGGGTGGCTCAGTCATTAAGCATCTGCCTTCAGCTCAGGTCTTGGTCCCAGGGTCTTAGGATCCAGCCCTGCCTCAGGCTCCCTGCTGGGCAGGGAGCCTGCTTCTCCCTCTCCTGCTCCCCCCGCCCCCCCCACCCGCTTGTGTTCCCTCTCTTGCTGTGTCTCTCTCTGTCAAATAAATAAATAAAATCTTAAAAAAAAAAAAAAAACTAGCTTCAGTGACTCTATATTAAAACCAAATAAGGAACAGTTTGCTTCAGATTGGAAGCATGATTTTCCAGCTTAATGCTATTAAGTATGCCAACTACACTCAAATTTTGGGCAAAAGCTCATCCTTTTCCTTGGGATTATTTCTTTGTTGTATTCGGAAAAGGAAACAGGTATCTTAGTCACTTAATCACTATTTAAATAAAAACAATATGTACTTAATTTAGTTCCATTTTGGGGCACCTGGGTGGCTCAGTTCGCTAAGCGTCTGCCTTAGGCTCAGGTCTTGATCCTAGGGTCCTGGGATCGAGCCCCGCATCGGGCTCCCTGCTCTGCAGGGAGACTGCTTCTCCCTCTCCTCCGCAGTAGTGCTCTCACTATCTCTGTTGCTATATCTGTCTCTCTCTGTCAAATAAATAAAATCTTTTAAAAAAATTAATTCCATTTTGAGAAAAATATACAGAAATTGAAGAAATATTTAAAAAATTGAAATGTGTGAGTTTTGAAATTAGAGATCACCAACTCTTCTCTCCTTTTGTAATTGGAACTGAGAATCAGGGGTTTCATCCATACTGTGAGTTATTCTAATCAAGGTCTAAGAAACATACAGCCAGGAGCATAGCCCTCCCACAGGGTGATGTGATGTGTGGAGAAATAAATGGGTAATCTTGTAATGCCCAGGATATGAGCAGAAGGGACTAAAAACAAAACTAGGAAATTTCTATGAATTTGATGATCAAGGTTCCACCATTTACAAAGTTCTTCTAAAGTATGCATAGATGCACCTTGATTTAGGCTTTCTGAGTGAATCTAACAGAACCAATTACCCACCCCCCAATATATAGCAGGGTGCCTATTTAGCTGTATCTATTAACATTGATGTTTGCATATCTTTGTCAATGGACATTTACATAAATAACATGTAGGATTGTTTATTTACATTGCATATAATGACATAGTAATGACAGAGAGATTTTTTTTTTTTCCTTAAGCAGAATCCTTTGAAGGAGAGACTTGCTTATGGTTAGAAGAACACTTTAACTTATTTGGGGTAGGAAGTGAAACCCCCAAAGAGCATACTCACTGACCAATAGGCTGTCTTTTAAGGAAGAGGAGGTACTCCATTAATTAGAGGGCATTTGTTTTGCTAGACAACAATATGAATGTGGTAGGTAAGTGTGGGACCAAGTTGAAACACAGGACACTAAATGGCTGAGAATGAGTACCTCTGGTGGCAGGGTATGTGATGAAGAAACTTTGGATACCTGCCTTATCTGATGATGACTACTGAGGTGGATTTTGTGTGGGATTTGCTCTCTTTTGGTAAGCTCTCTTCTATGTTGCCCTGTGAAATCTTTGATATCTTTTTCATTCCTCCATAATGATTTTTGTAAGTAGAATACCTAGAAGATTTGTGAAGAACTGCTTCAAGGCTGGTGATAAGTGATAAAAGAATACAAGCAGAGATTGTTTAGGATCTGGGTCATAGGTGCATAGATTCTTACTCAGTAACAGGATTGTTATCCATACAATTTATCTTATAAGTGATGTTCTTGAGAAGTATTTTTTCACCAGGAAGTTTATTCTGGGGGTATATTCTATTTCTACCTATTCTTGCTACATGTGTGTATACGTTTCTGTAAAACACACATGTATTGCATCTTGTTCTCATACTCTTGACTAAGACAACCCATGCTCTGTGCAAGAAAAAAAAAAAAAAAAACATTAAGTCCTTCAAATTTGTTTGAATAAATGGAACCAGAAACATAACCCCCCACCGTCTGTACTCAGTGTTTGAAAAATATGTACTACATGGAACCAGAATTTATACCTTAAAGATTCCTGAGTTCCCACACATCCCTTGAGGTTTTATATTTGAAAGTTCTGCTTCAATTTTGATTGGGATTGTATTGAATCTATAGATCAATTCAAGGAGAACTTATGTCTTAACAATATTGGTCTTCTAACCCATGAACAAGGTATAACTCTTATTTACATCTTCTTTAAATTCTTTCAGTAATGTTTTAGTTTTCAGTACATAGACCTTTTGCTTATAATATTTATCATTATTTTTGAGGCCATCATAAATAATACTTTCTAATTTGAATTTCTTATTATTTGTTGTAGTATATAAAAATATAGCTGATCTTTGGTTGAGTCCATTACATCTTCTATGTAGATGATCATGTTGTCTGTGAAAAAAGCCTGTTTTATGTCTCCCCCTCCCCCCCTTATATGGATGACTGTTCTTTTTTTTCTCTCTCTCAATTTACTTTCCTTATTTTATTTTATTTTTTTATGTGACTACACTGGATGGAACCTCTAGTGCAATGTTGGATGGAAATAGTGAGAGCAGAATTTTTTTTTTTTGTGCCTAATATTAGGGGGAAACCATAGAATTTTGTAGAAACATTTTTCAGATTGAGATAGTTCCCTTCTATTCCTAGTTTGCTGAGTTTTTTTTTTTAAATCAGGAATGGATTTGAGATGTGTCCAATGGTTTTTTGTTTTGTTTTGTTTTTGTTTTTGTGAGCTTGTAGAGATGGTTATATGTTTTGTCTGGATTTCTTTCTTTTTTTCCAGTTTGTTAATATGGTAAATTACATTCATTGATTTCCATATGTTAAACTTAATGTGCTTTCTCAAGACAAATCGCATTTGGTTATGATATATTTTTGTATAGTGTTACATTCAAATTGCTAAAATTTTGTTTAGGATTTTTATGTCAATATTCAGGAGGGATATTGGTCTATAGTCTTATTTGTAATGTTTTGGTATCAGGGCAATGCTGATCTTACAAAATGTGTTAGGAATTATCCTCTTTAATTTTGTGGAAAAATTTGTGTAGACTTGGTAGTATTTCCTTCTTAAATAAGTAAAGACATATTAGTCTGGAATTCTCTGGGAAGGTTTTTAACTATAATTTGGGGGTGCCTGGGTGGTTCATTCAGTCAGTTGAGCATGGGACTCTTGATTTTGGCTCAGGTCATGATCTCAGGATCCTGGGATCAAGCCCCAGGTTGATCCTGTACTCAGCACGGAGTCTGCTTGTCCCTCTCCTCTCGCCTCTGTCCCTCTGCTCTCTCTCTCTCAAATAAATAAATAAAATCTTTAAATAAAATAGACTATGATGTGAATTTCTTTAGTAGATACAGGACTTTTTAGTTATCTGCTTCCCCTTGAGAGAGCAGTGATATCTTGTGTCTTTCAAAGAATGTGTCCATTTCATCTAAGTTGTCAAATTTATAAGCATGGGCTTGTTACAAATACTTATTATCCTTCTAATAATGTCTTTAAAATCTGAGAGCTGTCACCTTTCTCATTTCTGATATTGGTCATTTGTGTCTTACATTCCCCTTTACCCTCTGATTAGTCTGTCTGGAGGTTTATTAATGTTACTGATCTTAAAGAACCAGCTTTTAATTTCATTGACTTTTCTCTGTTTTATTTTTTATTTCATTCATTGCCACTTTTATCTTTATTATTTTCTTTCTTCTCATTTTGGGCATCATTTGCTCTTATTTTTATAGTATCTTAAGGTATAAAATGAGGTCACTCACATGAGATGTTTCTTCTTTCTGGATAGAGAGGTTTAATGCTTTAAAGTTTCCTCTAAAGCAGAGTTGCACAGCGGAAGCGTGCTGGGCCCATAAAATTTCCTTTAAGTACAGTTCAGTGGCACTTCACAAGTTGTGACATATTGTGTTTCATTTTTGTTCACTTCAAAGAATTTTCTAATTTGCCTTTTGAATACCTTTCTGACCTATTGGTTATTTAAAGTGTGTTATTTAATTTCCAAATATTTGGATATTTTTCTACCATCTGTATGTCATTGATACCTGATTTATTCCACTTTAGTCAAAGAACATGCCTTGTATGACTTGAATCTTTTAAGACTTACTAAGATTTGCATTATGAATCAGAATGTGCTGGTAAATGTTCCATATTTATTGGAAAAAAATGTGTATTTTGCTGTTGTTGGGTAGAAAATTTATTTAAAGTCGATGAGGCTGAGTTCGATAATGTTGCTCAAGTATATCTTTGCTGATTTTTTTCCTATTTTTTCTATCAGTTATTGAGTGATGGTATTGAAATGTCTGATTATAACTAGATTTGTCTATTTTTGCAGTTCATTTTTGTTTCATGTATTTTGAAGGTCTGTTATTAATACTGATGTCCTAATATCCCTAATAACATTCTTTCCTACAAAATCTACTTTGTCTCTTATTAACAGCCACTGCAGCTTTCTTTTGAGTAGTGTTAGCATGATATTATAGGTTCTTCTCTTTCTTAGTACTTAGTACTTTAAAGTTGCTTCACTGCTGTTCACTTGCTTGTGTTGTTTCTGATGACAAATGTGCAACCATCTTTGTCTCTCCTCTGTACATAACGTTTTATTCTGGCTGATAGTAAGTTTTTCTCTTTCTCACTGGTCTTGAGTAATATGATTATGAAGTGCTTTTATGTTTCTTTTGCCTCAGATTTGTCAAGCCCCTTAGAACTTCACATTTATATTTTTTACCAATTTTGGAAAATTTTCAGCCATTATTTCCTCAAATATTTTTTCTGTTCTTTTCTCCTTTGAGGATTCCCAATTACATATAAATTAGGCTGCTTAAAGTTGTCCCACAGTTTGCTGAAGTTGTGTATGTGTGTGTGTGTGTGTGTGTGTGTGTGTGTTTAATTTTCTTTTTTCTCTGTTTCAGTTTAGATAGCTTTATTACTAGGCTTCCAAGTTCCCTATTCTCTTCAAGAATGTTTAACCTTCTGTTAATTCCACCCAATATATGTTTTACATCAAATATTGCAGTTTGTACCTCTAAGAAGTTCAATTTGTTTCTTAAAAAATATCTCCCATTTCCTTAATGCTTTGAACATAGGGACTTCAATTATAATATTTAAATCTCCTTGTCTGTCAATTATAACACCTGTGACAATACTGAGTCATTTTTATGTACTTCCCTCACAATGGGTCATGTTTCCCAGCTTCTTTGCATTCCTAGTAGTCTTTGGTTAGATGGCAGATAGGAATTTTAACTTGTTGAGTATTGGATATTTTTATAGTCTTAATACTCTTATGCTTTTTTCTGGCATAAGTTAAATTACTTGGAAACAGTCTTACCCTTTCAGATTTGCTTTATGATTTGTTAAATGTGTCTGATTTAATGCTCATCTAGAGCGAGGTATTTCCCACTGTCAATGCAAGACTTTCCCGAGCATGCTACCTATGCATGATGAATTTTTCCAGTCTGTCTGGTGAAAGCAGAAACAGGCATTGTTTTTACCCCCACGTGAGTGCCAAGCACTGTTGCATTTATTTCTTTCAGATGATTCTTTTCCAGTTCTTGAGTAATTTCCTCAGGTACTTTTGTTGATTAGTATTCAGCTAAATAGTCAAGACCCTCTGTAGTTCTCTAGAGTCCTTTTTCTGTGCAATTCTCTTCTCTCTGGAACTCTAAATTGTCCTGGTTTCTTCAGACTCTCACTTCCATCTCCTACATTCATTGAGATCATCAAGTTCTGCCTAGTTCTCGCTCTCTCTTTGCTATAGCTTTGGAACTCTCTCAAGCTGGGGCATTTATAGGACTCATCTTGTTTCTCATTTCTGAAGGATCACCATCCTTCAGTACCTGACATCCATTGTCTTGAAAATCATTGTTTCAGATCTTTTATCTTTTGCAGGGGGAGGGCCTGTTTCAGATGAGAGCCGAAATCTACTTCTGATTTGTCTTTGTTGGAAGCAGAAGCCCACGTTTGGATTTTACATTTCAATCCTTTCATAGGAGTGGAGGTAGTCTACAAAATAGACCCTACAGGACTGATCAAGAGACATGAAGGATTCACATGTTATGTGAGTCAAGATTATGATCTAGTTTATTAACCTTGAAAATATACACTCTCCCTCTGAAATCATTATTAGACTAGATTATACCCAAACCCACCTGAGATTACACATGGCATAATTTACTGGTATCACCAAAGGTATTAGAATGGGAAGGAATTTTCTTTCATAGTCTGTAGCCTTGGGAAGGTAGTTCAACCCCCTTTGTTCCTTCTGCGTAAATCATCAGATACATTGCATTTGAATAGTCCTTCAGAATATATAATGAAGAATGTTGCATAGATCAAGGATGGGTAAGGTTGGCTGGCTTCTCCTCTCAGTTCTATTCATTTTATCTTTCGAGTGGCCTTGCTTTTTCTGTAAGCCCTATGCCTCTGGGGAAAGAAGTAATAGATTGTTAATCTTTCCTCTTTGGATAACTGAGTTGGTCCTATTCTAAGTATCCAACTTCAGTCATTAATGACATGATGAACAAGAATTTACAATGCTCTGATCTGCCCTCTTCAGGTTTTGTTCTCTTCAATGAGCTAACAACAAAAAACAGTACTGTGGACTTTTATAAAAAAACTTTTATACCTATATTCCTTGGCAGAAAATTTCTAGCCATGGCATTTTCCTAATTATTCTTATTTTAACAATTTATCCACTCCCACTGAACACATGCATGTGCATTCTTAGGGAACAAGACCATTTCCTATACATCTGTCACCTGGCTTTCTATTGTCCCATTTAACAATTTTTAGAGAATTTTCTACTTCTAAAATATAAAAGCCTTCCAATTATGTTATAACCTAAGTGTTTTTCACCTAATTTTCATATTTTAAGTTTCATTGCTTCCTATTGGTAATTTAGACTGCAGAAGATTTTATTCCTGTCTTTAAACTTTTGAGTTCATACCTTATCTGGGCAAAGAAAGCTGTTTGCACAGATTTAAATTACATTTTCTATGCTATGTATCTAATACAGAAAACCTCAAAATTTTATACCATATTCAACACACCACATGTTAGCTATACTCTTAAAATATATCTTCATTGCTTTTTAATGGATGTACTATTTGCCTATCAATTTTATTATGAAAGAAAACTATGGACAGTTTTTTTTCTGCAGATGTTATTAAATTAAAAAATGGGTTTATCTTTGAGATTTTTAAATATACATTACAAATCTTATATCAATAGTAGATATCTAAAAACATCTCTTCTTTATTTCATCAAAATGATGAAGCCTTTAGAGGTCTTTATTTTATTCCACAAGATCAAGATCCCAGGAAGACTACCAAAGACTTTTTAATGAGAGGCAAGATTCAGATGTTCTCAAGGGGGAGATGTAAAACAGTTTTAGCTATTAAAAGATAATATCAAAGAGAGCACAAGTGCATAACCTGAAAAATGGATCAATTAGGAATCTATTGTATCCTTGGTAGCAGGAGCATTTCAATTAAAAAATTGAGACCATGGCTATTAATATTATTAAATGTAGACAACAAAAGCTGTGATACATTTTCATTTACTACTGTAATACCCAAGGGCCAACTGCAGCTAGCATATAGGTCATTTCCTCATGACCACATGAATTCTCTAAAAGTAGCTTTGATCACAAAAAAACTTCATCCTTTTGAAGAGTTTTCTTGATTTGTTTAAAGCTTTGACCTCCCTCCTGCATGGTCTAGAGTATTTATTGCCAATTTGCTGGAGAAGAAGAGAGAAGTCTCTTCTAAATGTTATAATTAGGATGTGATACCAACATATCTATCATACATATATGCAAATATGTATATATATTTTTTCCAGGACTTTATTTATTTATTTATATATATATTTAAAAGATTTTATTTATTTATTTGACAGAGACATAGTGAGAGAGGGAACACAAGCAGGGGGAGTGGGAGAGGGAGAAGCAGGCTCCCTGCCGAGCAGGGAGCCCGATGTGGGGCTCAATCCCAGGACCCTGGGATCATGACCTGAGCCGAAGGCAGACGCTTAATGACTGAGCCACCCAGGTGCCCTTTCAGGACTTTATTAGCTTACAGTGAGACATTATTAATACTAGATATCAGAAAATTCTGTTAACTCTATCTTCCAAGTTGATGGATAATCTGATCACTTTTCATCACATCTGTTATTACCATTCCAGGCCCAGACATCATCATCTCTCCCTGGATTATGCCAGTAGCGTACTAGCTGCACTCCCCTGCCCCTTTTTTTTCTACCAAGAAGTCAGAGTGATTCTTTTAAAGTCATGTCTGGTAATGTTCCTCTCTACTTAAACCTTTAGTAGCTTTCCATTTCAATCTAAGTAAAAGCAGAAGTTTTGATGATCTGTAAGGCTTTATGTGATTTTTCATGTTGTTACCACTCTGGCTGCTTCCAAAATCTCTTTCCCAATTTCATTTGGCACCAGCCACACTGGTTTCCTTGTTCTTTAACACACGAGGCAAGCGACCATTGTGAAGCATTTGCACTAGCTTTCCCTTCTTCCTGGGATACTCTCTCCCTGAAATGTTCTCAATACTACCACATTCACCTATGATATCTGAATCTTTGCTGAAATGTCTACCTTCCAAAGGAGATTTGCATTTGCCACCCTATTTAAAATTGTCAATCTCATCTACCTCCAGCACTTGTCCCTTGAATGGTCTTTTCTTTTTCCATAGTAAATAATAGGCACTTAATTCATATTTTTAAAATGAAGTAGATGCATTAATTTATCTCAGTGATGTTGCAATGAATGCTTTGTATATTGGAGAAGGCAAGCCAGGACAGAAGATTTACTTTACATTTATAGGACAGATAGTCCTTTATGTAAATCTAATTTCTACATAGACTCCTTTATTTTGCTTTATTAGCATCATTTTAAGCAAATGCATTTATGAATAATGAATGCTTTGTTATACATCTTAGATTAGATCATGCAAACACAGGATTTGTATTATTTAAGTAAATTTATTGAATTCACTGGGGTGGGTATGGAGGAACTGATAAAAAGTATAGTTGCACAGTTTGAATCTAGTTTTAATTATCTATCTGTCCTTAGGTTAGAGTGTGAACTCCATTTCTGTATACCTAAATAAGATATCCTTCTTCTAGTCAGGATGAGCCATAGAAATTCTTAATAACATAAAGCTTCAATAGCCACTGCTTTTGTATAGAAATGTTGGATGCTGTTGTTCCAAAGGAAAGAAAAATGGATTATAAATATGTCTCTTTTAGCTTACACATCCATGTTTTAATTAGACTGGACATCAGTATTAGGAACACAGCTAATGCTTGAATATTATTTATTTGAATTGATTTCTGTTGCTTGAAAGGAGTCCTAGAATGCCCTTTGGTATGTAATGAAGTCAATGACTACACTTCCATGAAACAATTTTAAGGTTTAACAATGTTTTCCTTGTGTAAAGTGGTTTTTAAAACAAAACATTGTTTACTAATCTAGAACACTTGACAATATTTATCTAATCTGAGCGTTAGAAACATTTCACACTTGTAAAAATAGTTACTGACCTTGAAGGTAAGTGAATTCTTAGTTTGTCTTACCAGCATTTTTAATACATGTTTATTTTTCACTCACCATATTTAGGAAGAAGGGTTGGAGGAACTGAAAGCTATTGCCAAGATGCTCTTAAAGTCTATTTTGGAATTGTTTTATTTTTATTTTTCCATTCCAAAATGTAATGGTGATTGCAGTATGTAGTCATACATGATAAAAAAGTTATATATGCAAACAATTGCTTAAAAACATCCAAGTATAATGGCCTTAATTCTAGCTATGGAAATGCAACTGTGTGTGAACAAATACAGTTTTACTCTGTCGTCATCATTATTACTAGAGCATCTGGGTTTCATTACAGATCTAGGTGGGGTACTCTGGGTTTGTGCTTTAAGGTCACCTTCTCAGTAATATTTCAATGCCTCATACTTCCTATTCCCATTTGTTGTTTGAATAGTAGGAATTTTGGTATTTTTAATGCTTTCTCTTCTTTCATTTATTCAACAATTATTTAGCACACAGTCAAATCTGGGTATCACTTGAAATTCTTATATGTTTAACTCAAGTCCCCTCTAGGTAGTAGTTTCTTGGTCATAAGTAAGGTCACTTCCAGATCAGTGCTTATCAATAGAGTTTTTTGTGATGATGGGACTGTTCTACATCTATACTATTCCATCTGGTAGCCACTAGCCACATGTGATTATTGAGCACTTGATATGTGGTTAGTGTGACCGAGGAATTGAATTTTTAATTTTATTTAATTTAAAACAATTTACATTTAAATTTAAATAGTCATATGTGGCTATTGGACCTCTCAGGCCAGGATATTATTTCTACAGGGTTAATAGACCCTACAAGGAATTTAGACCAAAATGGCTATGTTCTCTCTCCTTCAGCTCTTGGTCTCTTCTTGATTTGGGCCATTGCAGGTCCCTTTGAAGCTTTAGTGTACCACTGATTGTTATGCTAACTGTGAATAACTGCTTACCCCACTGCCAGTCAGCTCCTTAATCACTAGTTCTCTACCCACACTGTTGCTGGTGTCCTTTGACCCCTAGAGTGACCTTGGAGATTTTGGAGTCTGAACTTGCACCTTGTTACTACTTAGTATTTATTGCTACCTCTTGTCTTCCCAAAGATACGGGTCAACTCTGGTCTGCCTGGAGAGCTCAGTCTCTTAGCATGAGGCAGATTCTGTGGAACTTTTTTAAAGGTATCTGCTATTCCACCATGTTCATAAAACCAAGCAGGAAACCAGTTGGATGAGTTACATACTGGGTGTCATTTAAAGATTTATTCCAAAATTTATTGAAAAGTTTCAAAGGGTGTTTCCTGAAGCCTGTTGACTTCCACACTAATTCTTGAATGCTGGGCCTTGTTCTCTTATTTATATTTAACTTGTTACACCGGTATGTAGGTATATTATTCAAGATGATATTCAGTATGGGTAGAAGACTGTCTTGACACCAAATTTAGAAATTTCTCTTTTACTTCTCCTTTTCTTCCATCAGGCTAGTAGGATGACAGATACTTCTAGGAATAGGGCATAAATATGTGGGTTTTGTGAGGGGGCACTCACTAGATTTTATGCTCTTGTGGGCCTTAGCTGTCTACATAAACTTGAGCTGTCATGTCAGAGCTTCTCAGGAGAGAATCTGTCCATGAAACATAGGCACTCACCCCTTTTTCTAGCCAGCAAAATAGTAATAATAATAATAATAATAATAATAATAATAATAATAATAATAATAAATCTTTCCTTTTCTTGTGTCAAGTTCTATGAGATGGTGGTCCCCCAGCACTTCAGTTTGTGCTCCTGAGGATACAGTTTTCATTTCTACCATGGTTTCTACTTTCCCAGGGTGCATAGGCATTTGGTAGGAGAAGCTGATCTTAGGCCTGGTTACATGTACCCTTGAACTGTACTTGGAATCACTCCCCTCAGAAACCCAACTAACTCTAATCCGTTCTGTCAGATGTCTTCTTCACCCACATGGATTTTCCTTTTCAGGGCCTCTTTGCTCCTCTCAGTGGCTGCCTTTGGTAATTAAAACTCCCAAAGCCCCAATCAGTTGGTTTGTATAAGTCTGAATCTAAATTGTGGACAAAGTTCAAGATCTTTCCCACAGGACTTGTGAGCCCCACATAAATCATTATGTATTGATTGATGGGGGTTTAAATATTCCTGAATTGGTTACAGAACCCTGTCTGCCTAATGTATCCATAGACCTCTGACGGCTGTTGTCCTAAACTCTACATGGTAGGGTAACAGGCTCTTCTGACCCTCACATTTGACTGAGCCAAGATGTTCTACCCTTAAAAAACTTTTAATAAAAATGCAAGTTACACCAAAAACCTTAAGCCAGAAAAGCCACAGATGTCATCTTAACATAAATATTCTATTAAGGAAGAATATGATGGGCCTGGATCATACCCATACCGTATACCCAGTACATTTGTACTCTTGTCTTGAAGATGCTGTAGAGTGGTAAGGCAAGTACATTCATTCATTTATTTATTTATTTATTTATTTATTTATTTAGTGCTTTCACATACCTTGACTTACTTAATTCTGATGGAAATTCACTGAAGTGCGCAGGAGCAAAGAAACTGGGATCCAGAGAGGTCAAGTGACGCACTCAGTCATATTGTGTTAAAAATAAATTTTCCTAATGGAAACTGCTCCAAAATCACTCAAAAGAATGCAACTTTATATTTTGGGGCCCTTATTAACCTTTTATCACAAACATAACCCTCCTGATTGGGTTTCTTTGCAATATGTTTCATGAGTTCCTTCATTTGTTTCTAAGACAGGAAAGTCTGATGAATTCACTGGAGGTCTTTCTTTTTTTTTTTAATAAAGTATTTTTCCTTCATTTTTTATTGCGAATTTGAAATACAAAAGGAATCTGATCCAATGATGTCACACCTCCAATTGTTAGGCAAAGCAGATGCTTGACAGTCTGTGCCCCTGTGACCTCAGAATGTAGTTGTCACATTTGTTCTGACACTTATTTTTCATTTTATTGGGAGGTATTGGTCTGACAGGGTTGCAAGAAGCAAGTTCAAAATAAGGTCTGCTGAATTGTCTTTGTTCCTTTCCCTTTATGGTCATTGTGAACACAAAGAGAATATGAGCCTGTGAAAGAGGCAGAGCATTGCTTCACCATCCTTGTCTGCCTAATTTTTTACCCTAGCTGTTCTGGAGGACAGTGATTCCTTCCCCCGTTTTGCTCATTTACAAACATGCTGGCTGATGGTGAGCTCTGCTGATTGCTTTTCTCAAGACCTAAGGTGTATGTAATGGAGTGGAGACAAGAGGTAATGGAGAGTGTCCTGAAAACTGGCAGAAGAGTTCCTCTCTCTCCATCATCCTGTTCAGCTGAGCATCATTAAATGCATATTTACCTTGGGAAAGTTGCTGCTGCCGTAGAAGAAATATGTTCAGTAGAGTCAGGTGGTTTTTCTTGCCATAAAAGGAGAGTTTTAAAATAATGGCCTTCCATTAGCCTATAACTAAACTAGGTATGGTGTACATGCTCATGTGGAGTATATAAAATAAAAAAATAGTATTGATGGGAAAAGAGCAGAGTGGGATATTGGAAAGAGCTTTGGAAGAGGTGCCAGTGTTGCCTCTGATTAGTGATGTTACTTTCGGATCAAGTAGAAAATGCTGAATCTGATTGGCTTACAGAACTTGTGTATGTACAGGAAGTGTGGAAGTATTTTGAAAACTATAAAACACTATAGGAAAAGATTAAGCTAATTACATTCACATTTAGGGTATCTCATCTGGAGAACAAAGAGATATTGAGTATGCAACATCCTTAATTTTAAAATAATCTTTTAATTTGGAGGAACATAAGTTTAATAAAATAGATTATTCCAGGGAATAAATTACATCTTGAGAATTAACTGGGCATTTTGGAAGCTACATAAATTTGAACAGTAATTTTCTAGATGAGGTTCTGGTATTCTTCTCAACTTGATGCAGCTTATGAATTGGTCAACACACAATCAAATAATTTATGAATGATAAAATCTTGGACAGTAGTTTTAAACTCTTACAGTCAATTAGTCAGCAAAATGAATGCAGTGATCTTTAGGTGTTGAGGACTATATTAGGCAGTAATGGGGCACAAAAAAGAGATTACATATAATGAAAAAGACATTCTCTCAAGGAAAAGGCTTAAGTCATTTAAAAAGAAACAGATGAGACAAAGTCAACTAACAATGGTGAAGATGTAGAGAAATAAAGTAAAAATCAAGGTGAGCTGAAGCTTGTCAAGGAAAGCTTTTGAGGGGTGGTTTTTTAAAAAAGATTGCATTCTTTGATCTGCACTATTACCACAAAGCAAGTTTACTTGCACATGAGAACTTTGTATACTTTGTGATTTTGGACATCTATCCATTTTCTAAATACCAAAATTATAAAAAAAAAAAAACACATAAGTCCAGACTGTATTAACTATGAATTCCTTAGCAAAATGTTTTGGTCTAATTTTTCTCTTCTTCCATTAAAGGAGGATGTGTATGGGTAACTTAAGTTGCACAAAATCCTTCCACAATAAAGTCTGAGGATAATATACATAGCCCAAGGAGTGAGGTAGAAAAACACAACATTTTTAGATAAGGTTGTTCCATAAAAGTCAGTTATTCACTTTTAGCTAAGTATGCAAGCTGCCCAGGCAGCTTTTGCCTGAACTGAAGTGTTGCTTTATAGAAGCTACCAAGGGCAGTGAGATAGTTTCTCCATCTTACTGCCCTTGGGGTGTGTCCACTGTCCAGAGGATAAAGCAGTGAGCATCTGGGCAGTAGCTAGGGTGGCAGGTCCCATGGTCCATAATGGGTAATTCTCTTGATATCCTCTATCCAATGTTAGCTGAGACCAAAGGCAAAGCCTCACTTTCCCTTATGCTCCTCCACTTCGTAAAAGGACATTTATGAAGCTTGAGTTTTGCCATATCCTATGTTTGTATTTTAAAGATTTATTTTTAATTTATTCATTTGAGAGAGAGAGCACAAGCAGGGGGAACTACAGAGGGAGAGGAAGAGGCAGGCTTCCCGCTGAGCAGGGAGCCTAATGCAGGGATCGATCCCAGGACCCTGAGATCATGACTTGAGCTGAAGGCAGGCACTTAACCTACTGAGCTGCCCAGGTGCCCCCTACATGTGTATTTTAAGTAGTTTTTTAGAGATCTAAAATACCGAACTAGGATTTCTGACCCACAAAAGCTGAGATAATAAACATTGTTGTTTTCAGCCACTAAGTTTGGGGTTATTTGTTATGCAGCAGTAGTTAACTAATACAGATATTAAGGAGCATCTCAGAATATCTCATTGTTTGCTTTCAATACTCATAAAACTCAGGATAAATTTTTTTTTTTTTAAAGATTTTATTCATTTATTTGACAGAGAGAGACACAGCGAGAGAGGGAACACAAGCAGGGGGAGTGGGAGAGGGAGAAGCAGGCTTCCTGCTGAGCAGGGAGCCCGATGTGGGACTCGATCCCGGGACTCCAGGATCATGACCTGAGCCGAAGGCAGTCGCTTAACCAACTGAGCCACCCAGGCGCCCCTCAGGATAAATTTTTGACTATTATTTTAGATGACTTTCATCAATTATGCCAACTACACACCTGTGTGCTACTTCTTGCTATTATTTTCAATGTCCAAATCGAGTATAACTTGAGAATAATTTTATTTAACAATTTCTGGATGCACTCCACAGAGTATTGCTAAGGTAATATGATAAATGTTCCATTGAAAAACATGCAATTTTTTCTATCATTTTTGGACAGATAACTTATATTGGTTTTATAAATAGCCTTAATTCTTCAGGTACTATGCCATTTGCTTCTGCATAGTATATCTTTTATTTCCCCTGACCATGCCATAAGCCCTATTATCATGCTTCCTTAGACATAGAAAATGAGGTCCAGAGATTTGCCTTTTATCAAACGCATGCAGCTAATAAGTGTTAGCAGAGTAAGGATCTGAACCCAGATATGACTAGTTCTAAAGCCTGTTAAACTATTTGTGCTGCTCAAGGACATTATGTTTTTGTGGCCTTCATAAAGCCCATCTTACAAAGCATTAAAAGATACTGCATTCAAGGCGGAGAGAGTTCTTGGGACACGTGCTAGTGAATTTCCATGTGCAACTGATTCAAGGGTGCCTTCTTGGATTAGAGGCTCAGAGTAGTCCCTAGTTTTATTCCTTCAAGCATCACATATGCCATGAGAGTTCAAGTAATTAGTGCAAAGCCTGGATCCAGATGGAATTGTGCTGGATTCGTTGTCTAGCTGAAGTTGTCAATTCTTCTGAGAGTAATTTAAGAAATCTAGTGACAGTTTCCTTCAGTTGAATTGTTTTAATGGTAAAATGCTTTGTACTCTGATTTTTTTCCTATTTTTTTTTCTATCCATTTGTACTCCCCCTTGCTGTGATAAGTGAAATTTTCCCTGTGAAAAAGTTCTGCCTCATAGTCACTTGAAAACACCCAGCTATAACATCATTTTGATCGTAGACACATTTGAGAACGCACAGTGTGTTCAGTCACCTTGGTAGAGGCCCTCCCTGAGAAAATACGAAGTTGTGTTAAACACAGCATGGACGAATATCTCCATTACATATTTGGTCTTAAGGATTCTAGAATCTTATACTTTCAGAATTCATAAAATTCCTTTGTTTGACATGTAATCATACAATGTGATGTAAAACTGCTGCTTTCTAAGAATTTCGAATGAAGTTTAAAAGGTTTAGTATCTGAAATTTTTGTTTCCCTGTGCAGAGCGTATATATCTTGCCTTTTAGAAACCATAAAGAAGGCATGGGGCTGGTGTATCCAGCAGCTACTACAGAGGGCACGTTTCCAGTATTCCAATCTTTTCTTTCCTTCCTTCAAATGTAAGGCACATTTTAGATTATCTGTTTGCAAGTTTGCTTATTGCATGAGTGTAGTATAAGCTACTTTTAAAATTTGTCTGGCATATAAAGACATAGCCTTACTGCCTTGTGCTTTTTGTGGAACATTATAAATGTTGTGTATATTTCAGTCAGGATGCATCACTGAACTGCTGCATTGTAAATTCCACATGCAAGAGGAGCCTGCTGTTTATCGTTTGTGGACCCCTTAAATTGCAGGGTTTATACATATGGTATGATTAAATATTAGCAAGTTAAGATGAGAATTACGGGTACAGAGCCAAAATATTAATCATAAGGAGATCTTTATATTCAAACAAAAGTGGAAAACTGCAGTGGGTTGAACTCAGCTGGAAAGCTTGAATACACCCTCTCCCTCGTTCTTTAATATTTTCTAAAGCTAAAAGGCCCTTTCCTAGGAAATGAACTTTCTAGTTTTACTTTTGACTGCAGATAATTACTTTAGAATATGTTATGAAACTGACTACACACTGGTGTCTCATGAGACAGATAAGGTTTTAAAAGATAAGAGGATGCAATGTACAATTTGGGTGAGAGGTTTGAAAAAAACTAAGTATATTGTAAATATTTTTATTTTGGTATAAAGTTTTTTTTAAAGAATTTAGTTTTTTCAGAGTTATATCAGAAATATCAATATGAATTTATCACCTTTAAAAATATTGTCTAACTATATTATTAAATGGGCCTAAAGAGATGTCATCTTTTTAAAAACTGTCATTAATCATGTGGAACAACCTATTTGCACTCAGATTTTAGTTTCTCATACTGACCTTTACCCAAAAGAAACCAGAGTTCCTTGTGACAGAGAATTTAGGCTGATCCAGGACCTTCTTGTTACCAGAAAAAAACAATAGTAAAAGAATAATTATAAATTAAAAAATAAAGGTGGTGGTGGTGGTAGTGGGATGTTGTTAAAATGATGGAGCCAGTTAAAGTGGCTTCACAGTGAAGTTGTTAAATTTTAAGCATCATAAAGAAAACAATAATTCCTCAAAGCTAGGAGTCCCTAATAATCCTGAAAATTAGGCAAATAATAAGTTTTTTAAAAGGAAAACAGCCATAAATTTCCAATAAATTATCATGTAAGGGTTTATATCAAACAACTTGAACTGTGCACATATTACATTCAAATTTTGTTAAACATCTAAAGTTAAAACCTGTAAAATTTTTGAACTTTCCATTGCACCTAGTTATTAAAAAATACTATCTCATATAAAAGACCATGGTAAGTTATGCTCCAGTACCCATGGTGCCGAGGACCCCTGTACTTTCCATGTCATTTGGTCATGAACAGTGTTGGCTTCCCTGTGAGGCTGGTTGTCTCATGATTCTAAGTGATCCTAAAATGGCTTCCAGCAGTTAAGTAGGAAGAGGAGAACCTCTCTGCCATTCCCTCTCCTCAGTCTGCTCTGGACAACTTTAGCCCCATGCTTGCTTCTAGGTGGCCAACAAGAGCCTCCTCTGCTTTTGCTCTGATTGACTTAGATTCATTAGGAAACACACTTGAATTAAGGATGGAAGCAGATTCCTCTGATTATCTGGAATGAATTCCTGAACAAAATCAGATTCTGGTAGGAAAAAGGATGGTGTAACGGGTGGGTGGGTGGCAGCTAAGCGTGGCCACTACCAGCTGTAAGGTGTTTTTTAACCCAGATTTGGAGTAAGAAAAGCCTTGGGAAGTCAAAATAAGTAACATTAAGTTGTGATAGAGGTTAAAGGATAAAGTTGTAAAAATTATCATCAAAGGCACAGTAATAATTATGTAGGATGAAAACCGAACAACATCGAGGGGATCTATGATGTGCAGTTTGGAGGGAAAAATAGGGACTTGGGAAAACCAGTTGTAAGGGTACAGTTATTATATGCCAGTTCTCAAATTATCCTGGAAAGTGTCCAGGTTTCTGTGTCCCAGTTACAGCTCTCCGATTTGTTTCCTACTCTTAAATTTTCTACTGATAAGAGTTGGTTGAAATTGATATAGTTAATTCCATTCTTGGTAAGTGCAAAATAACTGTACAGTCCCTGTGAAAGTATGTAAGTAGGGATAGAGATGATGAATAAATGAGCCAAAATAATTCGATTTGATTATAATTATATTAACAATTTTTGTAAACATTTCATAATTTATGTAGATTTCTTTTCTGCTTCCTAAGGTGTTTTTAATCTCTTTGAAAATCATGATTTAAGTTGGAGGTATTTTAATTGCTTAGGAAAATTATGATTAATATTTAAATTATTTAAAGTAATTTAATCAATTAAATATGATAATGTTTAGAGAACATAAAACTGTCAGCTTCATAAGCTAATCAAGAAAAAAAAGTGAAAGTATTTTTAATTCCCAAATCACTAGGTTTATAAATAAAATAGCAAGTTTTGTAAGTTGAGCTTAAGAGATTTAAGATAAAAAATTGTATTTAGATTTTTAATAGAAATTAAGTATAATGATTATAAAGGTTATTTTCCACATACACAGTTTCCCTTCAGACAGTACCTAGGATCAAGTTTGGCATGCTATGAGCAAGGATATGATTTGGGGAAGGTGAAAAATGGATGCCTCCCCCAGCAGGTATATATATAACTGCATCTGTGTAACTTAGGACTTTGGATTTATCGACTAAGATGATGAGGATTCTGGCTATGACTCTTTGGTGGTGTAAATTATGGAAATCAAAGGACAAGAAAAGGCCCCTGAGTAAGATAAATATCCCAAACCTCACTTCTTCCCTCTTTATTATGTATGTGGTGATAAGGTTAGAAAGAAGGAATTGGGAGGGGCTGAAGACTATTTTGCCAAAGTGGAGCTGGTAAAATCTTTACTATCTTCTTTTATTCAATTTATCCAGCCTTGGACCAGGGTTGTGTTTGAGTTCATAGTGTTGATAGATATTGTGTTGTTGAGAAATGAATCAAGTATCTGTAAGTCAGCTGGCCTCTCCTTTTTAAATTGCCCTTAAATCCCAAAGGGCTCCACGTTTGACTGATGAGGATGGTGGAGGAAAGTTGGGGGTGGGGTACAATGGTGAGTCCCAGTACCAGTTCCTGATAGTTTGGCTCTTTACTGTAAGCACCTAAACCTATAGGTTTATCTTATGGCATTTAAAATGTACTTATAGTAGATAATGTTAGTGAAAAGATTATCTTGAATTCTATAAGCTTATCAAATATCTTGTTTCCAAGTGAAGGACGGATGGCAAATATATTATGATGTCAGTATGATGGACATTTGAAGGTTCTGCTCTAATAAAAGACAACCTTCTAAGCAACTCATGTGCACTTAGGTTGGATCAAAGGCCTTGAAACACTACTTAAAGTGGTTCTATTATAGAGCCTGAGAAGGCTTCATACCAGCCCAATTTCCCTTTAGTTTTAGGAGAATCCTTTCTCATTTGCTGTAGATATGGATCATACTGCTAACCAGATTAACACAGGTTGTCCATACTTTTATCAAAAGAGTGTGTTTCTTTGACTACAACAACATCGTAGAATTCATTCCTTCCTCTATCCCCACCCCCACTAACTATGACAACAATTTTCCTTAATAAAATAAAAACAGAAATTAAAAAAAAAAATGACAAGAGCTGCTGATGGCCTGATCTACCATATTATGGCAATGGGAATAAATTCAGGACATATTTAGTAAAAAGGATCAACTGGACTTGGATAAGAAGGATAGTGTATTAGTCCAATTACTCCAAGAAGCAGCCTCAAGAATGGGATTGAACATGAAAAAATTTTATTAGAGGAAGGACCTTTGTAAGAGAAAATAGTGAGCTAAATGAGGTTGGGAGAGCCAGTGGATCATGATGCAAGTCTAACGCTAAGTGAAGGAGAGAGGGAGAAAGTTAGGTGCAAGTGTTTTAGATTACCATACAGTCTAACAGAATTCCTACAGAGTTGTTGGGGAGTCCTCAAGCTAAAGTGGCCATCTGAAGCATCACTTGTCTCCAGGAATGGTTCTACCATGTTAATCCTAATATCCTCCATCACTGGCTCTTGGGAATCATGGGCTCAGTTTAAATGTGGGAATGGAATTTCAAAGTGCATCACTGGTAGCCCTAGTTGGTGATCTGTGAGTGCTTCCTCTTGGTCACCATGGATGACATCAAGGATAACCCTCAGGTTTCTCACTTGAGCATCTGGAATATTTATTAAAATAGGGAGATACTTGAGGACATGAGTTCAGGCTTGTACTTGACTGAGGCACATTCAAGTAGACAAATTGGAACTATGAACATATAATTTAAAAATAAGGATATAGAACATACATAGTACAAAAATGAGCAATTTGGGTTGGAGATAAAGATTTGGGGAAAATTATCAGACAGGTGATAGATGTAGATGAGATGAGTGTCGTGATGTAGAAAAATACAAAACTAGGGTAATGGAAGGAATCCTCAAGGAAATGGTTCCTGACCTTGAAGGATGTGAAGGAGTTAGTTAGTAAAGAGGGTGGAACAAAGGTGCTCAAGACAGAAGGGGCATCCTGTGCGAGGGTGTATGGGCAGCAAGAGCATTGTGCTTTCAAGGCTCTGAATTTCTTTCAGTGGAGGTACATATGGAAAAGTAGACAGAAATTACACTAGAGAAGTCCACAGTGCCAGGCCATAACAGGCTTGCTAGAGTTCGGATTTTGAATGATTTCAGGTTCAGGGTGACAAAAAATGTGCATTTTAAAAGATCGCGCTGGTGTTGGTGTTGACATGTGAATAGTGTGTCCTCTAGTAAACTAAAGAGGCCTACTTTGTCTAAAGGGCCTAGGGTTGCCAGGTTTAAATAAAGAAAAAACTCTAATTTTTATGGGAGATCCCTAATTATAAAATTATTAAAATAGTTCAAGTAAAAGTCACACACTTGTGCATTTTGTGTGGGCCAGTTTTCTTTGCCTTTTCCAATGTGCCTTCTGGCGGGATATAACTCACACCTTCCGTGTTGCAGCCTCTGGAACCAGAGTTCTGAGCATTGCTATTGCTCTTGCTGATAAGGAGCTTCACACCTACTGGCTTGGTTTTTAATTCTCCTTATGAATGGAGTTAAATGTTACCTTCTCTGCTCTCTCTCCTCTTCCTACCTCCCAGCAATTTACAAGTCCCTCCCAACCCTGCCCCTCCATGGGTTACTTCACTGCAGAAATAGTTATCTTTTTCTGAAATTTCATTCACGGTTTATCTTGCTGTAGGATCTAATGCTCATGGCCCTGCTGCTTCTAACTGCCCCTCCATGCTCAGTCTCTCTGAGACTTCTGTTTTTCTACCCACCATCTTTGCTACTTTGCGCCCTGCCACTGCTTCAATCTGCCTCTCTAACTTTTCTTATTCCATGTCTGCATTTCTTTTTCTTTTTTTAAATTTAAATTTCCCAATCTCCCAAGTATCTGAGTTTCCATGTTGACCACCTTGTGATGGGCAGTGACAATGTTTCTGAACCTCTCATAATTTTTAGTTGGTGAACTAATCACTCATATAGAATGGGATAATCTTCATGTTTTAGCAATGTTTTTAATTTGCAAGGATTAGAGAATAATGATTAAGAGTATACTCTGCAGTCAGATGGCTTGAATTTAAATCCTGTATCTACTGCTTTCTAATTACTTAACTTGTACATATGTTATTTTACAGCTTCAAAGTCTCAAGTTTCCTCATTTCCAAAAATGGGAATGTTAATAGTAGTGTCCTATAGGGTTATGGTTTGAGCCAAGGAAGTTAATCCACGTAAAGGGTATATCAAAATGCCTGGAATGGGGTACATTTTCAGTAAGCGTTGGTTTGATTTTCATTATTAAAGATTTTCCCCCTTCTACTTACTGTAGTATGTTCTCTCTTCCTTTCCCACTGCTTACTTCTTAGATTTAGAACCATTCCAGAAGTTTCAAAACTCTAAACATCTGTTTAGGATATGTATGATTTCCTTACGTATGTTTGTTGTTGTTACTCTTTATGGGGAGGATGTTGATGAGATTGGCTTCTATCTTACGTAGTATCTGGATTTACTTAATAGCAAGCTGTGTTATAAACAAGTGTCCAGGTAAAACCGGAAGTAGAAACCATAGTTCGTGAATTATAGCCACATATACTGACCTGTTGGAGCAAAATGTGGAATAGAAGACAGAGAGACTGGGAGTCAACAGAGTCTTCGTTGTAGCATTACCATTGAGTAGCTGCTGGCCTTAGTCAAGTTTAGCTTAATCTCATGGGTATAAGTGGAGATTGGACCAAATCTATGCTTTTATTCAGGGATACTTTTATGCCAGGACTTTAGGGTTCTGTGACTGCAAGGGTTTAAACAAATCTGTAGTATTAATATGGACATAACTTCTGGAGCACAGTTTTACTCAAAGGTTTGGGGAAAGACATATTATCTGAAAAATAATAGTAAGATAAATATATTATCACATTTTAAAGTAAAATATATAACTTCAAAGAAATTGGAATTAATACCTTGGCTCCTTTGGATTAGTTCCTCAGATACGCTGGAGTACATGTCACACCTTCAGATATATTTTGGAAGAAATTTGAGAAGTCTCAAGCTTCTAGGGCTAAAATGTATTAATTTTACAATGTCTGTTTTTATTACTGTCTTTATATACCCTCAATAATGTCTTTCACTTAAGATTATCAACAAAATGAGTATAATATTCATTCTTACTTATAAAATATACCCCTTTAAAATGGCTTAGTATAAATTACATTTACAAAGTTTTGAAATAAAAATGTGTATGTAGGGGTGATGCCTGGCTGGTTCAGTCAGAAGAGCATGCTACTCTTGATCTTGGGGTTGTGAGTTCGAGCTCCATAATGGGTGTAGAGATTACTTAAATAAACAAAACTAAAAATTAAAATAAGTATTTAGAGTATATTATTTACATGCTTCTTACATTACAGGACATTAAACATATATTAAATAAAGTCACTGAGTCATTTCTTAAGACCCATCCCTTTTTGTTAGATTTTTAAAAATGCAATTAAACAAAATCTTGATTATACCATTGCTCATTTTAATGATGACCTAGTACTAATTTCTCAGTAATACTTTAGGGAAATACTAGCATCATTATTTTTTTTTATATAATTGCTGCTTGAACTGTTGAGTTTTGCTTGAAGCTATTAATAAGCCAAGATAGGATATATGGCAATTAACATAACATAATAAAAAAAAATAAGCCAAGATAGGTGAACAAGTATAATTTCTTTTTTCAGAGTATTTGAATATTTGTAGTCGATTCTCATAAAAACTCATGCAGATAGAATTCTGGACTCTGACCTTATCATCTACATTATTTTAATTAATTTTGGGATCAAATGAGAAGTTCCAACAGACTCTCATGTAATGAGTAACACTTCATGTTATTTATAAATTGTCATACTGACTTGAATCTGTAGTAGGTACACTGGCAAGAGATTAAATTTCTACAGCAATATTCACCATGAAAATTTGCTTTCTTTTCAAGTAGAAAATATCAGGATAATGGTGCTAGTATTAAAAACAAAAACAAAAACAAGTGTGCAAAAAGTTTTATAGGTAACAAAAAGATCACTTTTTATTCTCAAAGAGATGTCTTTTAGCCTGATTTTTTTTTTTTTTACAAAAAGAGCAAAAACTTAAATCCTTTCCCAGTGGATATTTATCTATAGTAGTTACTGTTAATTTGGGAAAGATTATTTTCGGACCCCAAAACTTATTTGACAAAATTTGTTAAACAACCATACAATTCTTGGGTAATAATTTTCTTCAAATATTATACCATCATTTTGTACTTCTTCTGAATATGTCACATGGCATTTGGGTCTTCAAATGCAAAGTAAAAGTAGGGATAATTTCAGATATTCAGTTCTAAAAATATAAATAATATATAAATATATATAGATTATATAGACTATATATATATAAATATATAGATTATTACTACAAATTTTCTTTAAAGATTTTATTTATTTTAGAGAGAAAGAGGGTAGCAGAGGGAGAAGGAGAGAGAAAATGTCAAGCAGACTCCACACTGAGCAGGGAGCCCAACGTGGGGCTCCGTCTCACAGCCCTGAGATCATGACCTGAGCCGAAATCAAGAGTCACACACTTAATTGATTGAGCCACTTAGGCTCCCCATTACTGCAAAATTTTAAATATATATTTGTTATGTAAATTACTACCTACCAGAATATATGTAATATCTACCACTTAATATGTGAAGATGAAATGAGAAAACATGTGTTAAAGAATTTGTAACCTATTGAGTAAGTATGTAGTTATCATTGTCTTAACTCTGCCCTAAGTCTGTGTGTGTCTATGGGCATGCAGTTATAAACTTCAAGTTCTTAGAAATATTGCCTATGAAGCACATCAATTTCATCTTCATAAATATATGCTTAATGGCTAAAGAAATATTGTAAATCATAAAGGGTTTTCATGTGTGGAGTGCCTTTCTTTTCTGGTTAATAATTAAATATTTTAGAATAAGATAATACATTTTTTTCCTGGTGGTAAATTTTTCTTTGACCTGCACCATTGAAAATTGGTTTTTCTACATTGATATTTGAATGATTTGCCTATTTGTCTGATAAATGTACCAGAGCATTTTAGGGTGGACACACTAGTTTTGCAAATACACTTAGTGTTTTACATCTCCAACTGGGGTTTTTTGATTATTAAAAATACCAAAAAGTTTATTTCCTAAACAGGAATTCATGGAAGAATATGCATGTGTGTCAAGCTTTTAATAATCATAATTAGTGATAGGCTCTTGAATTAACTGTTCCAGTCTGAAAAATATTGGAAGGTAAGAAGATTAATTTTACAAATAAGATAGTATGTAGGCAGGCAGAATTTGATTGGAGATAAAGGTCAGTAGCCATCTGTTCCTCAGTCTTATTTAGAAGAGCAGAAGGTGTGGTATGTCATGCCCAAGCTGTTTTCAAATGCGTGAAACAAAAAATGTGAAACCATTTGGAAGGTGAATTTTCTGAAATTTCACCTTGAGACAAATTGCTTCCTAAGATAAACAAAATAATATGTTTAGTGTCTGCTAAGAATTTTTCCTATGGAATTTGATAAGTTGTACAGCTTCCTAACCTAAATGAATGTACCCTGGAATTAGTCTTTTGAAACAGATTACAGCAAACAGAAATATCAGTGAATAGAGGTATATTTAAGCTCTGTACAGTAAATTCTGCAGATCTGCCAATGATTGGCTAGTTTCTCACATAAAAATTTTATCTACCTGTTCTTTAAATAGATTAATCATTTATTATTATTCTCACTATTATTATTTATTCTGGGTATACATGCATCTTTGTAGAATTTTTGTGAGAACCTATGTGGGCAATACTTTTGAGCTGTGATGTCAGCAGACAGGCACCTTACTAGAAGTTCTAGGTGGGTATGGGCCTTAAAGCAATAAAATATGTAAACATGACAATTCTTTTTAGCTGCATCAACTCTTTTTGGTATTCCCACAGCTGATCTCAATTTTCTCTTTTTATAACAACTCAGTAAGGGGTTTTACCAGAGCAGACAAGCATGAAATTAATTTTCCATAGAAGTTTACTGATGCTGGGAAACTTGCTGGTCAGTAATATTGATATAAGTCCTATGCTGGCTTGGCTGTTTCATTTTCTTCTTTTTAATTGCAGTGAATTTTATCAACATCAATTCTACAAAGTATATGATATGTAAAAGTTTTAAGTGAAGGAATATGGGTTCTTTCCATATTTAATCTCCTAACTTTTAGCAAGATTTATAGTAGTATAACACTCTGGATTTTTTTGCTAATAGCAAGATAACTTAATGATTTGTTTTGGTACTTGCTGCCCTTGACATACAGAATGTTGGAAGAAAGAAGGTACTCCAATACTCCACAGACTCCAATACTCCATTTTTTTTTTGCTATTTAAATGTATTTGAGAGCTAAGAGATGGGATGTGCAACTGGAGAGCTGAGACTCCTCTTAGGCTTTTTTAGAACTAGCAAAACTTGAATATGTTAACTCTAATTTGGATAATTTCTTTACCTATGTTAAGTCTAAGATGCCTCTGGTGTCTTGCCAATCTAATAGATATCTGTTAGATGTAATTGTTGCTTCAAGTTCTTTAGGAATTATATACTACCTATTTTAAAGGTATCAATTTTTGATTAATAGGAGAGGTCATCCCTAATTTTGTGGATCTAAGAGTTTTTAGTTGTTAGATATCCTCAATTGTAAAAGGGACTTGTAAAGCATTTATACAATCTGGGTTATTGTGCTGAGAGGTTTGCTATTCAGCAGATCTGGTTCTGGGTACTGGCTTCTAGAGACTGGTCATCTGGACTGCTCTTGAAGTGCCTTGCTCTTGAGGTGACCTTTTTAGACAACCTCTGCCAAATGCATCACTTTCTTGTCTTAAAAGCCTCAGCTCGGTTCTCCCCTTTGCACCAGGTGCATCACCAGGGATGTAAGCTCCTGCTGACTTACTCTCTCCCTGTTAATAACATTTAAAAGGAAAAAAAACATCCTCCCTTAGTTTCTGAGACCAGCATTTATTTTGTAAATGGTGTCCTGTGTATCTTTAGGAGAGTGAAGATTTCACAGATGTAGCAAATGTCCTGCTTGTACACTACCCCTGAATGGTAAATGGATATATTGTTTGATTTTTTTTTTTTTTTTTTTTTTTGCTATTTAAATGTATTTGAGAGCTAAGAGATTGGATGTGTAAGAATAGAAAGGTAAACTCTCTGAAAGGATTGTTACAAGGGGGAGATGAGGTGAGAGGAGGTGAGAGGAGAATGCTTCCTGCCTTCTAGCCTCCCTGCCCTACTCTGCCCAAGGGTTGGAACAGACTTGCACTGTCTAACAAATACTTATAGAACATTCATTAGGTGCAAGGCAAAGCACTAAGTTAGAGGGCTGCTAAACAAAAGAGCAAGAACAACAAAAACCCATGGTCCCTATCCTCAGGGAGCTCATGGATATACTCAAATGTGCACAGGGGCATTTAAACCAAAAATATGAGACTATGTACAAATAGGTAGCCATTTATTGAATGCTTAAATGTATTAGCTCATTAAATGCTGAGAACTATTCATGAGGTAGGTACTGTTATTTTCAGCCTTTTCTAAAGATGAAGCTGAAGTTCAGGAAGGTTGAGTAATTTGCTTGAGGCTGTACAGAGCTGGGATTTGAACCAGTGAAAACTTGGATCAAGCATCAGTGTGCTTAACTGTTATGATGTAACTCCCCCTCCTCCCTGTATAACTCACAAGAGCAGCACTTATATGTTCTTACAGAAGAGGAATAGATTAATCTGTTTGATTGAAGTGTAGAGATGGATTTACAATGGAATGAGCAGAGTTTTGAAGAGTAAACAGATTTCCTAAGAAAAGGTGGGGGAGGGGTCGTGGTGGTGGAGGCATCTTCCAGGCAGAGAAGCCAAGGGATTATTCAAAAAAACAAACAAAAAAAACCAAAATGAAGCTTGGCTTTTCTATATCACAAACTTTATTTATTTATTTATTTAATTTAAATTTTTTTAGAGAGAGAGATAACAGAGGGGAGGGCAAAGGGAGAGGGAGAGAAAATCTTAAGCAGGCTCCACCACCAGTGCGGAGCTGACTTGGGGCTCGATCTCATGACCCTGACATCATGACCTGAACTGAAATCAGGAGTTGGATGCTTTATCAACTGAGCCACCCAGGTGCCTCTATATCACAAACTTTAAGGGCAGAAGAAGCAGGGGATAAAGTTGGAGAGGGAAACAGGGCTGAATTCTGAAGGGTCTTATAAGCAATGTGAGATGATTAGAATGTGGATTATAGGGACATCATCACTTGGTGTCCAAACCTGGAAAACAATACATTTCAAGTATTTCCATCAGGAGGAACTCAATCTCCAGTGGTAATGGAGGAGTAGAAAGCCCAACAAGGGATAATGAGGTAATCCAGATACTTACCATAGCAGGAAGCCATGAGTCCCCTAGGTTGGAGGAACAAAGGAAGGCAGTGATGTTGCTGCATCCCAGGACCCAGAATTACTGGTGGAAGCTGGGTCCATTTGAGCCTGACTTGTCAGAGAGGGAATGCAGCTATTGCCAGAGTTGCTAAGTTATTAGAGCATGGGGTTAGGGGGGATCAAGAGTCCTCCACTCTCTGGCCAGTGTTTCCCAGTGGAGAAACAGCAGAAGCCTGGGGAATGCTCCTAAGGAGTCAGCTCTCTCCCCCTAGCATACAAATCAAGGAGGGAAGGGAAGGCATGAATCTGAGGGGGCAAAAGACCTAGGACAACCACTGTAGGGTTTTATCATGTGAGACATGCAGTTGGCTACAATTTGGAATAGAGATTTAGGAACAGAGATTGGTGTAGTCACAAAGGTTATTTGGAATGCTATTGCATTTGGCAGGGCTTAATAAGGAGTAGAATTAAATTAGGGTCTGAAGGAATGGATCACTTTTCTCATGACTTCATTGTAGGGAAAGCTTTCATAAACAAGACACAAAAATCACTAACCATAAGTGAAAAGATGATAAATATATTAAAATTGAACATTCCATTTATCAAAAGACAATGTAGAAAACTGTAAATTCAAATTATAATCTGGGAGAAGATATTTACAGCACATATAATCAATGAATCATTAATTTTGAGAATAACGCTGCTACAAATCAATAAAAAAATGAAAAACAACCAAACAGAAAAATGGACAAAAGGCATGAACTTGTATTTCACAGAAGAGAAAACCTGAATGGCTAATAAGCATATAAAAAGATGCTCAGTATCAGTAAACTGGGAAATGCAAATTAAAACTACATCATGATACAATTCACACTAACCAGATAGGCAAATTTTTTTTTTAATGTTTTATTTATTTATTCATGAGAGTCAGAGAGAGAGAGAGAGGCAGAGGGAGAAGCAGGCTCCCCACACAGCAGGGAGCCTGATGCGGGACTTGATCCCAGGACCCTGGGATCATGACCTGAGCCGAAGGCAGACGCTCAACCATCTGAGCCACCCAGGCGCCCCAGATAGGCAAAATTTAAAAACTCAGGTGTTACAAAGAACTGAAGGGTACCGAGAAATAGGAATGCTTATTCACTGATTCTTGGAGTATATGGGCATAATCATTTAGGAAAACATTGTGATGTTACTTTGCACACCCCCAAAAGATATTCCTGTATATGTGCAACATTGTATCTGTAAAATAGTGACCATTGTTTATAAAAGTAAAATTAAAAGAAGTAAAACAATGAAATAATCAGAGGCTACTGAAAGGCCTATTCTAAGATGAACAAATACATTGTGTCATATTCGTACAATATAACTATATACAACAGGGAAATGAGTAAGTTATAGTTCACCTGCAAACATGGTTGAATCTTGAAAATATAAAGTTGAATAAATATGCTAATCATGGAAGTATATCAATAAAATGTTAATATTCATAGTCTAAAATATATAAAACTTAACCATATACTATGTACATATATGTGTATATAACTATGACAAAAAGTTATATTCAGAACTTCCAGGAAGGGACACAGGAAGAACGTCATAAGAAACTTCTGTTTGGTGGAAACAGATATTTGTGGTGGAAACAAATATTTGTTATAAAATTAATTATTCCTTGTTCTTTTGTATTATAATATTTTACAACAAAAGCGTATTTAAAAATTAAGGAGGGTTAGAGCAGCAGGTACAATAGAATCAGTGTCCTAGAAAGTTAGGAGTGAGAGGAGACTTGAGCTCTTAGGGTGTTACAGATTGTCAAAGACTGTAGCATTCTAATCTCTAAGAAAGCAATATTTTCCCTCCATGGAATCATTAATTCCCCAATTAAAATATAAGCTTCCTAAAGAGAGGTATTATACCTTTTACCTTTTTATGTTCCTCTTTGTTCTAGTAAAGCTCTAGTGTATGTTTGTGATTTAGAATGATGATGCTGCTGAAGGGAAATGAATTAGCCTTTCTCCTACCTGCCTCCCATCCTCATTCTGTGATTGGGGGAAAAAAATCTCCCTAATGCATAGGAGAAACATAGGAAAATTGGACTGTATCTCATTTTAGCTGTCATCAATCAGATGGCTAACCTTAAATAATTCACTTGGCTTCTCTGGCTAACTAGTTTCTTTAATTTCTGAAAGCTGAGGTTGTATCAGAAGTTCTCTTCTGCTTTAAAATCCTAAGGTTGAGGATGTCACTGTAGAGATGGATTCATCATCTGCAGACCTTTCCACATTTATGCACATAAATAGTTGTTTCTGTGCTTAAAATCCCTAGCTACAGCCTGGCTTTTTTTGCATAACTGATAGCAGACAGCTTTTATTCTATGTGAAATACCATATTTCTGATTGCTGTACATCAAAATGATGGGTTTTCCATAATTTCTCAGCTGTCAACCTGAATGTTTTTAGGATTTGGGGTGTCCTTGAAGTGCTTCATCTACTTTGTTGGTATCATACACAGAAAATAGAGAAACACATGATCCTAGCTTAAGAGTCTAGGGCACTTGATTTTTGGCATTAAGCATTGACTTTTAAACCACATTATCAGTTGGCAAATTTAGTTTTTACATGCATTTTATTGTGATCTTGTAGAAATAACCTGCAAATTCAGTTCATTTTCTGTTACTGTCTGATGCCAGAAAGTAGAATGATCCAACAGCTATATTTTTATGAATTCACATTGGTATTCATTTCTAAATAACACTGTCCATAATTTTTACTGTACCTATTTTAAGGACATGAGTTTGACATCTGTAATTGTTGCTGTAAGTCATGAGGATAAGCTTCCTCTTGCAAGAATGTATTTCTCTTACAGCATATTTATTTTCAGAGAGATTCAAATTTAATAGTGAAATATATGGGCCTTTTGGTGATGCCAGCAGTATCAGTGTTAGAAGAGGGACATCAGGGATGCCCGGGTGGCTCAGTCGTTAAGCGTCTGCCTTCGGCTCAGGTCATGATCTCAGGGTCCTGGGATTGAGTCCCGTGTCAGGCTCCCTGCTCAGTGGGAAGCCTGCTTCTCCCTCTCCCACTCCCCCTGCTTGTGTTCCCTCTCTCACCGTGTCTCTCTCTGTCAAATAAATAAATAAAATCTTTAAAAAAAAAAAAAAAAAGAGGGACATCATTAGTATCAAATACTGTTGAATGTGAGAGAAGTGGCTGGGTTGCCGTTGCCATTCTATCTTGTCCTGAGGCATTTGGTTGAACTCTTTTATATTTTGGGACTGCCAGTCTTCTATCCTTGCTGATCTCTTGTTAAACTTAGGGAATCTGTTTGCCAGTTCATCATTTTAACCTTTACCCTTTATTTAGAAATTAGTTAAATTATGTTTAGTTCTTAGTTTCTGAACATGGAGTTCCCCTAATGTTCGTGCATGTGATTCTGGAAGATTGGGTCCAGCATTCAGGTTGGCATCAGTTTTCAGATATGCATCTTTACATTATCTGTTTTGCTTACATGATCCCAATATGCTAGTTCTTGGTGTAGAATTATTCTCTAGTGGTAGTACACAATTAGCCCTATTGTAAGGAAACAAATAGTTTCGCTTTTACCAAATGTGTGCAGAATGGTCTTCTGTTATTTCTGGGCTAGTGCACAGTCAAGAAAAAATGATTAGAAGATTTATATATGTGAGGCTGTGTATGGGTTCAAAAAGCTGTGGTGATTAATGTCTATGAATTCATTCCTTCATTTAACAATTTTTCAGTCAATATCTACCTTGTTTCAGCCATTGTGGGCATTTGAAAACTGGGAGAAAGAATAGACAAGTTGTCAAACCTATTCCCAGGTTAGTCCAGGAATTGGAAATAAAGATGAATTCTTCTCTGAAAATATTTTCAGCATTCAGGATTTTTACTCCAGTGTCAGTACACAGAAACAGTGAGGGAAAGTCACTCCCATGGGACAATTTTCCAAGAGAAAACTGTTAAGGAGAAGTCAAGTTAACCCACCAGGACAGATTCTCTAATTGTTCAAACTGGGTTCTAGAAGAACAGGGATCTAAGTGGAGCTATGAAAATGAAGATGGGAAAGTTAGCATGCCAGAATGGAGTAGTCAAAGACTTGGCTTTATTACCGTAGGTAACTAGAAGTGAGTGAGGTACAAATCTGCACTTACAGCTAACCAAGGAATTTGTATTTTACTGCTTAAATTTAGAAAATTGTAGGATGGCTTTAAATCCAGGAGATTGTTGTTAGAGTACAATTTGTGAAATCCTACTCCTTGGGCTCACACCTGAGATTTGTGACCTTGAGCAAAGTATATTACTCATTTTTATCTTAGTTTCTTCAAGTGGGAGTAATGATAGTGCTTATCTCACAGGGGTTTTGTGGTAGAAAATGAGATAATGCACATAAAGCACTTAATACAGTGTCAAAGATAGAGTAAACATACATCAAGTAATTATTATTATCTATAACATAATTTAATTGTAGTCAGTTAGAACATACAATCTTAAACTTGGAAGAGATCCATTGCAGGAATTTTCTCCAAGATATTTTTGAGAAATGGTTGTGGAGTAATAGGGTGCTTACTACTTTATAAGCAGTAAGCTTATATTGTTTCTGCTCCATGGAGCTTCATATAACATTTGAGCTTTCTTCCACATGGCAGCCTTCCAGATTTAAAGACAGATATCTCATTGTCCATATGTTTTCTCATTTCTGTAATAAATCTTCTAAATTGTTGGGTTTATGTTATAATCTTCCATTTATTTGAGGACAGTGTTGGACTAGCTAATTAAATAGCCAATCTGAACTCCCTTCTCCCTTATCTGTCTTCAAAGTGAAGTTTGAAAAGCAGCTAAGGGAGCTATGAGACTCCATTTTCACCAATGAGGTATAAAGAGAAGTCAACTGGAGACTGGGAAAGCCTTTCGTTTTCTAGCAAAAGTGATCTTCCCAGCTGGCATTATCCCTTCTCCTTTATCTCCTTTCTTCCTGTCTGGAGTGAGAAAATGATTTCTGGAGCTACAGCAGCCATATTGCAACCTTGAGATAATGAGTTTGAAGGCAAACATCAGCAAGCTAATTCCACAGGAGTGGAATAATCAGAAAGAGCCCAAGACTTGTTGACCATGTCTGGCAGTGAATCTAAAGAAAGCCAAAACTAAAATTAGCAAAATCAGATATAGGAATTTTAATTTCTAACTCAACAATGCACAACATATCAGACAAATGCTTGTAATTAATATATACCATGTCCATCTCCTCTCTTTTCAGGACCATATGAAAATAAAATTAGCTTTATTGTGTTATAATATTTGGCAGTCATAAATTGCCTCTTAAGCAGCCTGACTGACAACTGGATATTTGAAAATTATCTCTGGGAACCTCTTTTTACAAGTAATTTTTCAACTGATAAGAGATATTTAGTACTGCTATATACCATTACAAATTTGCATGAAGGTGCCAGCTTAGGTGACAAGTTGAGACTGAAATCCTAGCCATGCACCCTGGCATGAGACTACCCCCATCCAGGAGAAGGGACATTTTTCCTCAACTTCAGAGCAGAAGGAGTCAGAACCAATGAGTTACTCATCTCCCACAGTACCATTAAAATATCACAACATTCCCCTGGAACCAGACACCATTTCCAAAGGAATATGGAGCAGGAAGACATTTGGAGAGCAGAAATGACCTTAAAGGAAATTCGAACTTTGAGTTGATGGGATATTTACTCAAACAATATTATTTGAAACTGGAAGAGACTGAATTAACTTTGACTTTAAAATTAAGTCTTCTGTCCTCTTCTGCCTTCCCCCACGTTCCATCAGCAGGGAAAAGGTCTCATCAGGAAGTTGTTGAAGTTCAGAGACTTAGATGAGCTACTTTTTTGTGTTTGTTTTTGTACCTTGTGAAGGCCAAGGGTAAGTCACTCCAGGATGTGCAGCTTTGGCATGCAGATTAGTTCAAGCTGAAAACAATTAGACCCAAAAGACTTAGGAAGAAACTTTGATCTCCCCACTAAATTCCTAAAAGACTGTAGAGGACCTGCTCCAGGAAGAAAATGATCACCATAGATCACTACAGCATAATGTGAACTAGGTGTGGTAGACAGGGAGGAACTTAGCAAAGTCTGTTAAAATTCCTCTCTCTGTCCCACTGTTTCTGGATGGCCCAGCAAAAATTTGTTTGCCAAACATTGAGTCTTTTTCATCTTCCTGAATTGCTTTCCTTCCTTTTGAAGTCCCAGACCCCTACCTCCTCCTTAGTTCAGGATGACATATATAGCTCATTTTGCCTGTCTTTGAAACCTCACGTCTGTGTGGGTACCTGATACGTATGTAATTAAATTTGATTTTCTCCTGTTAATCAATCTCATGTCAATTTAATTCTTCTAGCTAGTCTAAGGGTAGAGGGATTATTTTTCTCTCCAACAACATCTTAATTGTGGCATATGAATTTCAACCTCACTACATATGTAAAATTTGCCACCTATTCCAAAGGGTAAGAATTAATCCTAATAGGAACTTATACATGATAGCACACAACATGTAAGAAGTATAAGTTCTTGCCTTGGAATTGCTTACAATCTAAACTGGAGAAAATTAACACTGATATAAACATTTCTGAATATAAGTAAAGCAATTCTATGTTCATTATGCAGTTAGTGAATATTGTTCATTTGCACAATTAAATTGTATGCAATCTTTCCTTAATTATCTTTCTCTATTTTAGACATTTTAAAATTCATGAGATATAACAATAAATACAATAAAAACTTTCCAGTTTTAAAGAACTTTAGTATACTATAAATAAGTGTGGATCAAAAACCATGTAGAGAAAGAGATGTAAATAGAACAACTGCCTTTTCTTAGTTGTTATTTTAGGAAATTTATCAAAATGTGAACTTAATTTCTGTTCAGGGCTGGAATTCTAATTGAAGTAGGCTATTTCCTATATGGTATAATTTGCATAGTAATATTTTTTCTTTTTCTGATTATTGAAATTCAACCATTAGTGATTCATTCTCTAGGTGCAAGCTTTGTGGTCTTTCTGTAGGCCTTTTAAAATGCAAATGCACATGGAAAAGTGCAACCAAATTAAGTTCTTTACAATTTAGAATGGTTGCAAATATCAGATGGATTCTTTTCTCAGCATAGCAACATAAATGTTTTTAGGTGTTTAAAGTGAAATACACAAAGTAAGACATTAAAAGTAGGAGGGAAGACAAATTCTCAGAAAAGTGAGTGGAAAGGTGCTAAAATCCAATAGCCTGTACCTCACAATTGTAGCTATTGCCACTCTTTTTTTTTTTTTTCATTCTGCATGTGTGTAGGTGTTAACTGCTGTAATGACCACAGCATCTCATGAACTGAACAATAAAAAACATTCTGACAGAATGTTTGGCACATGGTGACACTGTCAGACCCTTGGACCTTGGAGTCTTCCATTGTTCCTATGTGTCAAATCTACAGATGACAAGGGGAGAGAGAAGGAGTGAACAGGTGTTTGCACAAAACCCCAGAAGATTTTCGGGGCCAAGACTTGAGGCCTGTGTTTTCTGTTGATATTTCCCTGGTCAAAGGTAATCATAAGCCTTTTTTCTGCTTACCAGGGGGTTGGGAAAAGTAGTTTTTCCCTGTTCCCAGGAGAAAAAGGAGATCATTTGGTAAACATATAGTACATTCCTGCCACTGTTAGCTTTCAGAATTATTAATAGGAATAATCATCTTAAAGGCAAAAAAGTCTTGAACATCTGAAGTAGAACAGAAATTTGTTTGGCACTAGATATGATTTTCCAAGTCGGGGCAAGCCACTTCATAGTCATATATAACATTTCTCATCTATAGTAAATCAATAAGTACTGACTGAGTTCCTGTTGTAGCAAATATGTAAAATCATCACTTTCATTAATACCTATTTTCAACATATGTGAAACTCTGTGTTGCCTACACTAAAAAATTTAAGTACAGTAAGTATATTAGATAGAAAGTTTTATTTGTGTTCATATCAGTAGGTCAGTTAAAGCAGGGCATACATAACTCAAGCATTTTTTTTTAACTTAGTACATATAAATGCATATTCACCATTTTTTTTATGTAGGGCAGAGATATTCCTTTCAGTATGAGTGTTCATTGTCATTGATCTTTTGTAACTCATGATGCATATTCTAGCTGGTGCACATACTGTGGATTTCCTGTCCAACAGCTACTCTTTTTAAAAACTTTTTTTCCCTAGTGTCCTCCCCTTTCCCAAATGAATTGGGTGATTTTCCACCTTATCAGCAAATGATGTTAGGTAGTTAACTGGCTCCTGGCCAATGAGACACAAGAGAAACCTAAAGAGCTTTGAAAGATATCTTTGCTCTTAAAGGGCAATGCACAAGGGATCCCAGGGTCCCTTTTCAGTCTTTGGCTATTGGTTTCGGGGTGGGATGCCTTGAGCTGCTGCAACCATTTTGATTCAATGAAGAAAGTCTGCCAATAAACTATAAATGGTAGGATAGAAAGGTGGAAAAAGGATGATTTGATTAAATTGTCGTATTAAACAGCCCTGGAACTTTTCTACTTCAGGACTTCTGGCTAGCTGGAATAATAATCCCATTATTATTTTGCCTTTCAAGTAGAATTTGTGTTATTTCCAGCTGAAACATCTTAATTAAAATACCACAATTCCTAGTTTGTTTCTTTAACTTGCAGTGAGATATTAAACACATTCATTAAGATATGCCAAGTGAATAATCTTTCCAGATTGTTATGATTTTTCCAGTCCTTTTCAACTGTCTCCCACATAATTCAAGAGCAGATCTCTTGGTTGGTTGGTTGTTTTTTGAGCGACTCATTTTTTCTTTTTTCTTTTCCAGTTTTATTGAGCAATAATTGACATACAGCACTGTATACATTTTTTTTTTTAAAGATTTTATTTATTTATTTGAGAGAGAGAGAATGAGAGAGAGCACATGAGAGGGAGGAGGGTCAGAGGGAGAAGCAGACTCCCTGCCGAGCAGGGAGCCCGATGCGGGACTCGATCCTGGGACTCCAGGATCATGACCTGAGCCGAAGGCAGTCGCTTAACCAACTGAGCCACCCAGGCGCCCCAGCACTGTATACATTTAAAGTGTATAGCATGATGGTTTCATTTACATTATTGTGAAATGATTACTACAGTAGGTTCAGCTACATCCATCTTCTCATATAAATAAAAAGAATGAAAGAAAAAAACCCTCTTTGTGATGAGAACCCTTAGGATTTATTCTCGTGATCTTTGCTACGTATCACACACAGCAGTGTTAGTTGTAGTCATCATATTGTACACTACATCCTAGTACTTACTTATAACTGGAAGTTTGTAACTTGTGACTACCTTCCTCCAGTTCTTCCTCCCCCACCCCCATCCCTATCTCTGGTAACCACAGGTCTGATCTCTTTTTCTCTGAGCTTGTGTTTAAGAAAACATTTAAGATTCTACATACAAGTGAGATCATATAGTATGTCTTTTTACTCTGACTTATTTCACTTAGCATGGTGCTTTCACAGTCCATCTATGTTGTCACAAATGGATTTCCTTGTTTTTGTGGATGAATAATATTCCAATATGGATATTAAAATTCAATTTCTTTCTATCCAACTTCTTTATCAGGTATATGGTTTATATTTTTTTTCCTCATGGCCATTTCAGTAGATACAAAGAAGCATTTGACAAAACGCAGAATCCATTCATGATAAAAACTCTTAAATTAGGCATAGAAGGAATATATCTCAACATAATAAAGGCCATATATGGCAAGTCCACAGCTGACATCATACTTAATGGTGAAAGATTGAAAGCTTTTCCTCTAAGACTAGGAACAAAACAGGATGCCCACCCTCACCACTCCCAGTCAACATAGTACTAGAAATCCTAGCTAGAACAGACAGGCAAGGGAAAAAAAAAAAGGTATCAGAATTAGAAAGAAAGAAGTAAAAGTGTCTCTATTTGCAAATGACTTTTTTTAATATAGAAAATACAAAAACTCAACCAAAAAATCAAGTTGCAGGATACAAAATTAACATACAAAAGTCAGTGGCATTCCTATACACTAACAATGAATTTTTTGAGAAAGAAATCAATCCCATTTAAAATAGCATAAAAACAAGGAATTAATTTAACTATGGAGGAAGAAGATCTCTACTCTGAAAAGTATAAGACATTAATGAAAGAAATTGAAGGCCTGTATGGAATGGTACTTATGTTCATGGATTGGAAGCATTATTACTATAAAAATGCCAATTCTACCAAAAATCATTTAAAGATTTAATGCAATCCCTATCAAGAGTCCAGTGGCATTCTTTTTTTTTTTTACAGAAGCAGAAAACACACTCCTAAAATTTATACAGAAGCTCTTAAGATCCTGAGTAGTCAAAGAAATCCTGAGAAAGAAAAACAAAGCAGGAGACATCAAACTTAATGATTTCAAGTTATACTATAAAGCTGTAGTCCTCAAAACAGTATGGTACTGACATGTGGGGGGTATGCAAAGCATTAAATTTAATTTTCTTAGAGGCAGTATGTCTTTTTCACTTTCATATTCCATTATTTTATGTAATGTTTAAGAAAAATGTACAACTATAATAATTAAGTACAACAAAATTGGCTGAATCCCAGTAAATATTTACTATAATTGGTAGGAATAGTAACTGGAGGCACACTAAAATTAGCCTTCACCAAGCTGAGAGCTTTCAGAAATAGGTTTCTGATAGCCTGGAGGTTAGGGTAGAAGACAGAAAGTGATTAAAAATGGCTTTGAGATTCCAAGTCCAACAAGAGTGAGGTACCACTATAAGCAAACGAGAAGTCAATGGGAGGAGATGTTGCTAAAGAAGACACACACAGTTTGAGGTGAGGGGGATTTATGAGTTACCATGTTCATTCTTTTAAACATCCAGGATAGCAATGCTCTCAAAAAACCATCTTCCCTGGGAAGATAGCTAGATGGGCAAACTGAAATATATACAATTTGTGCTTATATACTTAAGAGAAACTTCAGTCTCTGCTAATTTATGTAACTACATAGCAATCAATACATTAGTTATGGAATAGATTTGTGTTTGGGTGGCAAAATAAAAATGTTCTGAAGCATGAATGGATTACATACATTGCACATAGTGCTTGTATGTGATTTTTCTTCGTCGGCAAAATGTCTTGAGTTTATTACAGACATGCCACTCCATGAAGTTGCTTTGTGTATGTAGTTCAGGGCATCATTCCTATTCAGCTGGTTTCAACAGCATACCACTCTCTTAAGGCTGCATCCTTGAAAACAGCTCCCACTGTGGGAATGGTGTGTAGAACATACATTCCAAGGACAAGGAGAGGTGAGGAGCCTCTGATTGCTTGAGTCTAGCTCCCAGGTTAACCAGTGGTCACATCCTCTTGGTGACTTCCTCCAAAATAAGTTCACTCCTTTGTCAGTTTATTCTTTTTCTTTTAACTTCCCATCCATTGATTGAAAAAGATCCAGGATCCCCAGACAATCACAAGTATGTTCTGTATTGGCCATTCCATTGATCTTTCTTAGCATGTTCTCAGAACTATTTTCTGTTGACCACAGTCCCCTCCTCAATATTCAAACTCTCATTATTTTGAGCCAAGATTTTGCTGTAGTTTTATATGTATTTTTCATTAGCAATTGCAGAATTTCACTAGTAATGGGAAAGGACTCTTAAAGCAATTTTTTAATGGAAAAATATGTTAACCAGTGGTCCTTTTCTGATACTCTGTGAGGTTTTTAATGAGTACTTTTGTTTGTCTCTTCTAGTAGAATAGACACACTGGTGCTAAGGAATTCCACATGTAAAACAAATGGAAGGACCTTTGCATTAAAGATTTTCTGAAAAAAAAATTGATCCATGTATCAGCATAGCATAGTTCAGTGCTGATGGGGTTCAGGCCAGGCCACCCCAAAATATGGCACTTTGGCATATTGATGATTTTGAATTAAAGTTACTTCAGTAACAGCCAGTGCAAGAGGAACACTCTGACTCTCCTCTGTCTGCCTGAAATTAGGAAATAATTCCCCCCTGTGAAGGGTGTTCTCCCTGCACCTGGAGAATAGAAGGCATCCTTACTACCACAGATAAGGAAGTCAGGGCCCAGAAGCTCTATTAAGAAACCTTGTTGCCTCATTAATTTGCTACATCAAGCTCAAGCTTCTTTGTCTTGGGGACTCTTCACAAATTGTTTCTTTGTCTAAAAGGTATAAAAGCTGCCTGCTTGGGTCAGTTCTTTGAGTTTTATATTAATATGAGCACATACAAAAATAAAATTTGTTTTTTTTCCCCCTCCTGTTAACCTGTTTTCTGTCAATTTAATTATTAGACTAGCCAAAGAACCTAAAAGGGAAGAAAGGAAAAGTTTTCCTCCCCTGTGGTGCTGAGTCATTTGGTCAGAGACAGTCTGGAAAGATATTAGTAGACAGCAATCACACTCTTGAGAGTTAGAGAAGAGAACTGCTTCAGGATATTCCCGAAGGATATTTGCTTCCGGAGCACACTGTGTTAGAGAAAAAAGTGATTCTCAAATTTGAGTGCGTATCAGAATCTATACCTGGAAGGCTTATTAAAACAAAGGCTGCTAGGACCCACAGAGTTTCTGGTTCAGTAGGTCAGGAGTGCAGCCCAAGAATCTGCATTTCTAGTAAGTCCCCGGGTGATGGTGATGCTGCTGGGCAAGGGACAACGCTTGGAGAACTACTGCCTTAGAACAGTCTCTAGAAAGAAAGGTTAGGTTGAGGCAGGAACAAGAGAAAATTTTGCTTCCAATTTCTTTCCACTGTGTACAGGTTAATTTTCATAAAGCAGTACTTTATTCACATTTCTAATTTGCACAAAAATTTCACTATTTTCTTCTAAATAAAGTCAATTAACTAGACATCAAAAATCATTAGTGGTGTCCCTAACCTTTCAGTTATGTTCTTGACATACTAGTCCACTTGTTGGCCCTCAAAAACATTTCTAGGCCTTCATGTTTTACACATTTGTTCATATCTTCACCATTATTTTTGCATTTCAAACTCCAACCGCTTCTTGAAGACTGAAATAAATTCATTTTCCTTCATTAAATTTTCTCAGATAAAGTGATAGTTTCTTACTTTGGACTTACTACATACTGTTTGTACTTTGTCATTTGTATTTTGCAAAACATTTCATCCCTACTTATTGTAGTTAGAAAAAAACCCACAAATACTTTTATAGCATTTATTTTGTGGCAGCCTTTTAAATTCTCAGACCCGCCCTATGACACAGATATTATTATTATACTCATTTTGTAGGTAATTTACTTCTCTATAGTTCATTGTACTTCAAATTTAAGTTATATCAGACATGTGATTTAAATAAATTTGTGTTCCCCCAGAGTACCCATCACAGTACCTTGCAAATAATAATGCTTATCAAAATAATAATTGCTGCATTCAAGATAGGTTTCTTTGGGTTGCTATAAAGCAGTAATAATGAAATACTCAAATACTTGGGCAGGTTAGTTCTACAGGCTTCTCTGTGAAGTAAATTCTTATCATGAGGAATGACAGATCGATGTGACAGTACAAAGACTTGCTTCTCTGTTCTCAGTTCAGGATAACTCTGTAAGGTCCATTCAGCCCAGAACTCGTGTGGAGTTGGTGGAGGCCTTTGCTGAGACTGCACTGGAGTTCAGCTTTCCTTTTTTTTTTTTTCCAGCTTTCCCTTTTACTCAGTTCTACTTCCTTAGCTCTCTCATAGGTGTTGACCTCAAGGGCTCTCCCCAGTAAACTTCCTGCACATAAATTTCCATGTCTCCAAGTCTGTTTCCTGAAGAACCCAACCTAAGACAAAAGGCATGTGGACAGATAGCATTTATTAACTCTATTTTGCTTTTTTAGAGACAACATTTTAGAGTGGAAATTAAATATGCTTTCTAATCAGAGAGATTGAAGTTTATTAGGTACCATCTCAGGGAAGTTACTTTATCTCTCTGAGCATGTTTTCTCATCTTGGAAGAGTGATTTTACTAGGTTGAAGATCATCCTACTGCAGCATTTGACAAAATCTAGGCGCTCAGTATAGGGAGGCCGAAAGTTGGTAAAGCTGAATCACTAGAAGGCTAAATATCTAGAGCACATTTTCTGAACCCCTCCCAGAAGTGCTTTTTATTAATTGTGTTGTAATACTATGTCTTGATTTGTAGTAAATCTTTCTCTTTAAGAAGCCACATGAATTCCAAGTTACTCAAAGTTCTAGGGGTGAGATTTCCCTCAGTTTGGGGAGTAGGAGCAATTTTTACAGCATGAGAGACTGGGATTTACAAATCTTCATCTCAGACAATGACAGTTCTGTAACATCTCAGTGGATTCCAAGGCCGAGAGTCTGGCTCTGTGTTCATTCACAGCATTGGTGTTGACCCACACTGCTGACAACTTTGCTGTCCTTCCTTGACCCAGTTTTCTCTTTCCATTATCTGATTTAATTGTTATGGCCTTGGCATTTTATTATAAACCGCCATTTTGGAAAGTGTTGGGCTAAGCATAAATTGATGTCCAAGATTTCGATCTTGAATCTTCCCCACACTAAATACAATCTGTGTTTCTGTGAACTTGATCAGTCTTTCCCTATAATCCCTGTCCATTATTCACCTTTGTGTTTCATTTATCGCCTTTTCATCTTGAACTCTATATTCAACTATCATACCTGAGGTGAGCACCAACCCCAAACACCAACTACTGTGTTTTTAGTACTTACTATGTACCAAGCATTATATTAAATGCTTTACAACAGGGGTTTACAAAGGGTGGTTTCTAGGCCAGAAACATCCCTGGTAAACTTTTTAGAAACTCAAATTTCTGAGACTCATCTAAGATCTAGTAATACACTAACTCTTGCGGGGAGGCTAAGCAATCTGTTTTGACAAGCCCCCGAAGTGATTCTGCTGAATGCTCTAGTTTGAGAACTGCTGCTTTAACAATACTGTCTCATTTTATTATAAAGGCCTAAAACTGAAAGGAAAATAGTCTTATCCTTATCCCTGTTTTACAGTTGAGGAAACTAAGACTCAGAGAGATTAGGTAAATTGTGCAAGGTCTCACACATTCCATGGCAAACCAACCCCAGGTCTGAAAGACTTTGGGAGTCCCTCCTCTCAAGTTCTACTCCATGAAACCCCTCATTGTTGGATGTCCTACAGTTTCTACTTTGTTGATTACTAAACTCAGGTAAGCCATGCTGCATACTTTGTTTCCGTACTTTTGTCCTTGAATTTTCCTCGGAGAATAACAAATAAAAATGCTGATTAACTTCATTACAATAAATATATGTTTTACCTCTGAGATAGGTTCCCACCTTGCTTGTAAGATCACTTGGTGATCTTTCTTCTCATCTTTTGTGAATTCACTGTGATATCCCTGTCAAAACTTGTTCCAAATATTCTCTACTTTTTTCTAGCTCACAATGCTATTTCTTCAGTAGAAGTCCTCATCTCTGTTCTCCTAGAGATCCAGGGACAAGATAATGTAAGCCTTTCTTACATCCTGCCATTTCACTTTAGAATCTCAGTACATCTTCTTGTTTCTATTCCTGTGTTCTTTCTTCTAAGGAACAGGTGACTCTTTTCTCTGTTAAGATTGATTACCTACACTCTTGGTTCACTAGTCCTGTTTTTCTTTTCAGATATTGCTCAATCAATTCTCCCCTTCTCTCACCTGGAACTTTTTTCCCACACATTTGGCCCCTTAACCTCATCAACGAAGTATGTTTGGACTTTCCTTTTTTCTACAGAGGAACAACCTTCCTCAATCCTGCTATCAGCCCTCTACCTCCAATCTCTCTCTTTCATCTTCAGTTGATTGTCAAATTTCTTTAAAGAATAATCTAAGATTCTTCTTTAATTCCTTTGCCACTCATAATAGTGATATCTTTTCTGTGTAACACTATTCTTGAAAGTAATCAATTAAATTTGTAAAACTAGATCCTCCTCCAAAACAAATCTAAAACCTTCCTCAGTTGTTTTAATGTTTCTCCTTTAATACCTCTGTCCCATTTGTTATCTGCTGTCATTTCCATTTCTGTGACAAAACTTTTCCCTAATTTGGTTTTCATGACATTGAAATAACAGCCCACTTAGCCATCTCTTCCCATCTTTTCGGTTGTGATTTGGTGTCTCTTACTCTTTCTATCCAATTATTAATTCAGTGAACATTTTTAGAGGCTACTATGTGTCAGGTTAGTGCAAAAAAATATAAGTGAGAAAACAGTACACTATCTCGATCCTCCAAACTGTTTATGCAGGGGGAGCTCTTATCTGTGGTTCATGGATGCTGATGGGCTGAGGAACAGGAAGAGACATAGTTCTAAGCTTCTCTCCTAAGCACTTTGTGTTTCTTTCTCTATTCAACCTCACTAACTTTACATTCTCCAACAATTAACTCCATATACATGCCCATGGCTCTAAAAAAAAAAAAATGAAACTGAACACAGGCTCTAACCCAGAATCTATTTCCTCAAAGCAAGGCTTCTATTCCTAACTGTGTAATCAACTGCATCTGAATATCTCCCCCACACCTCTGACTAAAAATGTCCAAAGAAAATTGATTATCTGATAGCCTTTCCCCGATAAGCATAAAAATACAACCAACTGTAAGTTTCCTTCTTGACTTCTCAGTTCTTAACGGTGTCACCTATTTCTAGTACTCCAGGCATAAAACCTTAGAGAGCTCTTGAATAAATCTCTCTCTTCCACACAGTTGCTATATTTCTGTTAATTATGTCTCCTTTTAAAGATCTTTATATTTCATTTCCCACAACTGGTATCATTGTTTGTATCTTTATGATCTCTTACCTGTGGCTTCCACTGCCTCCTAAGTGCTTTCTACAACTCTATTTTCTGCTTCTAGTTCAGCCCTTTAACTTGTTTTATAAAATCTTCTTGCTGTATTTCTGATCATGGTGGTCCCCTGCTCAATACTTTTAAAGTGAGGTACAAACTGCTCAGGGTAGAAGTCATAGCATCTGCCAATCTTTCAAGCTGTTTCTTCCACCTACTTCCATGCAGTGTATGTTTGGGCCAAGGGTCCACTACTCCCCATACATTTCTGCTCTTACTCTTTCACCTTGAGTGTCCTTCCTTTTTACTTCTGCCTGATGGAATCATATCACATTTAAAGGTTGGTCTAGAATGACTTTCCTTCTGTGAAGTCTCTCCAGACCTCTCTGCCTTTTAAACCCTCTGTGCTAATGTATTTGGTATTCTCTTGTGGCACCATAGACTGCCTAATAAGGTGTTTATTGGTATATGTAAAATTGTTCTTTCAAAGTCTTTACCATGATAAAGACTTATTAACACTTGGTGAACTAAAATGATAGGATGAGTGTTTAAATCCAGATGAAAGCATGTGGAGAGAGAGGATCAAACCAAACTAACATAGTCATGCTAAGTTGAAACAACATATTTTTTAGTGCATTTACTATATTTCTCTTTTTATTTCTTTCTTCTTGGCATTTACTCTTCCTGGTTTTCTTTATCTATTAGCTTGAAAAGTGATTTAACTACTTGATAATACATACATCAACAGTGCTGCATTATCTGCTAAAGTCAACAACTGGCTGCGAGGATGAATAGACTATGCTTTAGAGGATGTTACTTAGCATTTTCTTTCTAAATGACCCTGTGTTTGCAGGGTGGTCACTGCTGATTATTTTTTAGAACTCTCTTGAGAACATATAGCAAATTACTGTTATCTTTATATACTTTCATCAACATTAGTATTCCTAATAATTTTATCAAGAGCAATGATTAATGACAATAATGACAGCATTGTATATATGGGGCATTTTATACCTTTGCACTCTGTTCATGTTTTTAAGTTATTTGGCCTCTATAGCATGCTGAAACCCCATGAAAGACAGTGTCTCAGTGACTTGTTATTTCAGATCATCTTACAAATAGTTGGTGGCTCAGCTGATATTAGAAAGCGAGTTTATATTGTTTGTGTTCTGCAACTCAAAATGTGGTCCTTGGATCAGCAGCCTCTGCCACACCATTAGACTTGGGGAGAATCTCAGGCCCTACTCCAGACCAATTGGAACAGAATCTGAACTTTAACCAGATTCCCTAGATGATCAGTGTGCACAACAAAGTTTGAGAAACATCCCTCTACCTCCTAAGAAAGGACAACAGAGGCTGTGTCTTCATCCCCAGGGTATTGTAGTTGGGGGGAGGGAGAGGGGGAAAGGGAGAGAGAGGGCAGGAGAGAGGGAGTTAGGGAGAAACAGAAGGGAGACTGACAGAGGTATCTGGTGAAGGAAAAAAATCCCAGTAGGACTTGGGTCCCTCAAGAGGGGTGAGAACTGGGGTTTTGTGGAGGTGGGACTTTCCTGTGAATTTGTAGGATCTTCACTCTATCACTTCGTATCTGCACTCAGGTTGGAGGTTCCCTGTTAAAAAAGGGGGGGGAGGGGGTGAGTGAGGGGTGGAGGTGGGTTTGTTTTCAGGTATAACAGTTAGCAACCCAGGAGGATAAAGGACCTAAGCGCAAAAGGAAAGCCCCTTTCCTGAGCCTCCCGAAGCAGCTCAACGAGCTCATTTGTAATACCTCTAGTTTCTGGATGCATTTCCCTTCCTCGCATTTCCCCTTAACACCCAGGACCCACTCATACCATTAAAGCTAGTTCCTCGCCTCTCGGTTTCTTTCTCTCTCCTCAGTCTTCTTTCTTTTCCCGGGCACCCCCGGGCCGGCCCCTCCCTCCGCGCCAGCTTGCACCTCTCCCCAGCTGGATGCACCTGAGGCTGGCTCGGGCTCCGGACGTGTGCGGAGCGCCACCGGGTGCGGTGGAAGCAGAGGCACGCTGACAGCCGCCTCCAGCCCGCGCCTGAGGGACAACACGCGTGGCGCTTGCTTCAGGGATATTCTCCGCGGCAGCCGCTCGCGCCTCGCCTCGTGGTGACTATCACCACCGAAGCTGCAGGCGGGCAGTTGTGCGCCCCCGGGGCCAGCCAGCCCGGGCGGCCGCCCCTGCTCCTCCCGATGCCAGGGCCAGGGCGCCGAGCCGCCGCCAGCAGGAGGATGAAGGGCTCGGCGGGAGGAAGGAGAGAAAAGCTGCCGGGGGCGACGAAAGCTCAGCCCAGCCACGGTAAGTTGAGCGCAAAAGGGGTGTTTCGGTTCGGGTGGCGGAGTTGGCTGGGGTGCTGGGCACGGGTGCTGGGCTTGTGCCCCCGCGAGAGGTGAGGTGAGGTGCACGGAATGGGCATTTGCAGTGTCCACACCCGGGACGTCCCCCTTTCCCGTGTACCCCATACCGTCAGTCTGCCCCCATGCCTCTTCCGCTCAGCGCCCAGCAGAGAGGTGAGGTAGATGTGGGGGCCGAGTGTGGAGCGCAGAGCTTGAGGGGCTCCTGCTGACTGAAACCAGGGGCAGAGGAAGCAGCGGCGGGGGGCGACGGGGTCAGCCAGGCTCTGGCTGGGGGCGGGGGCCGGGCCCCCGGAGGTGGGCCTGTCTCCTTTTGGGGGGGGGGGGGGGGGGGGGGGCGCGCTCCCTCCTCGGGAAACCTGGCGAAGTTGTTGGGATAAGAAAGCACAGCGGGCCAGCTTCATGATTGTCTGTTCTTTTTATTTTCTCCCTTCTTCGTCTTTCTTTTTTTCTTTCCTTTTTTTTGTTTCTTTTCAAGATCTTCAGGATGCACAGGATTTGCGCGCAGTGTGGGGAGCTACTGTGTTATAGGAAGCTTTCCTCCAGGGGAATAATTTTAACATTTAGGGTGGAGTTGGGAGGTTAAGGGTAAATCAGTGTCCCAGGATCTGGGATCTGATTGCCTTCCTGGTCCAGGGGACTGAGTTCGAAGAGAGAGCACAGGGTGAGAGTACCTTGTGACTTCTTGCATGTAGGGAGAAGTTTTATTGTGGGTGCAAATTGGGGTCAGAGGAAAACTGCCTCGCCCAATACAGTATCGCCCCTTGTGAAATGCTCAATTCCCTCTGTCCCCCCTTACAGTTCACACTTGTCTGCATCACGTATTTCTGTAGATGATGTTTGTCTGCTTTAGCTTGAGCTGCAGCTAAAGTAACAAGGATGTGATGTTCGTGGGTGTTTGAGCACCCCAAATTCTGGAATCTTGAACTGACTTCGAAGACTACTTTGTGTTCTGTAGGTGTAACTAAGGACCCTGGAGCTAGTGCTTTTTTATGACAGTCCTGTGGTGCTTTCTTGGGATGTCATGGGGGAAATTTCTCTCTCTTCTCTTGAGGCTGTTTGCTAGTTGTCTGTTAAAAGTGATTTTCATGTCCAGTCAATTCTGGTTCACTGTGTTCTCTGAAACCAACTGGAAAGGCTTATTTCCCTCTGGGTTTTCATGTCACTTTTGCCCTGTACTGGGTAATCTAGTCACTATAATCTCTGGTCTGTAAGCATGAAAGGCAAATATGGGTCATTTCAAATTATGTAGATTGATGCAGCACAGCGTGTCTGGGGTTTGCTGCAATTTCTTCACATTTCCTTCCAGATGTTCCTCGGAAATTAACTTGAGCACTCTATCCATGGAGCTAAAACATAGACTGGGGGAATGGGCAAACATCTTGAGTTAATGTATTATCTTAGATTCCAGTAAACAAAGTGCTGGGAGCTTGCTATGTTAGGAAAAAGGAAACTAGGCCAAAATATAGGATGTCTGGACTGTTTTTGTTCTGTGACAAAGTGGCTGAAGGACCTTTGGGGTCATTTGACAACAACAAGAACAATAGTAATAATGACATCAAACATTTTTTTTCCCATTCACTGCACACTAAGCAACATATTAAGGGCTTTACAGCTCCTGTAAATGCATAACATCCCCAAGAAGGCAACATCCTTACATCTCCATTTTGTCGATAAGGAAAAAGGAGGCTTAGACATGTAAATTGTGGAAAATTTCCAGTTAATGTTTTAGAACCCAAGATTGCTGGACTCCAAAATTAGATCCTTTAGCCACTACACAATCTTGTTAACCTCACTTGAAAAGTGGGAGTACTACTTGAGTTCTCAACCCCATGAAAAATTAGTACGACAATGACCACATCATAGGTTGATTTCTTCACAACTATTTAAAATGTTTAACAGAAATGTCGAACTTAGACTTCAAACAAATGAAAATTATGTGGCATTTATGTAATTTGGTCTGCCATCTCTAGAGAGAGCTAAATGCTGAGGTCTTGGTGTTTCCCTTGACAGTGTTCCTTCTTTGAGCCCCTTTATTGTAAATCAATAGTAGTATAGTCTAGCCTTTCTCTTAACAATGTGTGATTTATAACATCAAACATACCTGGTGCTAACATCACGTTTGTATGACTCTCTAGAGTTATCCTGAGGTCTACCTGGACACTCTTATATTTTAGCCAGCTTATAATTAATGCTCAGATCTTAACAAGATGTTGAATTTCTATTAAGAGATACTAGCAGCTTGTTTGAAAATTTCCTTTCTATTTTCAACAGTATTTTCAAAACAATTACACCCCCTGCTGTGATTTGCTATTTACTAGGTGCATCAAAAGTTCAGTAATGAAAAATGTTTGCAATTCAACAAAACATAGTGTCTCATCTCTGGTAACAACTTCAGCTAAAAGATTCACATCCAATTGAGGCCTTATTTTATCTGAAATTTAATTAAGATGTTGCATTTCTTCCTGCAAAGTGTATGCAGGTTGTTGGGTACCCGACTTCCACTCTTTTCTTGTAATCTCCAACTTTATAAATTCATTAGTGATGAGTTCTTCAGATAATTTATGTTCGTGCTTGTCTAAAGATTTTGAGGTTTTATAACTAAGAGCAAGAACAACAAATAAGATGCATATGTCGTATTTCTTCACAAGCTGTAATTATGCTTATCTGGGGAATAGTGATATATGTTAAGTCATAGATCTGATTTGCCTGCACATGAATGGAATTATCAGATAAAAGTATATAAATCCATTGGCATACTAATGATACTCACACCCCAGATGTGGGAACAGCTTTGGAAAATAGAGAATCTTTGAGAAGTTAAGCTACTTTACTATGTTTCATTGCACTTGAGTAGTATCTTGTTGTTTTCAAATAAAACTACATTTCTCTATTCTAGTAAACTAGTGGTTATTCCCATGATTTCTTTTGTTTTAGGGTTAAATTGTATTTTCTGGTAGTAACTTAGCATTGCATGAAATATAAATTTGTGTCCTTTCTCTTGATATATTCGAAGCCTTAAAAAAATCACATTTTGCCTACCATAAACAATACATTTCTGAATATATATGGGTTTTAGCAGGAATATAAAAAATAGTGTAGTAATAACTTGCCTAGAGGTTTTATTTTTTGGAAGTAGATAATGAGGTTGTTATAGTGGTTAACATGTTTAACCTTAGTAATGAAGTATTGAAACTAATTTTGAATATGAATTGTTGAATTGCAAAATACTTTATGAGGAGTATCTTGTAAGTGGGTTAACCTTATAATCACATGAACATATGTTCTGTGTTTTACAAATTTTTTCAAGTTTCATATTTGCACAATAGGACTATTAGTTTATTTGATATTATTTGGTGATTTGAACAGCCAGATCTCTGGAAAATTATTTAAACTCGATAAGCATCTGAGTCACATTGATATCACAACTGAAGAAACTAATATGGGGGAACAATTTTTTTTTAATGTTTCAAGAGCTTAGAACTCAAGGTAGGTGAGACTCCTTAGTTTTTTGACAAGTGCTCTAAAGAAAGAGTTTGAATAAGATAAAGCCCGTGAGTTGAACATCAAACAAGCACTTCAGTAGCCTCTTAGGGAACCTAGATCAGCTCAAATGGAGTTATGTGCCTGAAATTCATTAGTGTAATTAATCTTTCGGACAAGTGAATAACACATTAGAGATCATTTAAAAAATTACAGTACATTAAAAATGTGTTAATTTATATATTCTAGGGCCTGCTAAAATTAGCAATAACTCCCCTTTCTGGATTGACCCAGCCTTAACTTAAAAAATAAAGTTCAATGACAGAGAACTTTAAGGATATTGAGAGGCAGAGATGAATCAAATTTCTTCACGAAGTCTTTATCCCATTTTAAATGTGATTTTAATCATATCCAGATAGTTCTGTACCACTTTGAGTGTTTGCCCAGATTGAGCATGGGATTCAAAAAGTATCTTATTCCTTAACCTACTGATGAACTGGTAGAGAATACTAGTACAGCATTCTAGAGTGGCAACAGGGTCGGGGCGCCTCGGTGGCTCAGTTGTTAAGTGTCTGCCTTCGGCTTAGGTCATGATCCCAGAGTCCTGGGGTCGAGCCCTGCGTCGAGCCCTGCGTCGAGCCCCGGCGGAGCCCCGCGTCGGGCTCCCTGCTCAGCGGGAAGCCTGCTTCTCCCTCTCCCACTCCCCCTGCTTGTGTTCCCTCTCTCACTGTATCTCTTTGTCAAATAAATAAAATAAAATCTTTAGAGTGGCAATGGGGAACTCTAGACCATTTAATGACTTTATTACTTTGTCTGCAGTGTCATCCAACCATATGTTTCATTTTTTGCCTTACTTGAAACACAGAGGGGCAGTTCTCCCTGATCTGGAATTATATGTACCAAAGCAGGCAAACATGCAACATTCGTAAACTGGTCTTTTAGTGAGAGGTTTACATTAAAGGAGAGTTCTTACTTTGCATCCATGTAGTTACGTAGCCCATCTTCTAGCAAACAGTACTAATCTTGGCATATCTTGATTACCCAGTAGACCTATCTGTCACCATGAGAAGAACAAATACTAATACAGTACACTGTTAGGGAGGTCCATTTGAGGATTTAACTAAGGATTTCTCATAACATGGGGTCAGACTTTCTCTGTTAAATTTTTTTGTGATCTTGTAATGTGTCCTTTTTTATATCTAAAGAGTTAATCACTGCTGTTTGTATAATTTATTATTAAAAATTATTAGAGATTTGTTTCTCCTTTAACAATCTCTCAACTGAAATGAAAGAAAAATTAATGAAATGTTTCTATATTATTTTTATTTTACTTAGAGGAATACATTTGAAACTCCAGAAGGCATCCTGAAAAATCTAGATTTTAAAACTATTTTGTTGGGCGCCTGGGTGGCTCAGTTGGTTAAGCGACTGCCTTCGGCTCAGGTCATGATCCTGGAGTCCCTGGATCGAGTCCCGCATCAGGCTCCCTGCTCGGCAGGGAGTCTGCTTCTCCCTCTGACCCTCCACCCTCTCATGTGCTTGCTCTCTCTCATTCTCTCTCTCTCAAATAAATAAATTAAAAAAAAAAAAATCTTTAAAAAAAAAAAAAACTATTTTGTTGAGAACAACTTTTATGAGTTGGTCTCAGTGTACCAAATCTATCCAGAATACCTAGAATTTAAAGAAAAAAGATTTCAGGTACTGGATTGAGTTCTCAGCTAGTTAAAATTTTACATTCATCGTACAATTTGGCGTTAAAGTTATAGAGACAAAATAGTCATTTAACATGATGTAGCATTTAAGAATGTGAACTCAAGAACTAGAATGCCTGTGTTCGAATCCTTGTTCTGTTCCTTACAAGCTGTGAGAGTTTAGTCAACTTACCATACATTTCTGCCTTATCTATAAAATGGTGGTACTAAGTGACTTATTTCACAGGTTGAAGACTTAAGATGATATGCGTAAAGTGTTTCAAATAGTGTCTAGTACAACGTGAATATGCCATAGATATTAGCTATTTTTAATCATTGTCATATATTAGTTGTCTGTAGTTAGTGCACCAGATTGCTACAAACTTGGTGGGTTAAAACACTGAAATGTGTTCTCTCACAATTCTGGAGGTCAGAAATCTGGCATCAGTATCACCAGGCCGAAATCAATGTATCAGCAAAGGTGTGCACCATCAGGAGGCTCCAGGGGAGAGGCTCTAGGGGAGAGGCTCTAGGGGAGAGGCTCTAGGGGAGAGGCTCTAGGGGAGAAGCTTCTTGCAGCTTGGGTGGCTGTTGGCATTCCTTGGTTTGTGGTCACATCACGCCTTTGTCTTCCCATTGCCTTCTCCTCTGTGAGAAGAATTTCCCTCTGCTTTTCTTTTATAAGGACATTTGTGATTGCATTTGGGGTCTATCCTGGTAATTCAGAATAATTTCTTATTTTAAGCTCCTTAGCTTAATCACATTTGCAATGATTATTTTCCCAATAAGGTGACATTATAGGTTCTAGGTGTTAGGATCTGAGGGGCTGGAGTGGGGAGTGGGAGGGTTGGGTGTACATTATTTTGCCTTACTATAATCATCATCCTCATATTCTTATACTGTGCTAGATGTACGAAAAGATGGCAGAACCAACATAACTAAATTATGGAAAATGTAGAAAGGATCAGAAATTCCATATGTTTCTGAAGCACGTTGTCTTAATTTATGTTCAAATTTTGACCAGATTTTTAGATCAAAGACTTCAGGGCAGTTAATTATTTTCTGCTCACTTCAACATAATGCAGTCAGTAAATATTTGATGAGTGGTTACTATGTGCTGATAGAGTACTGATGCTGGGGATATCAATGTTGACAGGAAAAGCAAGGCCCTGGACTCATGGAGCATTTAGTGTATTAAAAAAATAGCTAGACAACTACTACCTTTTAACTAGTACTTTTATGAAGTACGATTGCCTTCTTATGTTTAAGATCAAGATTTTAGGAGCAAAGAAATGCTATTAAACTCACATTAGAGATAAGGAACTAGGCTAAGAAATACACATATACATAGCTAGGACAGGACAACTTTTAACTCAGTTCCTTCTGGTTGTACTATATATGCCATAAAATAAAATGAAAAAATCAGGAACAAATTTAACAAAATAAATAAAAATGCACTTTTAACAATATAAACAGAATTTTGTCAACCACATAATTAACTAGAAATATCAACTAATAAGATATTATGGTTAATTGGACTTGGGTTTAGCTGAAAAGTTAAGAGATTTTCTTCTAGAATTGTTATATTTTATATTTTTTTCTAAAAGGTATTAGTTGATTTTCTGGCCTTAGTGAATTGACATTATTTAATTACTTATTCTTTACCTTTTTTTAAAAGATTTTATTATTTATTTGACAGAGAGAGACAGAGAGAGAAAGTGAGCACAAGCAGGGAGAGTGGGAGAGGGAGAAGCAGGCTTCCCGCTGAGGGGAGCCCGATGCAGGGCTCGATCCCAGGACCCTGGGATCATGACCTGAGCCAAAAGCCGACGCTTAACAGACTGAGCCACCCACAGGTGCCCCTATTCTTTACCTTTTTAAAGAAAATTAATCATAATAAAAAACAAAACATAAAAAGTTGCCATCTAAACCAATTTTAAGTGCACAGTTGAGTGGCATTAAGTACATTCATAGAGTTGTGCAACCATCACCACCACTTATATCCAGAACTCTCTTCTTCTTGCAAAACTAAAACTCTACCCCTTTAAACAATAACTCCACGTGCCCTTTCCTCCTATCCCCTGACAACCATCATTCTACTCTCGGTCTGTAAGTTTTTGACTACTGTGAGTACCTCATACAAGTGGAATCATTTAGTATTTGTCTTTTTTGTGACTGGTTTATTTCACTTAGCGTAATGACCTTAAGGGTCATCCAGGTAGTAGCATATATTAGAATATTTCTGTCCTATTATATGTATATATTACATTTTGTTTATCCATTCATCTATTGATGGGCACTTGGGTTGCTTCACATTATACCTATTGTGAATAATGCTGCTATGAACATGGATGTACAAACATTTCTTTCAGGCTGCTACCCAGAAGTAGAATTCCTGGATCATATAGTAATTCTATTTTTAATTTTTTGAGGAACTGCCATAATGTTTTCCTTAGTGGCTGTACCATTTTCCATTCCCAGTGCACAAGGGTTCAAGTTTCTCTGATCCTTGCCAAAACTCATTTTCTGTCCTTCCTTCCTTCCTTCCTTCCTTCCTATTGTTTTAATGGTAGCCATTGTAGTAGATATGAGGTGGTATGTTTTCATTTGCATTTCCCTAATGGTTAGTGTATTGAATATCTTTTTGTGTGGTTTGTATATTAACCGTTTGTATATCTTCTTTGGAAAAATGTCTTTTAAGTCCTTTGCCCATTTTTCAATTAGATTGCTTGTTTTGTTGTTCTTGGTGAGTTTTAAAAGTTCTCTGTATAAGGGTGCCTGGATGGCACGTCGGTTAAGCATACAACTCTTGGCTTTGGCTCAGGTCGTGATCTCAGGGTTATGAGATTGAGCCCCTCATCAGGGTCCATGCTCAGTGCAGAGTCGGCTTGAGATTCTCTCTCCCTCTCTTTCTGTCCCTTCTGCTCGTGCTCTCTCTCTCAAATAAATCTTAAAAAAAAAAGTTCTCTCTATATTCTGATTAATCCCTTGTTTGATATAGGATTTGCAAGTTTTTCCCATTCTCTGGGTTGCCTTTTTACTCTGTTGACAGTGTTTTTTGATATGCCAATTAAAAATTTTTCAAAGTGCAATTTTTCATTTTTTCTTTTGTTGCCTGAGCTTCTGGTATCATGTTTAAGAAAACAATGTCCCTTCTTTACCTTTTTTGTAATGGGTTTGAGATGTTTTAAAAACAATGTGAAATATTGCTAAATTAAATTTACAAAATAAGGGACTAGAATGAGAAGGAATAGACTATAATTGCAGACTAAAATACGAATAATCTCACAAATGTAATGTTGATCAACAAAGGCCAGAAAGTCCAAAAAGCCTGATTCTATTCACACAAAGTTCAAAATTAAGCTAACTTATGAATACATCAGAGTTATCAGGGCAGAAGGGGGCAAGGTGCTGAAAATGTTTTGTTTCCTGATCTGAGTGTTGATTACATGAACTAATTCACTTGTAAAAATTCATCAAGTTGTACATATGATTTATGTACTTCTCTGTATTTGAATTACACTTAAAAAATTTAAAAATCAATTTGTTATTCAGAAGCACATGACAAAGAGAAATTTCCTTAGAAGTAGGTGAGGTAAGTAAAGAAATGCTCCAAGCTATGTTCTAAGGGTTTTTCCACTTGGAGGACTTGGTCCATAAATTGGGCCGTAAGTTTTTAAACAACAATCAGATCCATTGACACAGACACCATCAGAACTCTGTTGTTCAGGAGAAAAAGATCATTCCTAGGACTGAGACTGGAGGGAATTTTTCCCATGAGTCTTCATGAAAGGGGAATTGAATGGTGCAGTAAACAACATCTGTGTTGTTAATGTAGCAGAGACTTTCATAGGAATCTTTCTTACAAAGTACGGAGCAATTTAGTTACTGGATGCTTAACTTTGGATTACCTTTGGTTTGGCTTAACTTTAAACATTTCAAGGTTTCTACAGGAATGGGAAAGCCATGTATCCCTTAGACAATGCTTTATAAGTTTTGCTCCCTTTAATGACACTTTTAGCTATAGTTCCATGGCAGTGAGCTTGAGCCCACTTTCTTAGACAAATTCTTAGTGCTGATACTCTTTTTGATGAGTTAAAAACTGGAGTCAGCTTGATCCTTGGGGAACCTGAGAAAATGGATACCTTCTAGGAAGGAGAGGGTATGAGCTGCTGGTAAGTCCATATTTGCCTAGAATTAATAAGTAGGATACAGTGAACTAATTTGGATTTCCCTTGACAATTCTTCACAGCTCTTCACAGGCCTCCCTAATCATCAATAATCTAAATAATGATAGCTACAGTCTCATAGAGAATAATTCCATTATGACAGGGACCATGTTGTATTAATCTTTCTACCTCTTGTAATGCTTGAAAGTGCCTTGAACAAAGTAGGTATCCCCAAACATTGTTGAATGAATAATTAAATTCCATTCTGTGGTGGATACAGCTCAGTTATTGGTTAATTAATGGCTTTAGTAGGTTGAATAAAGTTTTTTAGTACCTCATAAAGAAGAGTTTGACTTTAGGAAATTGCTTTCAAAGTACATTTTTCAGTTCCTATGGATTTTGGTGAGCACTCTGTATTTGTAAAAATTCCTTATTAATTAGTGGCATAACTCTTAATTATTTATTAATCATAAATTATGTCTGATGCCAATGCATACTTCCTTGACTCTTTATAAATAAAAAAACATAACAAGTTAACCTGAAGAGATGTTACCAGAACTTTAAAAAATGTTTTCTCTTTTTAGATCATAAATTAGAACATGATTTCTTAATTTAAATTTTCAAAAGTTGAAGAGGAGCCATTCAGAAATCTGAGGAAGTTAGAAGAAAGAATTTTCTTCCTTAAGAGATTGCCTTTAACAAAGTAAAAGTTTACCTAATTAGGATGTTTTAGCATGCATAAGAAAGTTTGAGAAAAACTAAATATTATTCAGGGTAGAAAAGGTTGCCATTACAAATGATGGGATTCACATCTCTGTGTCCATTTAGAGCAAGACTTCTTTTCCTATTAATGCACATACTAAAATCTTATGTCATACTAAATTCTGTTTCACAGAATACAGAAATGACATCTGTATTTTCTCATTTGTTTCTTCCCACAAATTAGGGGGGTAGGTTTTACCATTAACCACAATCACATTTTTTTAAGATAAGGAAACAAAAGTTCAAGTGATTTTACAAGGCCAAGTAACTTGGAGGTAGCAAAGTTGGATCATGAACTCACCATGTCTGACTCAAAGCTTGGTGTTCTCTGTGCTACCCTGAATAGTTTCTTTTTCTTTTCACATATGCAGGGAAATAGCTTCTGTTAAGTCTATCATACATTGGAATGAATTACCGGGGACAATGATAGTATATGACTGGAATGGAGATGAGAACAATCAATAAATGACAGTATTAAGGGAGTACTAATGAAACTTTAATTTGAAAATTGCTCTGCAATGTATTCCAAGATAGGTTTTATAACCATACTCAGATTTGATGTGAAGCTAAACTAATTTTATGCAAATGATAAAGTGACTTTAACAGTTATGTTATATACCTTGATGTGGTCCTTAAGGAAAATTGTCAGGACCATTAATAAGTTTCTAAATTGATTAGGCTAATTTGGTACTCCAAAAGGCATCTTCCTATAAATTAATGCTGCCTATTACATTCTGATTATAGCAAATTGCTTGCTTTCCATGCCCAAGTTTGAAAGTTTCCAGTCTCTGCATTTTTGTGCTTTCCCAGTCGTTGGCTTTCCATTTTGTCTTGCCACATCAGAGCAATGAATCATCTTGTCCATTAGCTGAGTTTGGAAATTCTGTGTTATTCAATGAATTTGTTTTTACTCCATCCCTTTGATAATTTGAAACCTGGCAACTTAACTACTTTCCCAAATGTGTTTGTGATGCAATGTCAATGAGTTTTGTTTTGAACAGCAAAAGACTGCAGTGGTTTTTTTTCTCATCTTTATAAATCAAATGCAATATTTTGATAACTGACATTGTGTGTTTCAGAATAATAAAAGGTTTAAGGTAATAATAGCTAGTGATCTCTAGAGGGGCAGCATAATCAAATAATATTAGAAGGCTCTCAATTTTTATGACCTGATGGAAACAGAAATGTGCCAACTGAGTCATCACCCTGATTATCAGAGTCTCATAGAAATACACAGTTATTCATTTCTATTTCATGAATTCCTACTAAAGAGTCAAAACATTAAAGTCAAAGTGTTATTTCTTTGTTTCTAACGCTTAAAGCGTGAGATGAACAGAGGGACACACAGTGAGACAACGTATGTCAACATAACGTGCCTCTCATGCCCCCTACAGTGAACAGGGCATACAAGGGCATTGGTATTTGTTCATTTGGAAAGAATTTTTAAGACTTCATGTCATTGCTTTGGTTATTAAACAGCATTGGATCTTGGAAGTTGGCTCGTATGGAAGCATGAGTAGAGTCTAGTAAAAATGATGGTAATAAATTATTGAAATTTGGTTGATTGTCATAATGTGTATAGTGAATACAGTAAAGTATGTCCTTTAGGATACTGCCAAGCACTGAACAATACTGACTGTGTCTGGAACTAGAATCATGGTGCTGATTCCGTGAATATGGCTGTGTGTGTATGGGACTATAATATGTGTCCACATACTAAAGTAGTTTGGAAGTCATTGGGAGGTTAGTTTGAGGATGGCTTGGCATATTTTTGTGGAAAACCGTAAACGTAGCTTGCTCTAAAAGAAAATTACCAGGCCTGTGTTTCAAAGAAAGAGATCATGCTCTTCCAATAGTCTAGTAAAGGTTTATTTAGCTCTTACTTTATTAGTTCCTGAAATTTTTCAGAAAATGAAACAAGTTGTCAGAGTTCAACTGTGAATACTTTCCAAGATAACTTTGGAAATGTCCCCAAAGAAGATGTTTGTTAGAGCTAGCCAAGTGGCTGTGATTTTAATAGGATAATCCCAACCTCATGTGTCATGCTGTTTGTAGCTCTTCTTTTGCCTTCTGTTCAAGTAAGAAAGTGATCCCATAAACAATTTTGAGAACTTAACTCTCCGTTAAAAATATCTTTTCATTGAACATTATGCTGCCTTTACTACATATGTCTCGTTCTCTTTTACAAATCACATAAAAAAATCATACGGCCAAGGAATAGAAATGATATCATACATTCATTTGTTTACATATGATTTATAACTAGTTTTCATGCCAGTGAGACATTTACTATCTCTATAGGGCATCATTTCCTGTCATTTCTACTGGTATTCCCATTGTCATCTCAAGCTGAGTTCATCATTTTGCCCCTAAATTCAGCTCCATTTCTTCTTGACTTGACTTTTTCTTTCAATACCAACACTGTTTTCTCAGAGTTTAACTATTTGTGTACATTAAATAGCAAATACCAATCTTGACTTACAATGACAGAAAGTACGTTGTTATCATTTTATGTTAATAATCATGAGGAACCTAAAAAAAAAAGGTCCTATAGTTAGTATCATTATATATTTTTTCAGATCTCACTATTACTGTGACCAGTACTAAATTTCATCAATGTGCCCAAAGTAGCAGAGCATCTACAAATATTCAAAGAAGTTTTTGCTGTATTTTTGAGCACAATGCAAAAGCTGTCTATTTTACTTTTCTTTCTTGTAAAAGGCTAATACCAGCTCATTTTTAAGGAGGTATTGGATTCTGCAAGACAGAAAAATCTCTTGGAAGTTGCATAGTATTTCTGTATATATTTTAAGTTAGTTGGATCAATTCCAGCCTCCTCCTAGCATTACCCAATGATGGTAAATTTAAAATGGCCATACTAAGAGAAACATTCCACAATTATATTTTTATTTTGTTCCTAGAAATTAAGTCAAATAGGCAAGCATGTTTTCAGATTTCTTCCTTCCTTCCTTCCTTCCTTTCTTTTTCTTTTCTTTTCTTTTCTTTCTTCTTTCTTTCTTTCTTTTCTTTCTTCT
>NW_022589713.1:32179265-32469711 GCF_004348235.1 Phoca vitulina | reverse complement strand
TTTCCTTTCCTTTCCTTTCCTTTCCTTTCCTTTCCTTTCCTTTCCTTTCCTTTCCTTTCCTTTCCTTTTCTTTTCTTCTTTCCTCCCTCCCTCCCTCCCTCCCTCCTTTTTCTTTCTGTACAGGAAGTCAAAGCATCGTACTTTTTGCTAGATGTCAGAAAGGGGTCATCTGCTTCCATTTCCTGAGTTCTGAGCCTGGGTGTGTAATGAGATGTTTTGTAGGATTATGATATGGGGTCACTAAATCACATAGATGGTTCTATTAACTTTGGAGATGAGTATTTGCTTTTGCCATTTAAAATTTCAGTTCCAACTGGACATCCAATCTCAGTGCCATTCATTCTTCTAATGCTCAGTGTGTGCCTTCTTATAATGGCCATTCTAAATTTTGTCCTGCATTTCAAATCCTTGGTCCAATGCCTGCTCTTAAATTCAGAATCTTATCTGGTTTATGCTTTTCAGATGAAATAAAGATCATTAGACAAGCACGCCTTCAAAGTTTCCTTCTCTTATTACTAGTCACAGCTTTATTTATAACCATCCTGATTCACATACATCTCTACCTCAAAAGGATTGCTGTCCCAATGCCTGCTTACCTATTTTATGATCCACTTCCTCCTGGTACCTCTTAAACATTTTATCAATTACTCATCCTCTCTCTTAAAACTTCACTCTCTCTTTCCATCTGCTCTCCCTCCAGATCTGCTGTACTCTCCTTTCTATATAGAATAACTTCCTTCAAGCTGCTGCCCTAACTCTTTCCTTGTAGTCATTGTCAAACTTTTGGAAAGGGCAGTCTCTGTGCTTTTCTTTCATTTCTTCACCTCAATTTGTCTTACTTCTGAGACACTTTTCAAGGGTTACACATGAACTTTATGTCAAATCCAAAGGTCTCTTTTCAATATTACTTAGTCCTAAACATGCTGAAATATTTGACTCTGCCGACTGTCCTTGTTATTCACTCAACAAACACTTACTGAGTGCCCAGTGCAGCATAAGATTCAAAGCCTGGAAATATGGATAAGATTCAGCATTTTATTTCCAGGAACTTTAAGTTAACTGGGAAAGGAGGAAATAATCAATTTAAAATAGAACATATAAAATGCTTATAGTGATTAGATCTGTTTACTAATCAGTCACTTGGAAGGATGGCAGTATTCCACTCCCCTGAAGTAAGGTTATGACAAGTCATTTGCTTTGGCCAAGAAAATGTGATTGGAAGTGATTTGTCACGTTTTGGCCAAAGACTTTAAAGCTGGTGTGTGATTTGTTAGGTTCCTTTCCTCTGTCACAGAGACTGATAGTGTTTCAGATGGTGGAGGCTTTGGTAGCTTGTGACCCCGAGTGAGGATAATTTGCAATGAAGGCCCTGCTGAACTGAGATGAACATGTTGTATGAGCAAGAAGTAAGTCTTTGTTTACTTAAGTCACTAAGATTTTAGGACTTTATTACTGCAGTGTAACCTAGCATATCCTGACTGATGCAGTGCTACACAAAAATGTAAAGTATTATGAAAATTGAACCCTGCACTTCTAGGCTTCTACTAGACTTTTCAAACAATATGTTCCAGTGTCTCCTTGAACTCGGCATATTAAAAATAAAATTTCTTAAAAAAATGGAAGTGATTGCTAAGCAGTTCGTGATTGAATTTAATTGTTTTGCCTCTAACTGAAAAATGGTGGAGGGTCTGTGAGAAAATGAATTCACAACCAACTATATGCGTTTTTTAATGTACTGGTCATTGTATTTCAGGGCTACTCTGAAGTTTATATTTCCTTCTCCACAAACTTCTTGAAACTTAAAAACATTTCAAGTTCACTTAGAGATTTGGGGATAATGATACGCTTTGGTCTATTTTTCTTCCTATCTGAAAGCTTCATTGTGTTAAGGCTGGAAAAGTACTATGTAATTATGTGTGTGAACTTCTTGATAATCTCAGTGATGGAATTTTCTTTTTATGTGCAAATGCTTATTCCTGCACTTTTCATATAATTAATGTGCTCACAATAATATAGGACCTATTATAACTTGCTATCTCATTTCCTATACATACTGAACAGAGGGCATTGTCTGGATGGTAAATGTTTTGCTCATTTAATGGTAGACTCTGATTTTGTTACCACCCTTACCTCTTGTTCTTGATATTTTATATCATCTTTTACTTTCTTTTAAATATCTCACCAAAGACTTTATTTTGTAATACGTCCAATAATATATATATATATATATATATATATATATATGTATATGTATAAAACTGAGGATGACATTGAATGGACCAAACATTTAGAATGGCCTTTTTTTTTTATTATGTTAATCACCATACATTACATCATTAGTTTTTGATGTAGTGTTGATTTGTGCTCATATTTGTTACATTATTGCTCTATCTTCATCTCTTAAAGAATTAAGCCTTAACAGTCTCTGTTCTATTAATCTATGTAATCTTGATACTTGTAATATTGATACTTGAAACCTATCTTTGCATTTCCTTGAAAGCTTTGATATATGGAAAATCATTTGGGACTCAGAATTCCAGCATTAACAGCCTGCTAACATTTGATTGAGATGGGAGTTTCTGTGGCCATGAGGAAGGATACCATGATGTTTGCCTTTTTTTTGCCTCCTTCCTCTTCCCGTCTCTTAGGCCTACCCTCCCTCTCTGCTGCCCCACCTCCAAATACCCCATGAAAAACACTTTCCTTATGGAACACTACATCAAAAACTAATGATGTAATGTATGGTGATTAACATAACATAATAAAATAAAATTTAAAACAAAACAAAACAAAAAACTCATAGATATTAAAAAAAAAAAGAAATAAAGATGATACTGAAAGAAAAATCCCATAAAGATAACACTCAAAACAGTAGTGTGTATAAAATTTAACACTCCATATGCATCAAAATATACCTCCTGTGGGATTTGCTGTTTCATGTGTGGACCATTTTACAAATGCTCAATAATAATGCAAAACAGGATATCTGTGATGTATAAACACAGATGCTTTGGTTAAATACTATTTGCATGGTTTGGTCTCTTGGTTTCCACCTCCAGCTAGTCATTGGAACCCAAAGTAATTAAATCTCAAGCTGCTTAAAACATGCCCATGTGCTCACACAGGCATATATCCATATATGAAATAAGAGTTTTTATTATCCCACATATGTTTTTTACACGTTTGTTCTTTAGAAAGGAATTGGAAGTATTTGTAACCTATATGCAGAAAAGAGAAATAATACTGAAAGGATAACACAGGAATTTACTAAATTAAATATCTATTTATTGTAATACAGCTTTTCATGTTTCATAGCTTCTGTACATCATGATTTGGAAATATATCTTTCTTAGTCTACAGGCTCTACTATTAAATTTGTGATATGGTTGTATACTGTGTATGCTAAAAATTATTTTTTCCTTAAGGACAAATGAATATTCTTTAATTACACTCTATAGATAATTCAAAGTGATAATACATTTTAGCTTGCTTCATATTTGATGATGATGTTCTTGTGAGTTTACAAAAAAATTTTTCCTGGAAATTTTCTTTGTTTCTTCCTTTTTAATGGCAGACCTTTTTCTTTATCATCTTGTTAATGTTGTCCAGCTTCTTCTAATTTCTTGGAATCCATTTAAGGATCCTTCTTTAAGTTTTCATGAATTCACTGGTTTCTTGGTTTCCAGTGCTCTCTGGGCTCCTTAGACAGCTGCCACTTGGAGATTTTATTTCATTTTTGGATGTTCCTATTTTCTTCTATTTCATATTTCCCATGTCACCGTTTTCCTGGATCCTACTAGCATTTTACTGGAATACATAACAGGTAACTTCTTTTAGAAATGATGTGTGTGATGTAAAATACATCCGAGTCTTTGCAAAAGAGTTTACAACATATATCCAATGCTTTAAAAATGTATATATCATTTGATACAACAAATGTGTGGGGATTTCTTCTAAAGTGAATTTAATGAAAATATTATACTATATATAAAGACTTAATGATAAGTTCACAGTTGCAAATTCTTTGCAAGGCATTGGAGACTATATAAAAGCCCTAAAAATGCATCCTAGCAACACAATGGGAGGTAACCAGAACACATCTATTGACACTGAATTACACTTACTATATTGTGAATGAATAAAAGAATCACAATCAAATCTAGATTTTAATTTTTATTCATTTTTATCATTACATGTGTATAATATAGGGTATAGACCCTGTTGTGCAGAACTTTCTGTGATGATGGTAATATTCTACATCTGTTTTGTCCAATATAGTGTAGCCACTAGTCACTTGTGGTTATTAAGCATTTAACATGTTGTTAGTGTGACTGAGGAGCTGAAATTTTAACTTTGTTTAACTTAAATAACCACAACACCATACTGGACAGCATAGGTATAGAAAACTATTATATTCCAAGGTGTCAATGGTGATTGTTTCTAGTAGGGAGTTGTTGATTATAGTTTCTTTTTTTATTCTCATCTCTATTTTTAAAATGAAATTTATGTTAAAAACAGTACAGGAAGCTTTATTTTGAAGAAAACCATGCCTGATAGATATTGTTAAATTATGAAAACCATGGCATCTAAGTCATGATTTAAGATTTTAATAATATGTAAACTGTTCATTTCTTTCATATCAACATTTCTGCCATATTTCAGGAATACTTAAGTTTTCATAAGGGATCTGCCTCTGTCTCTTGGATCAAGTTTGTGTTTTAAGGGACAGAAAACTATTTTTAATAATAGCAACAGCAGCCAGCATTTATCAAGACTTACTGAGTGCCAGGCACTGATTAACATGTACTAACTCATTTAATTCTTATGGCATATATTTTAAATATATGCAGATACTTTCTCCATCTTACATGAAGGATCGGAGGCATGGAAAATTTAAATAGGTTGCCCCAGTTACTCAGCTAGGATATAGGGGTATGGAGGCGAGAATCTGACTTTCAAACCCAGGCAGTATAAAATCAGTGTAACTCCATCCACATTCAGCAAAGAGGTTGCTGGTGAGAAGCAGGTGGAACATACAATTTAAGAAAGAAAATAAATAAAAAAGGTAAAGGAGTTGAGAATTCATGTATGTTTGTGATTAGAATGATTTTCCATGGAATTTAGGTGAATAAGATGGAAAATGAGAGCAAAGCAAGGGAAAGAGGAACATGAAATGTGGTAGGAAGGGATAAAAAATCTTGTCAGTTCTGGAAGAAGAACATGTGAGCAGGAAAGATAGGAGGTGGCGGTCAGAGAGTGGATTGTCTGAGATTTAGGAGGGGTTTCACTTATTTGCGTTAAGACTATAGATAGAAGAGTATGTGGCTGGGGTAGGACAGAGGGTATGCTCACTGAGGGTTAAAGAATCGAAAGAACAAGGCTTTGGAAGGGCATCCACATGCATGAAATCACCATGACATATGACAGGAGTAGTTTCGGAGAGAGCGACTGTGAGCCAGGAACTAAAATCTTGCAGTGGTTTGTGGATGACTGCACCAAGGAAGGGGCCTGGGGCTGCAGTGTGCTGTGGTGTGATTCACTGCCATGCTCTATCATTCCTCGTAACACCAGGTCCTGGCATGAATTCCAACTGGGCCTCTTTCCTGCACTTGGTGGGGGGCTACCACAGAGACTACAACAATAAATCAGGGAGGAGTAATTGTATCTTGCAGGACAGAGGCTGAGCGGCTGACCTTGATGACCATGATTGCTGTTGGGGAATGGATATGGTCCAGGAGACATGGTGGAACACGTGGAAGGAACGCTGAGGGCCTGGCCTGTGTTTCTACCCTTGGCAGTGTACAGATAAATGAATTTCCATGGATAGAGGGCCATCCACGGGGTGAGGAGGTTCCAGCAGTAAGAGGCTTTGGCAGGGCTGATGGGTTCAGGTATGATCAGATCACCCACACCAGGAAATTGCTTGAGGTGGCGGGAGTGAGGCATATGACAAGTGTAGTCCTCTTGGATGCTGCCCACACAGAGGAAATAAGCAGGAAGGAGTGTCTAAGCTCACTGTTGGCTTGTGGGATTGTTCAAGTAAGGAAGAGACAATCAGAAGAAGACGACCGATGAATCTCCATGGGCTAGCACAGAAAAAAAAAAAAATCTTCCTCTTCTTCCTTCCTACCTCACCTGCAGTAGAATAGGAAACTTTCTGGAAAAAAAGAAGTTGTGACAACAGCTGAGGCCTCGTGTCCCTGTGGGCAGAACTCCAGAGCTTGGAGGAAGGAGGAGAGGAGGAAAGCATTTGACCCAACATGAGGCTGAAGTTTTAAAATGGTTATGAGTGACTCTTAGTAACTGAAATAAACTCCGAGATTACAGAATCAGACTGAAATCTTGTTAGGGGAGCCTGTTCCCTGAAGGAAAAGGAAAGACTTTAACAGAAAATATTTGGTAGCAGTTTTTAGAAAGCTACGTATGCCCCTAATTTTTACTGACTGAATATTTGTGGAGTGAATGAATAACTCAGACTCTATTACAACTCAATATTATGCACTAAAGACCTGAGACGTTTGTCCGTAAATCTTTAGTGACAGGAAATTACATAGATCCGGTGGTTAGGTCCTCATCAGGTCAAGACGAAACCACTCCTCTAAAAATGTGTTAGGAAATAATTATGTTGCAGGAATCAAAGTTCCAAGGAAAATTTTTAATTTAGATTCCAAGAATCTTAAGACAACTCTCCATCTGGGCTGTGAATTGCACTTCTCACCTCAGAAAATGCAAGCCTCAGTCACACCATGTCATGCACAGGAACAGGGTCACATGTAATTGTGAAAATGGGGCTCTGCTAACCTCGATGGATAGAAACTATCACAAACACTTTCCAATACTTTGGTGAACTTTGACCCTGTGCATAATTGAATATTGTCATATTCTCATTAGATGGGGAATGAAAGTAGCTCTTATCATAGATTTTTTTTTTATTTTTAAAGATTTTTATTTTATTTGACAGAGAGAGAGATAGCGAGAGCAGGAACACAAGCAGGGGGAGTGGGATAGGGAGAAGCAGGCTTCCCGCTGAGCAGGGAGCCCAATGTGGGACTCGATCCCAGGACCCTGGGACCACGACCCGAGCCGAAGGCAGACGCTTAATGACTGAGCCACCCAGGCGCCCATCTTATCATAGATTTTTTAAGCAGGAAACTGATAACTTGTCTTTTTTTCTCCTTTAGATTTTACTTTAAATATGCTAAGAAAAGTAAGGACTGTAAACTCCTTTTAATTTCAAGTTATTACAGACTTCTCAGCCTTGCAGGGAGAAAGTCTGTGATATCCATTGTGCTGTGCAGGCACAGCTTTCTTGCCTCTGTGGAAATGTCTGTGGCTGGCTCAGATAAAGAAACATTGACATAGTCCTTTTATGTTGGCTACATGAATAATATGAGGTAATGATTCAAAATATATATAAAAGAAAGCCCTGCTTAAGGGTCAGTGAGAAGAAATGAGCAATTCTCTTCTTTCTCTTCAAATTGGCACGATTTTCATTCCATATTTGGAAGGAAAAGTAGTTTAAATCTCCCACTCATACTTAAACTGATTTTTGAATTACCCCCCCTGCCCTTTTTTTTGGTAGGGAGGGAAGCAATTTGGATCTTTGGACTATGAATTCTGTGAATCCCATAATTGTACCATTACTTGGAATCAATGTTGAAGATATAAGTTAATCTTAAATGTGCTTTGTGCTGATGGCTATTTATTTAGTCTTAAACTACTACCATTTATCACTGTTGGCTTGTTTGCATTGGATTTTCAGCTTATTCTGATTATATAGAGTTCTTGGATATATTTGTATTTGAAGCAAGTTAATTATGGCAAGCATAATACTTATATTGCAGCTTGGTGTGTCAAATCTGATTCAGGTTTTTGAAATGCACTATCTAGGAAATGACCAAGTATTTTTTAGCCAGTTTGTCCAGGTGTTTTAGCAGTTATGCTTGTTAATTTTTAGTAATTATATCTCTTGTGTCTGGATATCTCTTTGAGCAGACTACTCATGTCTGGAATATAGATTGTTCTAGAAAGTTCTAAAAAAGAGTGGTCTAAGGACAGAGCATAAGTGAACATTATATTGCTCTGTTTTTCGGGGGAGGTTTTGATAGAATCTCATAGACCTTAGAATGCAGTGTATTTGTTTAGCTAAATTAAAGTTGCTATTTTTGTTGTCAAACATAAACAATTCTGACTACTTTGCATTTCTATTTTATAACCTGGTTAGTTTTATCAGTCTAACTACTTTTTTAAATTAAACTTTTTATTTTGAGATAATTGTAGATACACATGAAGTTGTAAGAAATAATACTAATTATTTTTTGCGGACGTCAGTATAGCACTGTGGGTAAGAACATGTGCTGAGTCAGAGAGAAGCAGGTCTATTCAACCTGGTCTGACATGTCCTACTTATGTGATCTTGTGCAGCCTCACTGAGAGTTTCTTCATCAACTAAATGTGTAACATAATTTAGAGCTCTCAGGATGATTTTAGATGTACTCAAGGTGTAGAGTGTACCTGCCACTCCTTAAGCAGTGGTTATTAACAGTATCTTTAAAGTGTTGTGATGAATTATAGCTTTTTTTAAACCACAGCATACATCTCCCACATAGCAAAACACAACAGAATGTATGCTTAGATTTATACATTTGTACATTTAAATATTTATACATTTAATAAGGGTACTCTTTGAAGAATGGACCCATTCCACAAAGAAAGCTATAATTACTTATGGAAAAACTCCAAATGTGTAGCTTAATTATAAGAGGTATTATTTATTGGAGTATTGTTACTTGAGTATATGGTTATCTTTTCCACTGAATTATAAGTTCCGTAAATATAATGGCTAAATAGAGAAATAGTGTTTTGCACACAGTGTGTCTTCCAGAAATATTAATTAAGGTTTTGCCAAAGTTTGTTAAGCCCCAAATCAATAGCTTCCAGAAATAGATTTGTTTTGAGCTACTGTTCTAAATGCTCAGTGTTCTAAATGCTCATCATTAATAGACTTTGATTAATTATGGAGAATAATTTTCATATTCAACATTCTATTAAGATTTCATCCACACTTGGGCTCAAGGATGAGTATGTAAACAGATGGGTAATGCCAGTCTAAAGAGTTAAGCACAGAGAAATTTCTACTGAGATATTTCCTAACTGCACATCTCTTTTTCTTTTTAAAAAATAATACTGAATTTCAAGTGAGAAGACACTTTAAATAATGCAAAGTGGAGACACAATCATAAATAACTAATCGACTCAAGATGTTAAAAAAGTTTTCCATTTTTTGTTTTGTTTTTTTTCTAGTCTAAACCATGAGTAAAAAAAAATAATTTGCATAAAATCAGCTTGGCCTAGAGTCATGGGTAAGTGGTATAGGTGCATTGGACATCCTGAACTGAAGTATTGTGAATTCATTCATAAGATAGAAGAACAATTTAGTAAGTTCTACTGAACATTTTGTAGTTATATCCTGAGCAAATGAGCTCAACTTAAGTGAGTTCACTTTTACTTATATTCAAATTTTATTTAACATTTTACACAGTTGCATTACTATATTTTTTCACTCTTGTTTATTAATCTTATGCTTATATCTTATTATATCTTACATTATTAATTGGTTAATGTCCTACTCTACATTTAGAACACTAAAATAAAAATAATAGTAGTGCTAACACTTTGGAACATCTTTTCATTTTGTTCTCACAATAAGCGTGGTGAGACTCAGACTATAAATATTACATTGGAAACTACATAAGAAACTCAGGTGCCCTTTTGATTTATGGTCCAGTGCATTTATTATCTTTCACCAATCGTTGATCATAAGTGGCTTCTGTTTTTTAAAATGAGGGATATCAGACACAGTAAAGCACTGGGTTTGGTCCCAGAAATGTCAAACCTCATAAAAGATGTTTTTCAAAATATATGCATTTGCATTATTCTGTTTATTTCTCAACCTTAGTACTAGCATGTGGGTTAAGAAAGGCAGATATCACCAGTGTACCGCTTGAAGAATAGACAGTGAGCTAAATGATTTACTCAGAGTTCAGCACTGCTACTGGACCTCATAACCTGTAGCTCCACATAGAGCAGTCTTTCTAGTAAACCAAAGCATCTCCACACAGGGCTTCCATCCCACCATTTGTTCACATTGTAACGATGAATATGGTGAATGAGTAACTCATATCATCATTTCCTCAGGTTAACTTGACGGTCCGCTGCTGTGCTGTTATTCAGCCAGATGAGCATTAGTTCATTCACTACAGATCTTCCTTGACTCACGATGGCATTACACCCTGGTAAACCCGTTGTAAGTTGAAAATATCCTACATCAAAAATGCATTTAATAAACCTAATCTACCGAACCTCATAGCTTAGCCTGCCTACCTTCAAGGTGCTCAGAACACTTCTGTTAGCCTGCAGTTGGACAAAACCATCTCACGCAAAGCCTATTTCATAATAGACTATTAAATACCTGTGTAATTTATTGAACACTGTGCTGAGAGTGAGAGACAATGTTTGTAAGTGTGGGTTGTTTACCTTCCTGATAGTGTCCCTGCCTGGGAGCTGCTGTGGCCACTGGCCAGCGTCACAACAGAGGCTTGTACCCCGTATCACTAGCCGGGCGAGGGTCAAAATTCAAAGTTCAAAGTGCAGTTTCTATTGAATGCATATTGCTTCTGCACCATGGTAAAGTCAAAAGATCGTAAGTGGACCCATTATAAGTTGGAAACCATCTGTACTTCATGGACTCATTCCATTCTTTGAAGCATTTAAGGTGTGTTAAGCACTCTACCTGCTAAGTTGATTAAATACTGTTTTTTTTTTGTTTTTGTTTTTTGCTTTTTTTTTGCCCTTGAGAAATCATCTATAATCTGGGGGAAAGAGTCACAGACTTCTGAATTTTAAGAAAATATTAACCTAAAAGGAGACTCATTCCGTAAATAAGATAGATTAATTACTTGATTCATGAATGTAACAATTAGCATTTGCGCTGGTTGGAATCATTTGCTCTCAGATAACTACCAGAGTGAACAACTTTATGTATTTATACTATTTGATAGCTAGCTTTGTTTACATGCCTGTATTAGTTTTTCTAGGACTGCATAACAAAGTACCATACATACACTGGGGGGCTTAAACAACAGAAATGTATTTTCTCATTGTTCTGCTAGCCAAAAATCTGAGATTAAGTTGCTGGTAGGGTTGGTTTCTTTGAGGCTTCTTTCCCTGGTTTGTAGATGTCTGCCTTTTCCTGAGTCTTCACATAGTCTTCAACCTCTGTGTCCTAATTTCCTCTTTATATAAGGACACCAGGAATAATGGATTAGGTCCCATCCTAATGACCTCATTTTAACTTAATTACCTCTTAAAAAGTTCTTTCTCCTCTTATAATCACATTGTAAGGCAATGGGGGTTAAGACTTCAATCTCTGAATTTTGGAGGGGACATAACCCATAGCAATGTCTAACAATGGGCTTAAATTTTTTAAAAGCTTATTAAACAACTAGTTGCTTCTTTTCTCCTATAAATATAGGCTCCATAAAAGATATACAGCAGGGTAAAAAACATGTACTATTGATGTTCTAAGTGTAGACTTGTTCAGATTTCATACATGCTGCAATTTTCACAGAACGGCAAAAATGGGGATACTACAATTTTCTCTGGAATTTATTCATGTTTTTTAAAAAATAAGACACAGCAATCGCGTTGAAGGCAAGCTCTAGATTTGTACTTTCCATTTTATCCAATCTAGTTATTTGAGTGGTGGGTGAGTTTGTAAAAATTTAAAAAAAGATAGAATTTTCTTTATTTATATGCAAGATTTAAGTTTGAGACTATAAACTCCAGTATGAATGCAGTTTTAGAAATTTTGGTTTTGGGATGCCTGGGTGGCTCAGTCGGTTAAGTATCTGCCTTTGGCTCAGGTCATGATCCCAGGGTCCTAGGATCCAGCCCCGCATCAGGCTCCTTGCTCAGTGGAGAGCTGCCTTCTCCCTTTCCTCTGCTGCTCCCCCTGCTTGTGCTCTCTCCTCTCTCTCTGTCTGTCAAATAAATAAATAAAATCTTTAAAAAAAAGAAATTTTGGTTTCTAAGATTTCATGAGTTTACACTATCCCTTTGTGAAATCTGTGGTATTATGGCACATAAAATTAGTTAGCCTTTTTTTTTTTTTTTTGAAGATTTTATTTACTTATTTGTCAGAGAGAGAGAGAGAGACAGAGCACAAGCAGGGGGAGGGAGAGAGGGAGAGAAAAGCAGACTCCCCACTGAGCAGGGAGCCTGATGTGGGACTCGATCCCAGGACCCTGGGATCATGTCCTGAGCTGAAGGCAGACACTCACCTGACTGAGTCCCCCAGGCATCCCAAAATTATCTAGTCTCAAAATAATTTATAGACATAACAATAATTTAATTTAACCCTTGTAGTGTTACTACCAAACAGAAGCTAAATGAGAATAGAGTCTTCTCACTCAAATTTTGATTTTGTTGAGCAGTGAATGGCCCTAACTTCTGCTGCTATGTCTGATTGTTTGAAACTGCATTTTTCTCATGTTAGTTATCCTTCCCTCAAATCGACTTAGCATCAACTTCCCTCTTCTTCTTTGGGGGCCATAGATCAAATATAGTTTACTATTATGATTCAAGGAGAGGCTTTTTGACTTCAGTTCAGACCTGTATGGATCAAAACTCAAGGAGATAAATCTTTCTTCCCTGCAGTGGTTTGACCTAAAGAAACTGATGATATATTTTCCTGTAAACTTTAGTTTTTTTAAACCTATTTTTAAAAGGGATATCCATGATAAATTTAATTAAATGTATTATTCAAATATAAATGATTAAAATATGAATAAATATGTTGTGGACCAAACCACATGATTTTGCTCAGTAGCTCAAAATGAAATAGATTTTGGGAAGGATAATAAAATACACTACATAGAAAACAATATACTATGCCTCTCTCTTTTGTGTCACTTTCCTTTTTGTGATGTTATATCTGAATACTTGAAATTTTACTGCTTGTTTCAACATATTTATAATAGGTGGGATTTAAAGTCTCAAACTGTCAATGCCTCATGTGGATATTTGTTTTTTGTATTATTCCATTAGCATATTAATAACATGTGACTGATTAAGAACTAGAACAAAATAAAAGAGAGCATTATGGTAGTGGAGTGTAGCACTCCGGAGGAAAAAAAATTCTTTTTCTTTTTAAAGTAGGAAAAAGTATCAGGTTGTATTTGAAATTTACACTTTTAAAAACTACCTCGTTGTCTTTATTTTCCTAATTAGTGTAAAATGTACTGAGTTTCTTTTGGAATGAGGAAAGAGAACGGGATCTTTAAAGTAAATATATAAGTTGACACCTAACCCTTAGAACAGTTCTTAAATGGTATAAAAGGCAACTCTAAATGGTGGCCAAGGGTCAAGTGTCCACTGCCTGGGTTTAAATTAAAGTTTTATCATCTACTGGATTTGGTTTGTTGGACACATTTATTTACACCTGGTAAACTTCAGTTTTCTTCTTACTATAATGGAATAATAGTAATTTGTAAATCATAAAGTTTTTCTAAGGATAAAATAAGATAGCAGGAAGGGAAAAATGAAGGGGGGGAAATCGGAGGGGGAGACAAACCATGAGAGACTATGGACTCTGAGAAACAAACTGAGGGTTCTAGAGGGGAAGGGGGTGGGGGGATGGGTTAGCCTGGTGATGGGTATTAAAGAGGGCACGTTCTGCATGGAGCACTGGGTGTTCTATGCAAACAATGAATCATGGAACACTACATCAAAAACTAATGATGTAATGTATGGTGATTAACATAATAAAAAAAATAAGAAAATAAGGTAGTGAATATGGAGGTACTTCACTTATTTGAATCATAGCAAATGCTTTATAAATGTAACTCGCTATGATTGCTATTACAACATTTCAGAATAGAGTGAAGGGAGATTTCCCAGTATAGTGCCTCAGTAATCCAGATTCTCTTTTCTTTTAACAGATAAGTCATTATTTATATTTTATACAAATATTTTTGAAGAAAGTAAGTAAGTATTTTACTTTTTCTTTTTTTTTTTTTTTTTGAGTTGAAGAAAGTGGTAGACATGAGTTTATAGGTACATATATTTTTGAAGTCCAAACAAAGAAATTTGTTATTGTAGGCAAACTGAGGAGTTGGGAACTTTCTGTTCTGCATCTAGGATGATCTAGTCATGGAATATCCTGGACAGTAAAATAATTGGGTTAATAGAGAACTACCATAAGCACAATTCATAATAAAAATAATGCCATTAATCATTATTAATATGGTTTGCATTTTTTACTATTACTGTTGATGTTATAGCTAATACTACATCATTTGGTGGTATCTTTTAAATACCAGTGTGTGGGAAATGTTATACTAGGATCCATGGTCATCAAAAACATTTAAAAACTTGTAGAAACTTAGAGCTAGTGCTTCTCACTATAAGATCCCAAACCACTAGGACTGAATTATATAGGAATCGTGTAAAAGTAGAAATTATGGACCCAGAGCACCTCTCTGGGATAGGGCAGGGCAATGCATTTTTCAAAATCTCCCTAGGTCATGCTCCTGCACTCTGTTTTAGATCAATTGTTTAGTTGGTAAATTGATGGATAGACCATAAAAGGTCAAGAAAAGAAACATAACCATAATTTATTCACCATCTGTTTTGTGCCAGGACTGTGTTAGGTGTTACCTTCATTAACTTTATTTAATTCTAACCAAAGAGAGGCTGAAAGGTAGATAGTATTATTCTTGCTTTTTAAATATCAGACCGAACTTGGAGGCATTACTAATATTGCAGTAAGCAATGAGTGGAGATAAATTCCAATCCTGCTCTGACTTCAAAGCACATTTCCTTTCTGCTGGACTGTGAAGTTTCCCTGTCATGTAATTTAACACACACACATACACACACAGATGTATAAACATTAAGCAAAACTTAGACAAAATAGAGGAGTTTGTCATTCATCTTCACAGGAAGAGTATACAGCTACGCAGTAAAGTCCCTGCAAAGAGGAATCTGTCTTTGGGAAGGCATCATGAGGAAGGAGGATTGAGTTGGATCTTAAAAATTGAGTGGGAAGTGGATAAGAAGAAAAAAGTAGGAAGAATCTTCTCGGTTGTTCAGCTTTAAGAAAAAAATGTGTGTTGTAAAAGGTTACAGAAAAGGTTACATAGAGGTTACATGTGCTCTGAAGTGTTGCTACTCAAAGTGGTCCATAGACCAGCAATATCGGCATAACCTGTGAGCTTGCAGAAGCTGAGATCCCACTCTGGATCTGCTGAATCAGAATCTGCATTTCAGCATAATCCCTAGGTGAGTAGTACAGAGTAAAGTTTAGGAAGCCCAGCTCTGAAAGTAGTGGGCTGGTGTTTTTAAAACCAAGAGTATAAATGGAGTAAGTTAGCAAATACATCTGAGCCAGATTGTGAGGTACTTGTGCTTCAAGACTAAGGTATTTAGGGGCGCCTGGGTGGCTCAGTCGTTAGGCGTCTGCCTTCGGCTCAGGTCATGATCCCAGGGTCCTGGGTTCGAGCCCCACATCGGGCTCCCTGTTCCGCGAGAAGCCTGCTTCTCCCTCTCCCACTCCCCCTGCTTGTGTTCCCTCTCTCGCTGTGTCTCTCTCTGTCAAATAAATAAATAAAGTCTTAAAAAAAAAAAAAGACTAAGGCATTAAGATTTTAATTGTCCAATACTCTATCAAAATTCTAAGACATTTAAGATGAAAAAAGGTTAAAATATAGGAAAGAAAATGCTATTTATTGAGAAGACCATTTAAAGGGAGCAGCAAGAATAGGAATTACTTGAACTGTGGTTCTCAAAGTGTGGTCCCAGGAGCAGCAACAGCAGAGCACCACCACCACCACCACCTAGACCTTGTTAAAATGCAGATTCTTAGACTCCATGCAGAATCAGAATCATTCTGAATCAGAAGCTGTAGAGGTAGGATCCAGCAGTCTGCGTTTTAAAGAAATCCATCAAGTGATCTTGATATACGTTTAAGTGTGAGAACCCCTGGTACTAACAGCACTGCATGTGATGTTGGTTTCTAATGAAAAGAAAAATAGTAGAATATTCTAGATATATTTTTAAGTGTTCTTAGGTACATGCATAACTTAAGATGGATGGGAATTTATTAGAAGGATATTGGGTAGCTCACAGAATCCACTGGATTACTAGACAATGAGGTGAAAGAAATAAGCAGAAACCAAGGGTATCAGAGCATCAGAGAACATGGCCATTGTCAAGGTCAAGTCATGGGTATGAACAATAGGGAGCTCTACTGGTACTGATACAGATACTATTGCCACTGGACATGTTTCGCTGCTCCTAGCAGGGTAGTCAGTTGTAATTAGGCACCTAGTTGTTCTGTCTGTCCCTTCAGTTCCAAAGCCCTGGGCAGGAGTTTTTGATTGGATGAGCTGAAGACAGATATTTAAGTCCAGATTCAGAGAATAAAGAGAGGGTCTATCTGGACACTTTTGACTCCTACAGAAAAAAATTCCCTAAGTTGAGATAGTAGATATGCCATATAATTTCTGGATTTTTTTTTTGCTGTTTAGTGAATAGTTTTAAAGATTCTGACTTTTTTTCTATGTCTTAAGATATAATTGACAAATGAAAGTTGTATATACTTAAGGGGTATGAATTGATGTTTTGATATCTACTATGAAATCACCACAAATCAAGCTAATTGACATAATCATCACTTCAGATATTTACCTTTTTTTTATGTGGTAAGAATACTTAAGTTCTACCCTCTTAGCGAATATTAAGTATACAATACAATATTGTAACTATATTCACGTTGCTGAACGTTAGATCTCTAGAACTATTCATCTTGCATAACTGAAACTTTGTAGCCCTCAACCAACATCTCCCTGTCATTTCCCCTTCATTCCAGAAAAAGAAATAACAGGTATCCAAATTATAAAGGAAGAAGTAAAATTCTCTCTTTGCCAATGACACAACCGTATATCTGGAAAAACCTAAAGATTCAGCAAAACAAACAACAACAAAAAAACCCCTATCAATAATAAAAAAATTCAGTAAAGTTGTAGGATACAAAATCTACATAGAAAAATCAGTAAAATGCTATACACTAACAATACACTGTCTGAAAAGGAAATTTAGAAAACAATTCCATTTACAGTAGCAACAAAAAGAATAAAATACTTAGGAATAAGCTTAACCAAAGAGGTGAAAGGCTTATACTGATGGTTTTAATGATGGGTCTTTGAATCAGCTCTTTATACCAGTGCTGTCAAACAGAAATACAACACAAGTTATATGAATTTTAAGTTTTATGGTACCACATTTAAAAAAAAAGTAAAAAGAGGTGGGAAAATGTTAATGATTAATTTAACTATGTATGTCCAAAAATTTTTGCAACACATAATCAATATAAAAATTATTGAGATATATAGGACATACATATGTTTCTTATTGTGTCTTTGAAATTATGTGAGTGTTTTGCACTTAACAGCTCATCTCAGTTTGGACTAGTCATATTTCAAGCTCCCAAAATCTACTTAGAGCTAATTGCTGCTATTAGACATAGACACTTTAGATTATTTGGTATCTTCAATTGTGATATGCAATACTCAGGAGACTCCTCAGACAGAGGAGTCTTGAACTCTTGAACAAGTTTTTTTACAAAAACATTTAGAGCATATGACTAACATAACACAGTGAAGACATTTTTGCAAGGCTAGGGTATTGTATTCTGTATTCTTTGTTGGTGAACTAACTTCATTCCTGGAAAATCACCTTGGAAAATACTGGACCATCAGTAGTTCGGCACTGCTTCTTTTTTTCCTTTCTTGCTTAAAAATCTCCAGCACCTCTCTGTTACATATACGTTAAAATCTATCCTCCTACAGAGATCTGTTCTTTAGGTAGTTGCCATTGAATTCTGTCAAAAAGTATTTCAGAAATGATGGATAGATGTACTTTTCTAAAGGATTTATTCAAGTAGAAGGAAAGGGAAACAATTCTAGATGCAGGAGGAAGAGTCTGGAGACTCAGATTCATAAAGTTTGCCAGTAAATAAGCAGCAAAATTTGATTGTGGGTTTATAGGACATGTTAAAGCCAGTGGTAGGACTGAGGTTTTAACCTAGGTAACTGGTAAAATGAAATTATCATTGGTAGTAATTCATTAAATCTTTTAACTCATTCATTAATTCAACAAAGTTTTATGAAGTGTTTACTATGTACTTGGCACTATTCTAGAAGCTGGAGATACTATCATAATTAATAGTAATACCTCAAATTTATGGAGCACTTACTATGTGTTTGAAATTGATTTATGTACTTTACATAAAACAGTATTGTTTTAAGGATTATAGTATATACCATACTTTAGGAGATAGTGAATGATAATTGGAAGAGCTCAGAGTATAACTTAGTTTGATTCCATTGGCAGTTATGAATTTGCTACTCATAACCACACTTTACAGCCTCTAAAAGATGTGATTGTAACTCTGTATAATATTGATTTCCGTGGGAATGCCTCCTAAAATGAATAGAGAAAGAATGGAGGAGAAAGAACAGAATACCACTTTGCTACTCAGATAATGAATATGTATTTGGGGCTTGGTGGTGCATCCAAGTCTTGCTTAGCACAACAATTGAACATATGGGATGGACTTCTGGAGAGATCAGAGGAGGATTTGTAGATTTGTTGATCAGTAAACTTTTATCTATAAAAGGCCAGATAGCAAATATTTTGTGGTTTCTGGGCTATGTGGTTTCTATTGCAACTACTCAACTCTGTCCCTGCAGCATATCATATATGGGTTGTGACTGTGTTCCAAAACGTGTGTATTTACAAAAGTAGGTGGCAGGCCACATTTGGCTTATAGACTCTAATTTGTGGATTCTGATATAGATAAAAGTATTATTATATCATGTTGGAGTTTGAAGAGAAATCAGTAATCATGAGATTTAATTTCCTCATTTTTGTAGATGATGAGAAAACAGAAGTGTAAAGAGAGCCAGAGATTTTCGAAATCATTGATACTGCTAGAACTAGAATAAAAAGACATGTTTCCTTGATTTTTATTCTAGGTCTCTAACCCCCATACTTTGATACTCTGTTTTGAAAGATGTCAGTTGTCACTTTAATGCTGCTGGAGTTATTCTACATGAAAGGCCATGACCTGGACCTGCCATTGACCTGGTAACATGGAAGAAACAGATCATGAAAGAGAAATACATCATGGTTGCTCAGCAGTGAATTCCCTTATGTAATAGTAGGTAGCTATTAAGGCTGATAATGGCTCCTTCCCTAGCTCAAAAATATAAAGACTGTGGCTCTGGACTCCTTTGTCCTGGTGGGTTCCTCATTCCATGTGGGTGTAATTTATCATTTGGTAGCATATTTGTATGCATCTAGAGAGACCCTAAGGAAGGCATGTCCTATTATGCCCTTGTATCTGTATCTTTTGTCCTATTCACACTGTATTTTTTTTTTTTTTTTTTTGGTAGAAAACAAAATTTGTATGGGTGTCAATTGACATTCATTCCAATTTTAGAAACATTTGTTTTCAAGGTAATGATTTAACACACAAGCTTATAATTTATATTTAATTTAAAATTGATCTTTTATAAGAATAATTTTGAGATAAGCAGAATTCTGAATATTTCCCCAAAGAGGTAGTGTTCTATCTCCTTTCATAGATATTTAATATAGTTTCCTTTTTTAAATGAAATTTTTAATTGAGTTCTTGAAGATGGCTGAGTTTTATGAAGCAGAGTGGGGAATGAGTATTAGTACATAGCTGATGACTCAACTTTGTGAAATGTTCACAGAAAGTAGGAGATAGGAGAGAGAACAACAAATGGTATAGAGAAGAGCTCAGCGAGCTGGGTAGAGAAACCGAGTAACTCAGAGAGCCAGAGATTCAGGGGAAAGAGTGGGGGGAAAATAGTGAATGTTGAACAGTATCAGAAGCTGCAGAAACTTATCACTAGACTTGGTACTTCAAGGTGATTAGTGACATTTTTAGTGATGTTGCAATATGCTGAGGCCGGAAACCAGTGCACAGATGTCTAAGTAGCAAGCAAATAGAGCAGGCGAGCATTAATTTCAGAAACTTGGGCAACTAAAATGGATTATGGAAGAGTACTGTGGATCATCAGGTTGGTTGGTTGTTTTGAGAAGGAAGCTTTTGTTTATATCTGAACACTAAATGGAAGGGGCTAGTAGAAAAGTGATATATTAATACCTAGCAGTTATTGGATATGTTGAAGGTTTTCAGCTCAAATGTCAATACTGAATATGTACTTTATTCCATGTCTTTCATCTCTAATAGGGTAGAGATATGGTTTATGAATTTTTAGGTATTCAACACCTAACATGCTATATGGCACATAGTATGTAATAAATATTAGTTGAACTAAAAAGATGCCTCACTGTTTACAAAGAAAATGAGAGAATGATATGATGGACAAAAATGAGCTATATCAATATATCCATGAGTAATTTTCAAATTTCCTAGCTACATACTTGGGTAACTTCAGTTTCCTTAATTGTGGTATTGTGCTTTTATGGTATTTAGTTATTGGGCTTCAGCAAAAATTACTAAACTTTATACATGATGGAAAACAAAACTAAAAAGGGAAGGACAGTTTCTGAGCAAAGTGGAATGCAGGGAGCACATACTTTTTAATTTTTTAATTAAAAAAATGTTAAGATTTTATTTATTTGTCAGACAGGAGACAATGGCAATGCAGAGGGAGAAGCAGGCTCCCTGCTGAGCAAGGAGCCTGAGGCAGGACTTGATCCCAGGACTCTGGGATCATGACCTGAGCCAAAGGCTAACGCTTGCTTAACAGACGTTTAACCAACTGAACCACCCAGGCATCCTTTTATTTTTATTTTTTTAAAATATTTATTTATTTGTTTTAGAAAGAGAGCATGAGCAATGGGAAGGGCAGAGGGAGAAGGGGAGAGAGAGAGAGAAGCAGACTCCGTGCTGAGCCCGATGTGGGGCTTGATCCCATGACCCCCAGATCAGGACCTGAGCCAAAACCAAGAGCCAATGCTTAACTAACTGACCCACCCAGGTGCCCCAGGAGCACGTACTTTAAAACACATATAGAAATATAATGTGCATGCATGTATGTGTGTGTACATATTTATAAGGTATGGAGAAATGTCTAGATCTACATGCGTATCTAAACATTGACAATGTTTTCCTTTTTAAAAAAGCCCAATAAACATGTTTTGTTGCACATTATCTTTTCTTTACCTTCTTTTTATAGTGGGTTATAGTGAATTTCAGGTCTAAAACTCCTGTTATATTCCATGCTCTGAAAACAGCTCACAAAGTAGAGAGAGAGGACAAGCAACTACAGCCATTTATATTAAATTTATTCCTGAGCCAGCACCAATTTCCATTCACCATATATTGATATTTCTGTAATTTCTGCTTATCCATTGTGAACATCACACATTTCACATTTCTTTCCTACAGTGCACTCTACACGTATACAGACCATGGATTATTAAACTCTTCATGGAGTTCTATGTTATCAAAACTAAGATATTTTCTCTCATATGTTTATGTCTCTCTTTGAATTACTAAACCAGAGATTCATAGATAAATCATATATTCACCAAAGCTTTTCTCAGAAAGTAGAATTTTCCCAATAAATAACTGTAATCATGTGTTATGCTTGTGAAGGGTTAACTATGTACTAAGTGGAAATTCTTAAAATAATTAACAGACACCTGCTGCAGTTCTCTTAGATATTAACAGTCACCTTCCTTCTACCTACTTTTCATGTTTCTCAACTTATTAGAAAAATATTTCAACTAAATGAGAAGTTTCTGTGCTTTCAACATAATATCAGAGGCTCTGAAACAAATGATGTGTCGTTGAGACAAAATTCCTACCCTGGGGGAACTTCAACTCTGGTTGGGAAATAGGCTGTGTCTTTTCTTTGTTCAGTTAGCTTGCTGTATAACAAGTTTTTGGAAAGTCAAAGGACCCACTCTCTTTACTATCTATGTGGTCAGCCACCTTCCAGTTGATGAATAACTGGATGTAAAACCACAGTGATAACTCTGCTCATTTCCAGGTCTTTTCTCTCACTTTGTAGATAAAAAACTAATATGGTGCCATTCCTCTCATGCCCTTTTGAAATGTTATGAATCTCTATGAATAGAAAAGGAAAAGGAAAAAAATGGTAGAGAAAATATAAGTTTTTAATTATTTCTGCTATTTAATTTCCGTTAGTGTTGGTCTCATCCTAAAATCAACAAGCATTTCTTTTTTTTTTTTTCCTGGGCTCTAATCTTGCTATATTTTTCTTTTTTAAAAATTTTATTTTATTTAAATTCAATTAACATATAGTGTGTTATTAGTTTCAGAAGTAGAGTTTAGTGATTCATCAGTTGCATATAACGCCCAGTGCTCATTACATCACGTGCCCTCCTTAATGCCCATCACCCAGTTACCCCACCTCCCCCCCCACCTCCCCTCTAGCAACCCTCAGTTTGTTTCCTGAGATTAAGAGTCTCTTATGGTTTGTCTCCCTCTCTGATCTCATCTTATTTTTTTTCCCCTCCCTTTCCCTGTGATCCTCTGTTTTGTTTCTTAAATTCCACATGAGTGAAATCATAATTGTCTTTCTCTGATTGACTTATTTCACTTAGCATAATATCCTCTAGTTCCATTGCAAAGAGTAAGATTTCATTTTTTTGATGGCTGAGTAGTATTCCATTGTATGTATATGTATATGTATGTGTGTGTGTATATATATATATGGATAGATTATATTATATATACATATATATATACACACACACCACATCTTCTTTATCCATTCATCTGTTGATGGACATCTAAGCTCTTTAGTTTGGCTATTGTGGACATGGCTGCTATAAACATTGGGGTGCAGGTGCCCCTTCGGATCACTATGTTTGTATCCTTCGGGTAAATACCTAGTAGTGCAATTGCTGGGTCTTAGGGTAGCTTTATTTTTAACTTTTTGAGGAACCTCCATACTGTTTTCCAGAGTGGTTGTACCAGCTTGCATTCCCACCAGCTGTGCAAGAGGGTTCCCCTTTCTCTGCATCCTTGCCAACATTTCAACAAGCATTTCTAAAGTCATGTTAAGTCTGTCTATGTTTCTGTAACCATTGAGTTAATTGGTCATTTTGGGTAGGTTGTAATACCAAGTGAGCATCTTAACTATACTTGTTTTGATAAAATGTGGAACTATCCATTCTTATAATGAGTATACAGATTTGGAAAAAATGTCATGGAAAAAGTTAGGCTTTATTTCCAAATGTTGAATGATTCATAAAACATAATTAGAATGATTTACAAAGTGTTAGTAGATGTATAATTCTTAATGATTTTCCACTCTTCAGCAAATAAATGAATGGGCTTTTAAGACTCTTGAATTATTGTACATAAAAAAGAGCTGCAAGAGGTATGCATTAATGGTACATAATATATCCCTTCCCCACTGACACTATAGTTTTTCCTTAGGAAAAAATAAAGCCCTTTGCACAGTGGTTTCAAGGATGTCACTCACTACCATTATGTCTGTAATAAACGATTTTAGGCACAGGTGGCATTTCCCTTGAGCACTCTGGTCCTAACATATTAAAGCTTAGTGTTTCAAGATTACTAAACCATATTATGTTAAAGTGTGGCATAAAATGTGGCTGTTTTTAGTAATGCTATAATAAAATAGTTTTTTTTAAAGATTTTATTTATTTATTTGACAGATAGAGACACAGTGAGAGAGGGAACACAAGCAGAGGGAGTGGGAGAGGGAGAAGTAGGCTTCCCGCTGAGCAGGGAGCCCAATGCGGGGCTCGATCCCAGGACTCTGGGATCATGACCTGAGTCAAATGTGGATGCTTAACGACTGAGCCACCCAGCTGCCCCAGTTTGTTTTTTTTTTTTTTTTAATAATAGGAATAATGCAGGAACAATTTTGGTCTAGTTTGGTGTTTAATTTTACTAGTTATAAATATGAACATTTGATGTGTAGTATAATACTTGATAATATGCTCTGGAAAATAGCCATCATATGTGACAAGATAAAAATGCATAATTTCTCCCATAGGTCACCAGCCTAACTTTTGAAAATAACAACTTGGATTTCTTCAAAAAGTCACATGGAGTATATAAATAACCTGTGTGTAATTAGACCAAAAAAAAAAAAAAAAAAGAACCTCGGAAGGCACACACTAATTTAGAGTTAGTGCTGAATAAGTCAGTTTCATAAACTATTTCTGATACAGTTGAATGGTTTTTGAGTTCCAACAAATAAAAACAAAATTAGGTTTTGGTATTATGCAACTTTCAATACTCCTTTAGTTATTACCCTAGGAGGACAACTCTAAATATTTTACTTGAAGTTCCATAATACATTACAGTGAACATATTATATCTTTGTTTGTATGTTGAAAATCTGTGGATTTTACTTTAATCCTTACTATATCTTTCTACTTCAAGTCAATGATTTTACCTGGTAAGGCTTACCCAATGAGGAGACAAACACATTATCTGGGTTTCTTTGTAGGTAGGGTTTAGTTATAAATATTCATATTTCTTAATTTAATCTATATCAGTAATTTAATATATTTAATCTATAACAGCAGTGCTGGATAGTTTTTAAAATATAATTGATTTTTTTTAGTGGACTTAGAATTCTGAGCACATGTACATTTTAGAAAATTCAGAAAAACCCAAAGTAAAAATAAATCATCCAAAAACTCACCATCCAGAGATACTTAGTATTTTTGTTTTGCAGGCAATGCAAATATTACTACATTTTAAGCAAAAAACTTGACAAGAGATCTTATACACATTTATGTAATGCTATTTAATAAAGGTTCACAAATTAACAACTTTAAGTCTTATTTTAATTTGCAAAGAAATACGTGTTAATAGAAATCTGGAAAATAAAAGTAGAAGAAAAATCTTCAGAAATAATTGTGACAGACCTTTTGGTTAATTTCCCGTGGTTTTACTTCTACACATATGCTTATATATGTCAATGCCCTCTAGGCAATGACCAACAAGAACACACCTTGTGGTTGAACAACTTGAGTTTACTACCCATTTTGGCGAGGAAGAATATGTTACATAGGGACTGTTGAGTAAAATAGTATTAGGAATGTAACAGTGTATTAGAAAAGATTATAGGATTTAGGTTTGGGTTGGGTGATTTGGAGGAGGGTTTATGGAATTGAGGCTTTGCTTTAGATTAGATGCTGTTAGGAAGCAGGGCTAATGCTGTGGTTATGTTAATAAACCTATCTAGGAAAAGGGAAGACTAGATTGAGACTGATGTTATTGGTGAAGAAGCATTAGTCACTCACATTAGTCTAGATAGTGGAATGTTTAGTCATTTTTGTGGTTTGACGATGTTCATGATTTGTCTGTGTTCAGGCATTGCAGAATGATCTTATTTTTGTCTGGAACCATCTGATCATAAAGTAGCCTTATCTGATGTTGATATCCTGTGAAATTCTTTATGTTCAGCAGGAGAACAAGAACTATCTGTGAAGGCCAGGCCAACTCATGACAACACCAAGACTTTTTTTGCCCCTGGATCACAGGAGCTGCTTTTCTCTTTCTCATATATTATGGTCATATTTTATATTCAATATAAAAAATAATACTCTATGAAAGCAATAAACTCATTCCATTCATTGTTTATTTGCTTTCTAGCAGTTTTATTATAATATGCACCCATGGGGCTTTTCTTTGTAATTCTTAGTGTTCATAATATGACCTGAATCTATGGCTTAATGTAGTTTATAAATTTTGGAAAATTCTTAGTATTTCTTCAAATATTGCTTCTGCTCTATCACAACTTTCTTTTTTTAATATTTTTTATTATTATGTTAATCACCATACATTACATCATTAGTTTTTGATGTAGTGTTCCATGATTCATTGTTTACATATAACACCCAGTGCTCCATTCAATACGTGCCCTCTTTAATACCCATCAGCAGGCTAACCCATCCTCCCACCCCCCTCCCCTCTAGAACCCTCAGTTTCTTTCTCAGAGTCCATAGTCTCTCCTGGTTCATCTCCCCCTCCCACTTCCCCCCCTTCATTCTTCCCTTCCTCCTATGTATCATATGACCTCACTGATATGAGGAATTCTTAATCTCAGGAAACAAACTGAGGGTTGCTGGAGTGGTGGGGGGTGGGAGGGATGGGGTGGCTGTGTGATAGACATTGGGGAGGGTATGTGCTAGGTGAGCACTGTGAATTATGTAAGACTGTTGAATCACAGACCTGTACCTCTTAATACATTATATGTTTAAAAAAAAAAAAAAGAAAAAAAAAGACAACTTTCTTTTTAAAGATTTATTTATTTATTTTAGAGAGAGAACAAGTACGAGAGTGGGGGGAGGGGCAGAGGGAAAGAGAGAGGGGCCTCAAGCAGACTCCCTGCTGAGCATGGAGCCTGACACACAACTCAATTCCAGGACCCTGAGATCATGACCTGAGCTGAAATCAGGAGTCAGGTGCTCAACCGACTGAGCTACCCAGGCTCCCCTCTATCACGACTTTCTTACTTAGATTCCAATTACGCATTTATTAGACCCATTTACTGTATTTCATGTATTTCTTATTCTTTTTTAAAACAGAATGATATAAGTTTAAATCTGATCATTACAGATTTAATTAAATCGCTAATGATGTTTCTTTTTAAGCAGAATTTTGGAAAAATTAGGTGGATCAGTAATGCTTCTCAAGTAGTTCCTAGCAAGTACAGAAGGCAAGATAATTTCATTGCCTATAGCTGATACAAATTTTATTCTCTATTCATTTAACAAGTACACATGCCCATACTATGTATCCAGCACTATTCTAGTGTCAGGTATGCATTTACACAGACACAAATCCCTCCTTGCATGGAGTGCATGTCATAATGGAAAGAAGCTCATGGGCTAGCTAGGAGAACCAGAATGAGAGGGAAAGTGTGAAGAGAAGTGGCTGAGGAGAAACTGAGACATTTTATCAGCTGACCTGGTAAATTACCAGGTAGCAGAGGAGGAGCCCTGAAATATCATTTATAAGACTTGAATTTCAACTAAGAATCCCAGGGACGGAGACAAGCTCAAAAACTGTTATAAAAGGAGGGAATAGAGTAAAGGCATTAATAAAATAAACTACTTAAATGATCCTCAAAACTAAATTCTAAAATAGTTGAATAATTTTAACTCTAAGAAAGACAGTAAAGACAAAAACAAAAACAAAAAAGAAAGAGAAAAACAAATCTCAGAAATTAGTACCTAAATTCACTCTAGATAAAAGTGATGTTATGGAACAGACTGACAAAGATTTTAAGTAAACATATTTTGAATGCTCAAATGGATAAGTGCAGGCTTAATTTCGCTTGAAAATTAAAAATGAGAATATGAAATAAAAGGCAGAAATGATAAGAGAATAGTTCTTGTAAAATTGAATCAATTAGAAATTTTGGAAATAAAACATACAGTCACTGACATAAAAGCTCAATAGATTGGATAAATACAAGATTAAGCTCAGTTTAAAGGTGAATCAGTTAGTTTGCCACCCAGATAGGGGGACAAAGGTATGAAAGAGTAGTTAAGCAATACAGAGAATAATTTGAGGGGTTATAACATATGCTGACCTATATGGTAGCTATTGGGTATAAGGGACAAGTAAAAAATTGAAAGGTGGCTAGTCCCAATTGCTATGTGCTATAAGTGTAAAATATACAGCAGATTATAGGGACTTGGTTCAAAAGAGGAGTGTGAGATATCTCTAATAATTTTTATATTGATCTTTAATAATTTTATGTTGATTTATATTGATATAGTAATATTTTGGACATATTGAGTTAAATAACAAATATTAAAATTAGTATTTTTTTAATTTTTAAAGTGGCTACATAAAATTTTAAGTTATGTATGTAGCTTGCATTACATTTCTGGTGGGCATTGGTGGTCTATATAGTATTTACTCTTATGCAGGAGTTCCTGAAAACAATATAGAGGAAATGGTGGAGAAAAAATATTTGAACAGGTATTAGTGAAATTTCTACAATTAAAAAAAAAGATAATTACAGTCACATGGTACAATAGGCAATGTTCAGGATAAATAAAGACATATTCAGAAAGTTTGCAATGAAGTTGAAGAAACTCAAGTATAAAAAGAACAATTTTAAAATTTGTAGATTGTACCAATGGGTTACCTCTGAAAAACAGTTGGGTCAATAGTAGACTCTTCTGGAGGCCACAGAAAATGGAGTAACATATAAAAATTGATGAGCAAAAATAACTGACAATCTAAAAACATTGTGCCAAAATAGATATTCAAGTATAAGGAAAAAAGGAAAAAAATATATTTTCAAATAAATAACATGTAGTTAGTTTACCATCCATAGGTCCTCACTTAAAGGATTTCTGGAGAAATGTATATCAGCAAGGATAGTGGACTAGCAGGGAGCCATGGGATACAAACAAGCCTTGAGTGAGAAAATATTAGTAACTTTAACTCTTTTTTAGTAACTTCTTCTTTTTGTTTGTTTCATAACAGGTAAAGTAATAAAATGGGTCAGGCAAATGTTCATTGACAAGTTAGAGTATAGAAATATTCATAGTCAAGAATATGAATTATGAACTTAACGGTAATCCTAAAAAATAGAAATATGCATAGTTTCCAAAAGAGAGAAAAAGAGAAAAGGATTCCATAAAAATGTAATCCTATTGAATTGCCAACAGGAGTGTGAAGTGAAGGAGGAAAAGAGTCAAGGAGGGGGAGAAGAGGTAGGGGAGTTAGTATGTAAAAAACAAAAGAACATTTTTAAAAAAGATTTTATTTATTTATTTGAGAGAGAGAGTGAATGAGAGAGAGAGCACATGAGGAGGGGCAGAGGGAGAGGGAGGTGCAGGCTCCCCACTGAGCAGGGAGCCTGATGCAAGGCTCCATCCCAGGACCCAGGGATCATGACCTGGGCCGAAGGCAGACGGTTAACCCACTGAGCCACCCAGGCACTCCAAGAACTTTTCTTTTTAAGCCCAAATGGATCAGTAGTCACATCATATGTAAGTTGATTAAACACTGATTAAAAGTTGGAAATTATCAGATGAAAAGAAACATAACCTATATAGAAGGCATTTGTAAAATATGTAGATAATACAAAACAAAAATAAAAAGGAAGAGAAAAATGTTCAGAAGAGTGCTTACCGCATACTAGGAATTCAATAAATGTTACTTATTTCACAGTTTTCTTCCTGGTGATATGTTTTTATATTAAAATTACCAGATTCTTTATTGTATACCTCAAAGTGTTGAACAGAGACAAAACGAAGAGAAATGCTTTAAGAAATAGCAATCTTCGTCTCTGTACAGGGTCAATATTTACAAAGCGTAGGGACAAAGGTGATAAATCACTGAACTGAATCACTGAAATCACTGAAAAGGAAAAGTTCCTTTTCCCTGGGCTGGAGCTCAGTTTAAATACACATCAGATCTTTTCATCTGCCAAACAGTATGCAGTCTGCCACCAGGCGAGCAAAATAAGAAAATACGGTACTACCAGCTCTGTGGAGATCTTCTGGCGAGGAAGTTCTTAACTGAGTAGATGGAGCCAGTTGGTTCATGTGAACCTTCAGGAAATCTTTAGACTCTCTGAAATGATAGACAAAAATGTGGCTTTATGCATTTTGTCAGTGTGATAGGTCAATAGCTTTCATCACATTCAGGAAGAGTTGATATCTCCACAGAATTTAATACCACCACTTTAGGATCTGTTAGCTAATGTGTGCCCATGCAAGTTAAAAGAAGAAACAGGAAGGCAAGCTTTCACATTTTTGATTTTTTTACTTATGATTTAACTTAGGAAATTAGATTTCTCATTTTACAGTAATTGTCATCTGAAAGACACTTTTCTCCTGCTTTCTTTGGGCATAAAGTAGTTCTTACATTATTCAACTTGTAAGGTTTAACGCTCCTGACAACCAGTTTTCAAATTGACTTTTGTGGCCCATTCTCAATTATACTTGCAAATTAGTAAGGGTGGTTGAGTGATAAAAAGAAACCCTTGGATAATCTCCAAACCTCATTTTAGCCAATAATTTCTGCATTTTTCTCGGTCATTTTTTTTTTTTTTTTACAAGAACTTCTTAAAATAGGTTTAAAAAATAAGTCATTTGGATTTTACTTCCATCTACTGTCCCTCTCTCCCCTCTAGCAAGGATGTTAATGACCCATAGCAAAAGACCTGGAACCTTGTAAATGGCCAAGGAATTTAAACATGAGGTAATTTCCTATTTTCTGGCACCCCAGCTGCTTTTGTCAACTTGCTTTCAGCCTAATGACAAATATAGACATAGGTGTGAATAAGTAATATATTTCATGTGTTATGTTCTCATAAGCTTGCTTATTTTCTTGGGCAAAACCAGGATAAAAGTTCACATAATGAAAACATATGTGTAATTCATTAGCATTTTACTATTTTTATGTAATATGTAAAAATATGTAATTTATTTTTTATGTAATATGTGGTTGCTTTTATAATAAGTGAAAACCTTGATTCTGTGGTATTTAGTAACCAAGCCACCCTAGATATAGCTCTGAGATCAACTCATCCTATTGAGTTTAATTTTGGGTAATAATTTTATATTATTTTTAGAGTATAATACAGTTTTTTACAAGCAGAGTATCTTTTAGTGAGGACTCTACCTAAATTTACGCTACCTCAACTTAAATTGCAGCTTTACTGCTACTCATAATTAGAGTGACCTTGGGCAGTTGACTTGACTTTTCTAAGCCTGAGTTTTCCAGTCTCTAGAGTAGGTATTGATATCATTATCATTATCATCATCGTGACTTACAGGGTCATTGCAAGGACAGAATGAGATAATTCATGTAACATGATTAACACAGGCCCATTTTCAAGGAAGGAATACTTAATAAAAGAGTACTTTTTCTCTTATATATCCAAGTAACATCAGTCCTTTTTTCTACTTTAGCATAGCAAATATAATACTTTATTAGTTTCCTCTTCTCAAAAATTTCTGAGTATTACTAAAGAATGTTTTCTTGATGCTATAAAGCAATTACTTACAAACCAGGAAAAAAATCCCATAAGCAAAATACTGAGTGAACAGAGCCAAATACAGAGAACTACATACAATCCGATTCCATTTACCTCTTGCATAGGGCAGGTAGTGATTGTAAGGCAGCAGAAGGGAACCTTCTGAGGTACTAGGAATGTTCCTTTTCTTGAACTGGGTGCTCCTAAGACAAATGTATTTAGTTTGTGAAAATTTATTAAGCTGAAAACTTTTATTTTTAATTGTTTTTTTTTTTTAGAGAGAGAGAGTGCACGCTAAGTGGGGGGAGGGGCAGAGGGAGAGGGAAAGAATTTCTTTTTAAAGATTTATTTATTTATTTGAGAGAGAGTAAGAGCGTGCATGAGTAGGGGGAGGGACAGAAGGAGAGGGAGAGACAGTCCTCAAGCAGACTCCCCACTGAGCACAGAGCCCAACACAGAGCTCCATCCCAGGACATTGAGATCATGACCTGAGCCAAAATCAAGAGTTAGACTTTCAACCAACTGAGCCACCCAGGCGCCCGTAGCTGAAAACTTTGGAGCGATACACTTCCAAAGGTAGATTTATTCACTAAAATTTTTTTTTTAATTTTAATTTTTTTTTTTTAGATTTTATTTATTTATTTGAGAGAGAAAGACAGAGATAGTGAGAGAGAGCACAGTGAGGAGGAGAGGGAGAAACAGGCTCCCCGCAGAGCAAGAAGCCTGATGCGGGACTCGATCCCAGGATCCTGGGATCATGACCTGAGCCGAAGGCAGACGCTTAACCGACTGAGCCACCCAGGCACCCTCACTAAAAAATTTTAAATGTATTTTTTTGAAAACACCAGTCCATCTAGGTTTTACTTGTCCTACCTTTTGACTATTCCACCTGATGCTGATGCTCCATTGTTGACTGAATTCTTCTTGACTTGTTACCTTGCCTGTACTTTCCCTGTTCTAGCTTGTCTATGCTTTAGGACTAAAGGGAGAGATCTGAACCCATGCACAGGACAAGCTAGAACAGGGAAAGTACAGGCAAGGTAACAAGTCAAGAAGAATGACAATGTGCTGTGGCCCAGACACTCCTCCTCCATATCCCGCAACTGCAGGAGTTTGACATTGCTCCCTCTTCTCTAGCTAGCATTCTGGATCCCCATATTTCTCTGTGGCTTGGGGAAAGGGGTTTCCCCTTCGTCTGAGACTCACGTCTATTCCAAAGTCAGGAATTTTGACCACACCCTATTACATAAAGCAGGGCACAATAAAGTGTAAGTATTCAGGGCCTTGCCCCTTGTCAGGTAATGAATGGAGATAAGACTCAAGTGCATATTCAGAGAAGCACAGTTGAGCCACATACTTAATTATTTTTTTTAAGGTTTTATTTATTTATTTGACAGAGACAAAACACAGCAGGGAAGGTGGGAAAGCCAGAAGCAGGCTCCCCGCTTTGGGATCATGACCTGATCTGAAGGCAGATTGTTAATGACTGAGCCACCCAGGAGCGTCTGAACCACATACTTTAGGAACTTACTGGAGGGAAAAACAGAAGGGAGGGCAAGAAGGAGAAAGGACCTGCCTTTTCAGCTGGAACTAGAGACCACCTAAGGGAAAGGGAGCCAGGTGTGTCCAGATTCTCCACGAAAAGGGGGAATTATTGAACTCCTATGAGGTATGGTGTTTTGGGGAAAGCGATGCATAATGATTGTTAGGAAATTTTGCCTTGTGTGTCCTCTGCGCCACCTCTCTAGAACATTCTCAGTTAAGAACTTCTGGGCCTTTAGAGAAAAATGTGATTTATTTTGTTCCTTCATGATACTAGGTAAGTGTTGAGAGGGCAAGATGGCCCAGTGTAATCAGATTACATTAAATGTATCAATACACAAAGATTATTGCACAGTTTTCCAGAACTTATCATTTAGGGATTTTTTTTTTTATTGTATAACTGAATGATCAATTCAAGAGCTTGTCTCTCTCCCCACTAAATAAGAACAAAGGTACATTCAACATCATCAGTACTTCTAGCCATATTTAAAAGTGCTGAAACTAGAGTGTCAAATTAGTTTATTTTTCATCCCAAATTTTAAAAATTCCTGGAACAGTTTTCTAACAAAACTTGAGGCCAAAAGACCTGGACCTCCTTTCCTTCAGAATTTGTTAGAGTAATAATCATAACTTACATTCATACAGCACTCTGTGACATGCACTGTACTAAGAACTTTACATTTTCACTTATTTAATCTCTACAACAAAACTATGAAGTGGCTACTATTGTAATTCTGATCTCCATTTTACTAAGGAAGAAACTGATGCACAGAGAGGTTAAGTGACTTGCTTAAGGTCACACAGCTGGTAGTGGTAGAGCTGAGTTTCGAGCTCAGATAGCTTGTCTGCTCTATGATCTCACTGTTTTATTGTCTCTAAGGAGACCACTTTGTCAGTCTCATATCCAGCATAGATAGTGACAATAAGTCAAAGAGGAGGCAGGATTAAAGGTCACACTTGTGAGTGGAGGTCAGGGTGTGAAGGGGCAGTAAAAGATCTCTTTCCAAATTGTTCTTGTTTTATTTTATATTTCCTTTTCCAGTTGCACTTTAGAATTAACTTGTCAAACTGCATTAAAAAAGCTATTGAAATTTTGATTGGGGTTGTACTGAATGTATAGATAATTTGGGGAGAACTGAAAGTTTTAGGATACTGAGACTACTATAGAATCATGAAATGCTTTTCCATTTCTTCTTTTAGTCAGCAAACGTGTATATTTTTTTCATCTTAGTTGTACTCATTTTTGTAATTTATTTCTGGTTTTATTTGTGTTACTACTATGAATGGACTTCCATCATATTATAAATCCTATTTTTGGTATATAGAAGAATCATTAAATTCTGTGTATTTATTTCACATGTGGACACCTTACTGAAATAACTTAATAGTTCTAGACTGTTGGGGGGATGATTCATATTCATCACTTAACACATTACCTGACTCACTGTAAGTACATAATAAAGGTTACCTATTATTTTTTATTAACAAACAGATTCAATTTATTATTTTACAAATGATTTTGTGTCTATATCTATAAATAAGATTGTTTTGTAGAATTTTTGTGTTAACTTTGCTTTTTAAAAGTTTTTAATCAACTTTAAGAATGAATCAGTATTAAGTACTCCCTTGGTTAGAAATTTAGCCGTCTTTAGGTAAATTCCACAGTCTCCCCCTTTTGCTTCCCAATTTTGTACTCTTGATATTTCAAGTCTAGATGGTTGTTATAACTAAATACATAAGCATTATAAGTCATCAGCTGGTGATCAGGAGCAAGGAGGATGGGGAATCTTGTGATTCAGCACTTCCCCCACTTTGTACTCCGTTCCCCAGTCTCATCATATTACCAGGAACCCCAGGGGGCCTTATGACCATCAGAGATAATGGGAAATGTCTTCTCAGATATGAGCTGGGCATATTCCCATAATATAATCAGGACAAGGCCCAGGAAAGGATATATCCTGGGAAGAGCTTGACTCAGGGAAAGCTGTGGGCCCTGAGCATGGAAATGATTGGTAGTAACCACAAGTGTTTGTGCCAGATCTCCCTGCAAGCCATAAAGAGGATGCCCTGAAAGTACAGGAAGAGCAGGAACCAAGAAGATTCTTCTGCAGAACACTTTTACACATTTTCTTGCTGTGAGATAGAGACTGTCCTTTTGACCATTGTTGGGACTACGGTCACCTACAATCTTATGGGTCCCAGTGAGAAAAAATGGAAAAATAGAAGTCCATTTAAGGTGCCCTAGCAATGAGAAAGAAGAGCAGAGCAAACAGAACACCTACCCAGGACTTCTGGAAGAGATAGATGGTAACCTGATTAAAAATAATAAAAAGTACTTACATGAAGGTCTGTCTTGAACTTAAAATAATTTATTTCTGAGCTTAATAATTCAGAGGAGTTGAAGGGGAAAAAATCATTGAATGGTTGGGCAAATGGAAAGGCAAAACATAAAGATGGATACCATGTGAGAAAATATAAGAGATGTGGAGAATATGTCCAACAGGTATTGTATGTGAGTAATGCTATTCCATTGGGAGAGAGGGGAAAAAAAAAAAAAAAACAGATGAAGGAAGGACAAAAATTAAATAATAGACTAAAATATCCCTCAACTGGAAAAGTAGCAGATTGGGCAGGCTGAAAGAGCAGGGTTGGTGAGAAAAGACTGGGATAGACTGGTAAAATTCTTAATGTCCAAGGTTAAAGGGAAACCTTATAAAAATCTGTCAAGTCCGGTCAAGTTTCCTAAAAAAGTCACACTCATTGTGCTTCTCTTTTATAGTACTGGGAGATAGAGTGCAGTGTAGTAGTGTCTAGACTTCAGAGAGAAAAGTACTACAGTGTAGTATTACTAAGTCAAGATATCCTTCCTCTGTTGAGATGAAAGAAAAATAATTCAGGATATAAGTAATTCAAAGAGGAGATCCTGTGTCCCTGTCTGAGCAAAGTATTTAAGAAAAGACCACAAACAACAAACAGGTAGCACAAATTAGGGAAAGATAAAGAAGGGAGTAAAATAGTGCTGAGAAACAGTATATATGATATTTAGTAAAGATAGATTGCCTGGAAATATATAATATATAAGTGTGAGTGAAGGACTCTAGAAAATATATATGCTAGGGGCGCCTGGGTGGCTCAGTCATTAAGCATCTGCCTTCGGCTCGGGTCATGATCCCGGGGTCCTGGGATTGAGTCCCGTGATGGGCTCCCTGCTGTGCGGGAAGCCTGCTTCTCCCTCTCCCACTCCCCCTGCTTGTGTTCCCTCCCTCGCTGTGTCTCTCTCTGTCAAATAAATAAATAAAATCTTTTAAAAATATGTATATATATATTAACCAAGTTTAGTAACAGCTCAGACCTAAAGGGGCTAAAGTATCTGGGAAAAAGCTATGAGATGGGGAAGGAAGAAAGTTTTCTAAAGATCTCAGTTTATAGGGGATGTGAGGGCAATGACGGGTGGGGTGGGGAGTGATGAGTAACAGTGGGATAAATGATTTTTTAGGTAGGGGATATAATAGTCTTAAAAATTAATTGTAGTATTGTCAAGACACTCAATAAGAGTATAACTAGTAACAGAATGGAGATCATTAAAAGAGTAGAAAAGCACAGCAGATCTTTCTATTTCGCGAAGGAAATGGTGAAAATAGTGTCATTAACATGAGCAAATCAAATAAAAAGGAAAAAATGAACAAACAACACTTGAAAATGAAGAAACAACACTTGAAAAATGAAGAAACAACGTTTTAAAGTAAGTTGAGATAAAATAAGAGTATCAGTCATTATATTAAATATAAATAGACTGAATTCCTGCGTTAAAGTGTAGGGACTTGTAGAAAGGATTAAAAGAAGAATATATGTTATTTACATGCAACATACTTAAAATGAAATAATGAAAGGTTGTTAATAAATTGGTGCTAAAGAATATAGCAGAAAGAGAAAAAAAAAGGACGATCAGCAGTGTTAGTGTCAGATAAGGTGAAATTAGATTTAAGAAATACAAACAGGATGAAATGTGAAATGAGATATTATAATGAGAAAAAGTACAATTTGTGAAACAGTTATGAAAATCAGGAGCTTATGTACCAAAACCAAATAGCATGATTTAATAATTATGTTTTTCTACAAATTGACTTTAATTTCAACAAAATGCTTAATTTTATTATTATCAATTTTTGTTATAGTAAGAGACAGATCTAAGCAATTAAAAAGTTATATTCAAAGTGTACAAAATTTAAATATATTTTCATCACAAATAGAAATAAGTGAAAATATTAAAAACTGAAGAATTAATTTACATAACATCATTGAAGTTATTTTCCCTTTAAAGTATTTAAAGTTATCTATTAAAATTGAAGGACAAAATAATGGTATTTTTTAAAGAAAGCCAACATCTTAAAATCAGTTTTTAAAATTTAATTTCATTCTATTAAATATGTTCATAAAAATAAAGTTTCCCATTTTAGTGTGTTCTAGAACTCTAAGAATACTAGGGAAATGAATCTTGAGGCAAGAATTTATTGCATTCATAACAACTGAAAGGAAGGATTTGAGACAAGTTAACTTGTTTTTCCCTTTCCTAGAGTATTAATCCCATTCAAATCCTCATTGAGCTTTAAAGCACTATTCATCTTTAATATTAGCTATGGAACAACCCATAAACCTTAATGACATTCAGAAAGAATCATCTTTATTTTTGAGCAGAAGTGTTTTCCCTGGGGCTTTATCAGTGTAAGTTATAAGAATGGGTGCTGAGGATGCACAGACCATCAGATCTCACATGAGGCACACATGTACTCTCTCAAAAAAATGTTTGTGTGCATGAATTTTTGTGTTATGAAGACTCTTCCAAAACAATGCCCAGGCAGGGGTCCTTTTTGCTTGCATCCAAGGTAGTTCTGATTATAAAATATCCCAAATAATAAACAGAAAGATAGATTTTCAGTATGGGATAGCAACAGCTGCTCTCAAAGGAAAAAGTATAAGTAAAATGCTATCACTTAAAAAAATCTGTCAGAAATTGAGAAAACTTCAAGACCAACTCCTTCACGTCCAAGTTAAACAAAGTTATCTGTGATATCAGTTTTCTGCTTCTTCTGGCCTTTTGATCCTCAATCTGTGCTTATCTTTTTGTATTAGATAATTTCATTGATATTTTGATAAGAAATCATCTAATTACTTTTTGGGTGCATAGCTTTTCACAGGAGGACATTGTGAGGCAGTGTTCAGAGATTTACAAACTAGACCCAAAAACTATAGGGAAATCTGAGAATCCTCTAACATTGTAAGCAAAAATTTGTATTTATTCTTAATTACATTTTTCTTCTACATGGAGTAGAAGATTTATGGCTTTTATCATATTCTTTTTTTAAAATTTTAATTCCAGTATAATTAACAGACAGTGTTATATTAGTTTTAGGCATACAGTATAGTGATTCAGCAGTTCTATACATTACTCAGGCCTCCATCCTGATAAGTGTACTTTTTAAAAAAATTTATTAGAGAGAGAGTGCATGAGTGGGGGGGCAGAGGGGAGAGAGAAACAGACTCCCCACTGAGCAGGGAGCCCCATATGGGGCTCGACCCCAGGACTCTGGGATCATGACCTGAGCCAAAGGCAAATGCTTAACCGACTGAGCCACCCAGGTGCCACATGACGTGTACTCTAATTCTCCTTCAACCCATTCGCCCATCCATCTTCTCTTTGGTAACCATAAGTTCTCTTTAGTTAATGGTTTGTTTCTTAGTTTGCCTCTCTCTCTTTTTGTTCCTTATGATTGTTTGTTTCTTAAATTCCACATATGAATGGGACGCCTGGGTGACTTAGTCGTTAAGTGTCTGCCTTCGGCTCAGGTCGTGATCCCAGAGTCCTGGGATCAAGCCCCACATCGGGCTCCCTGCTCAGCGGGAAGCCTGCTTCTCCCTCTGCCACTCCCCCTGCTTGTGTTCCCTCTCTCTGACAAATAAATAAATTAAAAAAAAACTTCACATATGAGTGAAATCATATGGTATTTGTCTTTCTGTGGCTGATTTCACTTAGCATTATACCCTATATATTCAAACATCCATCCCTATTGTTGTAAATGGCAAGATTTCGTTCTTTTTTTATGGCTGACTAATATCCAATATATATACATACATACACATATCCCCCATATCTTCTTTATCCATTCATCTATTGGTGGACACTTGGGCTGTTGTCCCATGATATGGCTGTTGTAAATAATGGTACAGTAAACATAGGGGTGCATATATCTTTTCAAATTAGCATTTATGTACTTTGGATAAATACCCAGTAGTGGAATTATTAGATCATATGGTAATTCTATTTTTAATTTTTTGAGCAACTTCTATACTGTTTTCCATGGTGGCTGCACCAGTTTACATTCCCAATAGTGTAGGAGAGTTTGTTTTCCTCTATATCCTTGCCAACGCTTATTCCTTTTGTTTTTGATTTTAGCCATTCTGACAGATATGAGGTGATATCTCTTTGTGGTTTTGATTTGAATTTCTCTAATGATGAGTGATGTTAACATCTTTTCATGTGTCTGTTGGCCATCTGTATGTATTCGTTGGGGGGAATGTCTTTTCACGTCTTCTGCCAAATTTTAATTGGATTATTTGGTTTTGGGGTGTTGAGTTGTATAAGTCCTTTATATATTTTGGATACTAACCCTTTATTGGGTATATCTTCTGCCATTCAGTAGGTTGTCTCTTAGTTTTATTGATAATTTCTTTTGCAGTGCAGCAACTTTTTATTTTGCTTCCATTTTTTTCATATATTGCTTTATTTTTGCTTTCATTTCCCTGCCTCAGAAGACATCATAGACAAAAGTAGTTAGAGCTGATGTCAGAGAAATTACTGCCTGTGCCCTTCTCTAGGACTTTCATGGTTTCAGGTCTCACATTTAGATCTTTAATCCATTTGAGTTTATTTTTATGTATGGCCTAAGAAAGTGGTCCAGTTTAATTCTTTTGCATGTTGCCGTCCAGTGTTCCCAACACCATTTGTTGAAGAGAGTGTCTTTTTTCCATTGCGTGTTCTTGCCTATTTTGTCATAGATTAATTGACCATATAATCATGGGTATATTTCTGGGCTTTCTATTCTGTTCCATTGATATTTGTGTCTGTCTTTGTGCCAGTACTGTACTGTTTCGATCGCTACAACTTTGTAGTATATCTTGAAATCTGGGATTGTGATACCTCCGATTTTGTTCTTCTTTCTCAAGCTTGTTTTGGCGATTCGGGTCTTTGGTGGTTGCATATAAATTTTAGGGTTATTTGATCTAGTTCTATGGAAAATACTGTTAGTATTTTGATAGGGATTGCATTCAATCTGCAGTATAGACATTTTAACACTATTCTCTCAATCCATGAGCAGAAAGTATCTTTCCATTTATTTGTGTCATCTTCAATTTCTGCCAACAATGTTTATAGTTTTCAAAGTATAGGTCTTTCACCTCTTTGGTTAAGTTTATTTCTAGGTATTTTATTATTTTTGGTGTAGTGTAAATGGAACTATTTTCTTAATTTCTCTGCTACTTCATTACTAGTGTATAGAAATAAAATGGATTTCTGTATATTGATTTTGTATCCTGAAATCTTGCTGAATTCATTCATCAGTTATAGTAAGTTTTTGGTGGAATCTTTAGTGTTTTTATATGTAGTATCATGTTATCTGCACATAATGAAAGTTTCACTTCTTCCTTACTGATTTGGATGCCTTTTATTTCTTTGTCTTATCTGAATATCGTGGCTAGGAATTCCAGTACGATATTGAGTAAAAGTGATGAGAGTAAACATCCTTGTCTCATTCCTGGTCTTAGAGGAAGAGCTTTCAGTTTTCCACCATTGACTATAATGTTAGCTGTGGGTTTTTCACATATGGCCTTTATTATGTTGAGGTATATTCCATCTGAACCTTCTTTGTTGAAGGTTTTTATCATGAATGGATACTGTAGTTCGTCAAATACTTTTTCTGCATCTATTGAAATGCTCATATGGTTTTTGTCCTTTCTCTTGTTGATGTGATGTATCACACACATTGATTTGTGAATATTGAACCATGCTTGCATCCGAGAAATAAAGCCCACTTGATTGTGGTGAATGATTTTTTTTTAATGTATTGTTGGATTTGGTTTGCTAATATTTTGTTGAGGAATTTTGCATCTATGTCCATCAGTGATACTGGCCTGTAGTTCTCTTTCTTAGTTGTGTCTTTATCTGGTTTTGGTATCAGTAATGCTGCCCTCATAGAATGAATTTGGAAGTTTTCCTTCCTTTCCTGTTTCTTGGAATAGTTTGAGAACTATATATATTAACTCTTGTTCTTTAAATTTTTGGTAAGATTCATCTCTGAAGCTATGCAGTTCTGGACTTTTTTTCATTGGGAGGTTTTTGATTACTGATTCAATTTCAGTTCTGGTAATTGGTCTTTTAAAATTTTCTATTTCTTCCAGATTCAGTTTTGGGATTTTATATGTTTCTAGGAATTTATCCATTTCTTCTAGTTTGTCCCATTTGTTGGCATATAATTTTTCATAATATTCTCTTATATTCCTTTGTGTTTTTGTGATGTCAGTAGTTATTTCTCCTCTTTCATTTCTGATTTTGAGTCCTGTCTCTCTCTCTCTCTCTTTTTTTTTTAATGTATCCGGATAAATGTTGATTAATTTTGTTGATCTTTTCAAAGAAGCAGCGCCTGGTTTCATTGATCTGTCCTCTTGTCTTTTACTTTCTTTTACATTTATTTCTGCTCCAATCTTTATTATTTCCTTCCTTCTACTGGTTTTAGGTTTTGTTTGTTCTTCTTTTCCTAGCTCCTTTGGGTGTAAGGTTAGGTTGTTGATTTGAGATTATTCCTACTTCTTGAGGTAGGCCTGTATTGCTATCAACTTCCCTCTTAGAACTACTTTTGATGCATCCCAAAGATTTTGGACCATTGTGTTTTCATTTTCATGTTTTTTTTTTTTTTTTTTATTTCCTCTTTGATTTCTTGACCCATTCATTGTTCAGTAACATGTTATTTAACCTCCACTTATTTGCATTCTTTCCAGATTTTTTTCTTGTGGTTGATTTCTAGTTTCATAGCATTTTGGTCAGAAAAGATGTATGATATGACTTCAGTCTTTTTTAATTTGTTGAGACTTTTTTTGTGGTCTAACATGTGATCTGTTCTGGAGAATGTTCCATGTGCACTTGAAAAGAATGTGTATGCTGCTTTTTTAGGATGGAATATTTCAAGTTTATCTGTTAGTTCCATCTGGTCCAGTATGTCATTCAAAACTTCTGTTTCTTTGTTGATTTTCTGTTTGGATGATCTATCCATAGATGTAAGTGAGGGGTTAAAGTTCCCTACTATTATTGTTTTACTATTGATTACTTTCTTTGTTTGTTATTAGCTCCTTTATGTATTTGGATGCTGCCATGTTGTGTGCTTAAATGTTTACAGTTGTTTTATTGTTGGATTGTTCCCTTTTTGATTTTATAGTGTCCCATGTCTCTTGTTACAGTCTTTGTTTTAAAGTCTATTTTGGGGATGCCTGGGTGGCTCAGGTCATGATCCCGGGGTCCTGGGATCGAGTCCCACATTGGACTCCTTGCTCAGCGGGGAGCCTGCTTCTTCTGCCTGCCGCTCCCCCTGCTTGTGCTCTCACTCTCTCTCTGACAAATAAATAAAATCTTTAAAAAAATTTGTTTGGTCCAATATAAATAATGCTACTCCCACTTTGTTTTCACTTCCATTTGTGTGGTAAATGCTTTTCTATTCCTTTACTTTGAATCTTTGTGTGTTGTTAGGTCTGAAATGAGTCTCCTATAGGCAGTAGATTAATGGGTCTTACTTTTTTTTTAAATTTATTTTTTTATTATTTTTAAAAATTTTATGATGTTATGTTAATCACCATACATTACATCATTAGTTTTTGATGTAGTGTTCCATGATTCATTGTTTGCATATAACACCCAGTGCTCCATTCAATATGTGCCCTCTTTAATACCCATCACCAGGCTAACCCATTCCCCCACCCCCCTTCCCTCCAGAACCCTCAGTTTGTTTCTCAGAGTTCATATTGATGGGTGTTACTTTTTTATCCATTCTGTCATTCTGTGTCTTTTGATTGGAGCCTTTAGTCCAATTACATTCCAAGTAATTATTGATAGGTATGTATTTATTGTCATTTTGTTACTTGTTTTATCATAATTTTTATAGTTCTTCTTTCTTCTCTTGCTCTGTTCTCTTGTGTGTGGTGTTTTTTTGTTTGTTTGTTTGTTTTGTTTTTGTTTTTTTTTAAGAGGGAGAGACAGAGAGAGAGGAGGGGCAGCGGGAGAGGGAGAGAGAGAATCCTAAGCCAGCTCCATGCCCAGTGCAGAGCCCAATGCTGGGCTTGATCCTACGACCCTGAGATCATGAGCTGAGCCAAAATCAAGAGTCAGATGCTTAACTGAGCCACCCATGCGCCCCTGCTTTTGTGCTTCTTACTTTTCTTACTCCTGCTTATGATCTTTCCTTTCCATTCAAAGAATCCTCTTTAATATTTCTCGTAAGTCTGGCTTAGTGGTGATGAATTCCTTTAACTTTTGTTTGTCTTGGAAACTCTCTATCTCTTCTTCCCTTCTGAATGTTAGCCTTGCTGGATAGAGTATTCCTGGCTGCATGTTTTTGTTGTTGTTGTTGTTCAGCATTTTGAATATATCATGCCATTCTCTCTGGCCTGCAAAGTTTCTGCTGTTAAATCAGGTGCTAGCCTTATGGGGTTTTCCTTGTGCGTAACTATTTTATTTTTTCTTGCTGTTTTTAAAATTCTCTCTTTATTGGGGCACCTGGGTGGCCCAGTCATTTAAGTGTCTGACTCTTGGTTTCAGTTCAGGTCATGATCTCAGGGTCATAAGATCAAGCCCTGTGTCAGGCTCTGTGCTCAGTGTGGAGTCTGCTTGAGATTCTTTCTTCTATCCCTCTGCCCCTCCTCCTGCTTGCACTCTCTCTTTCCCTCAAATAAGTAAATAAAATCTTTAAAAAAATTCTCTCTTTACCACCACTTTTTTGCCATTTTAATTAGTATATGTCTTTGTTTGGAACTCGTTGGGAACTGCATGGGCTCCCTCATTAGTGGGGAGTCTGTTTCTCCCTCTGCCCCTCCCCCTGCTGGTGCTTTCTCTCTCTTTCTCTCAAATAAATAAAATCTTAAAAAAAAAAAAAAAGCATATTACTTATTTCTGTTTTGTTTAACTCTTGTGTTGTGATTTTGTCCTGTTCTTTCATTTAGGACACTTCCTTGTCTCCTCATTTTGTCTAACGCTCTTTGTCTGTTTCTGTGTGTCAGGAAAGTCAGCTACATTTCCTGCTCTTGAAGAAGAGGTCCAGTAGTGCCCTACAGTGCAGTGTCCCCTGTTCACCAGAACCTGATGCTTCAGGGGTGTCTCCAGTATGTACTCCTTTGTCCTACAATTGTAGCTGAGCCATGTTTGCCTTCAGTCCAGTCATCTGCAATGGCTCCCTTTGCTTGTTGTGGGCAGATTTTGGTCCCTGTGTTGTTAGTGGGCCAGTCTGGGGCTGTCTTGGGCTTGAGTTGGGTCAAACCAAGAAATTGCTAGAACTGTGGTTGCACTGACCTGCAGGGCACTCTTCCTATGTTGTCCCCTGAGAGGCTTTTGTTGGTGGGTGGGGTCTACAGTCAGACCAGCTGTCTGCCCCCAGCCCACTTCTGGGGCCACAGCCAGACCAGTGTGTGTGTGGTTATCTTCCTCTCTCCCTGTCACTTTGGACTGGTAATGGCCCCTGTGGGGGCTGCTTATACACTGCCAGTCTTGTGGTGCTGCTTTGGATGGACACCTGCCATCCAAGGGTGTGTGAGGGGGTGAGTCCCCAGGAGAGTGAGGACCAGGTACTTGATGCCAGCAAGATCAATGCAAGTCCACTGAAGTAGGTTACCTGCAGTCACCCTGGAAAACTGTGTGGCCAGGATGGAGGGGGCAGGTCTACAGAGTGCAGGGCTGGAGTCACTGTTAGCAAAGGAGGTGGAGAGTGTTTGGGCTGTGATGGCTCCTGCAGGTGTCAGTGTATCTAGGCTGGGGGACAGGAGAGGGAAATGGAATTCTCCAGTTCTTTTGTTCACGGAGAAGTCTCCCAGTCATCCCTGCCCCTCCAGCACATGCTCTGAGATTAGTAAACAAATCTTCCATCTGTATGTCACTGGCATTTTTCAAACTGCTGCATCTATCCTGTATCTCAGCAGGGCTGTTTGTTGTGCTGTCTCTTTAAGGGTGGGGACTCAGTTTCCTATCACCCTCTCTGTCTCCCAGAGCCTCAGTGCTGATTTTCAAAATTCCAGGTGTTGAGCTTTGCTGATTATAAGAACTCTTGAAGTTAGGCTCCTCTGTTTTTCAAAGCCAAATGTTATAGGGATTCTTCCTCTTCCCATTGCAGGTCCCCTGTGCTTGCGATGCCTTGTGTGGGGTCTACTCCTCTCCCTCCCCTGTCCCCATGGTGTCCCTCTCTCCTGAGAAAAGTCCTGCAGTTCAGTTCCATGGGTCAGTTTGGCTCCTGACTTCATCTCCACCCCTTCCTACCCTCTTTAATGTGGCCTTTTCTCTACATTTGGCTGTGGAGAGTTTGTTTTTCTAGTTTTCAGGTTGTTCTTTGGGTTATTTACTCTGATGTGGGTGCTATCTTGGTGTATCCATGGGATGAGGTGAGCCTACGATCCTCCTACTCTGCCATCTTCCCCAAGAGTCTTTTATTGTATTCTTAAAGAGATCTATCTATGAGGGGAAGTGCTTCTATGAGTCTCTGTGTGCATTTTATTGATACATCCTTTGATCCTAGCATTTGAAGAAGAACATTCCTAATGTCCAGTATAGTCATTTGACAACTTTCCCCAAAGTTTCTCAGTATTCCTTTTGTTTTTAAAGTAATTTGTAAATGCTACTTGAAAAAAAGTAATTTGTATTAATTTTGATGAAATTTTAGAATTTCTAGTGAGTCTCTTTCATAAAAAATTCCTTTAATATTGCATATTATTCTATGTGTTATTTATTGTGACTTTAATAGACAATATCTATTCAAAGAGTTCTTTGAATTAAATAATATTTATGTAACTAAAGATAATTTAATTAATGTTCCAGATGATATTTTATAAAACTTTATAAAGATCTTTTCATGTAAAAGAGATTAGGTAAAAATAATAGTTTTGGTCCTTTTTCCCCCCATATGCCTTTAAAAAAGTATTTGCCATCTAGTGTTCTCTGTGGTGTTTATATTAGGCAGCTGCATGATAGTTATAAATTTAGCTCTCGCTTTGTGCTAATTTTTGGCATATTTTTTGCAATGGAACAATTTCTGAAAGCCTGTACTGCAGGCATTTAAGGTAAATTCTGTGGTCATTTATAAGGATAATGCTCATGCTTTTAAAAAGCACAATATTCTCCCTTTAAAAAAAAAATGCATTGTAGAGAACTTAACCTCTGAATATTTCTTCTCTGACTAAAGCTTCCATTTTCCTTATTTCTAATGATATTTATCTTCTCATTATTGACCTCTTGCTCCTTAATCATTTTTTCAATAGTACATCTTCATTTCATATACTGTACTTGATTATTTCAGCAATGTTCAGTCCGGTAGGCTATGATTCCTTTCTCTCAAAAATTGGAGAATTCGTGTGATCTTTTCCTTTTAGTCTTGTGTTGCTGATCCTCAATCTTGGATAATTTCTGCTACTTAATGTCTGTTTCTCCGCTTGCTGCTTCCAAAATATTGCTGAAGAATGTCAGGCAGTGGGCCAATTTATTCGACCACCAATTCACTTAGTGCTAATTCATCTTGGCTCCTCTCTCCATCAGAAACACTTATACTCAACTTTAATTTCTCTCCTACTTTATCCTCTATACATCTCTAGCTCCATAATTTCCCATTTACCTCAAGCCTCTGACCTGAGTCTTCACTCAGGAGATGCACTTGTCTGATTCTTTATTGATTTATCAAGGTTATCTGATGTTTGCATTCTTCATAATTTTCCTTTCCATGTCAAATTTTCCCTGCATCTTCATCCACTTTCTCAATCTTGCCTCTTATATTTGGTAAAAAATGTTACTTCATCCTACTTAAGGCTTCCTTACCACTGGGGCATTCAGTGAATCTCTGCTTCCATTTCACTATGTTAAATCAGTTGTCTTCCTTTGCATATTCAGTATTATAATTTTTTCAGAATTCTTCCTTGCAGTTAGAAAGTATTAGCTGAACATTTTGAGTACTCCTAATGTACTGACACTCTAAGGCATATTTCACATTAATTATATAATTTTATCACTAAGATAATCTTGTGTGGCAAGTACTGTTATTAGTCCCATTTATAGATGAGCAAGCTGAGTCATACAGAATCTAGATCAAGGTCAAAAGTGGGACTCCTATCTAGGCCTATATGACCCCAAAACAAATATTCTTAAGCATCTAGTTCCTATATTATCACTCTTCTTTCTTTATCCAACTTATTGGAGAAAACAATCTACTTCTGGTTTCCTATATGTTTCATTCTTAGTTTCCTGCTTAATCACAGTGTGCCTCACACATGGACATAGGCCCACTTCATTTAAAACTCTGTCCTCCTGCAGACTTCTGTGGTGTTTGATGTTGTTGTCAGTGAGACAACTTCTTCCACTTTGAATTTCTTTTCTTCCTCCCCCTCTCTGATATTGTGGTCTACTGACACCACTGCCCTCACTTGTCTTTCTTTAGTATTTTTCTTTTTTTCTCCCCAGATAGTGTTCCCTAAAGTTCTGTTACATAATCTCTCATCTGAGTATCTCATCCTCTTCCAAGGTTTCAAATACCCTGTATAAGTCAGTGTGTCCCTATTATAAACATTAACTTTGAAGTCTCTCTCAGTTGCCAGACCTGAATTTCCAACTGCCTTATGATCATCTCTAAGGGCAATCACAATATCAATAAACAAGTCATTATTTCCCTGAAACCTTCATTTACTCAGCTTGACTTCCCTTCATCAAAGGCATTACCACCCACTCATTTGGCTAAGCTGGTTTGGCTTCTCCTCTCCCTTTATCCTCCATAATCAGTTGGTCACCAAATCCTACTGATTCTGTGTTAGTGAGGTTCAGCTTCCTTTTTCTCCCCCCCCTTTTTTTTTTTGTTCTTTGGCCTGTAGCCCTGATTTCATCATCTCTCTTCGTGAATATTACCTATCACAATAACCTTGATCGTTTGCCTTGAGTCATTCCCTTATTCAATTCAATCTTGCCTTGATGGCTCTGCATAAACAGGCCTTTCTTCAAAGCCTAGATGTGTTGAGCCTTTATCATTTTTTTAAGCCATACTCTATATCAATTCACCTTCCTCTTGATCATCATACTGTCATATTCCCTGTGTTGCACAGTCCTTTTGACACTCATTTATGTAGAGCAGACTCCATCATCACTTGTAGGAAGGCACATAATTCAGGCCTGACCAAGAGCAAATGGCCCTGATGACTGATTTAGAGATAGAACACAGAGCCACTCAGACTTCAGGAGGAACATTATTCTCAATGGGGAATCTGCCCAAGGAGGTGAAAATTGGTTCTTGTGGGGGAGATGAAAAAATCTTAAATTTTACAATGGTTTGTGGACCTCTGGAACTGAACCCTACTGTTCAACCCTAACTGACAAAATCTTATTCCTTAATTTCCTGGGGCGGGGGGGCGGTGAGGTACGGCAACTAGGGAAAAATGTGTTAAAAGTCGCTATGGGGAAAGATAATTTAAAAACCTTGAGAAACACGGATCTGGAGTGATTGAAAGAGAGGTAATCATCTCCTGTGGGACTGGCATCTGAAGAAAATACAGGCTTGATCTTCTGTAACCCTTTAATGCTACAAAATGATAGGATGTCTGAGACCAGAGCCAAAATGAGGAAGCACACTCAGGGGTGAGTATGCAAATAATGAATCATGGAACACTACATCAAAAACTAATGATGTATGTATGGTGATTAACATAACATAATAATAAAAAAAAAAAAGAAAAGAAAAAGGAAAAAAAAAGAAAGGTTGGATCCTGATGGCACCCTTTCTACCTCTGAATCCAGTGATTTATGAAATGAGAACTAATGTTGGACTTCTTAACTATGTAGGCAAATTCCCATTTCTGCTTAAGCCATTTTGGGTTGTTTTTATTTATTTTTTTATCACTTTGCAAGGTAATAGTCCATAAGAATATTCTGAGTCTGCCCCATGTTTATACATACTAATCTGCTACTCCTCTTTCAATTTTATCATAAATTATACATTTATACATCTTTTAAATTGTTTTTTTAATTCCAGTATAGTCAATGAAAAGTGTTAGTTTTGAGTGTATAATATAGTGATTCAACATTTCCATACATCACCCAGTGCTCATCATAGCAAGTGCCCTCCTTAATCCCCATCACCTATTTAACCCATCTCTCCACCAACTTCACCTCTGATAACCATCAGTTTGTTCTTTATAGTTAAGAGTCTGTTTCTTGGTTTGCCTCTCCTTGTCTCTCTCTCTTTTCTCTTTGCTCATTTGTTTTGTTTCTTAAATTCCACATATAAGTGAAATCATATGGTATTTGTCTTTTTCTGACTTATTTCACTTAGTATACTCTCTAGCTCTAGCCATGTTGTTGCAAATGGCAAGATTTCATTCTTTTTAATGGCTGAATAGTATTCCATTGGTGTGTGTGTGTGTGTGTGTGTGTGTGTGTGTATCACTTCTTTATCAATCTTCATCTATCCATCTATCTATCATAGTCTTCATATATCTATGAACACTTTATTTCCATAATTTGCCTATTATGTAAATAATGCTGCTATAAACATAGGGGTACATGTATCTCTTTGAATTAGTGTTTTTATATTTTTGGGTAAATACCCAGTAGTGCAATCACTGGATCAGATGGTAGTTCTATTTTTAACTTTTGAGGTACCTCCATACCGTTTTCCACATCAGCTGCACCACTTTGCATTCTCACCAACAGTGTAGAAGTGTTCCTTTCTGCACATCCTTGCCAATATTTGTTTCTTGTGGTGTTAATTTTAGCCATTCTGACAGGTGTGAGGTGATATCTCGTAGTTTTCATTTGTATTTTCCTGATGGTGAGTGATGTTGAGTGTCTTTTCATGTGTCTGTTGGCCATCTGTAGGTCTTCTTTGGAGAAATATCTATTCATGTCTTCTACATTTATATATCTTTACCTTAGCTTAAGTTTTTTTTTCTGTAGCTGTAATGGTGTTTGCATTATGAACTCCTCTTTTTAAGACATCATTAAAAATGACACCTATACCATAGTCCTCAATCAATTTTTCCCAAACCATACTATAATAGAAATTTATCCATAAATTAATTTTAGTATTTTTTGTTATTTTTTTTTAAATTGATACGGCTATATTCTAGTGACATTATATGATTTTAGGGTTTTTATGAAGATTGTTTTATTTAATTTTTTTTCATCTCCAGGTTCTAGTAGAGTGCTTTCAAAATAAGAACTGTTTAAGAAAATTGATTTAATTGCATTTTTACTTGTAGATTACTGTGCATATTTAATTTTTCCTCAATGCTTCTGAAGAGAAGAGGGAAGTTGATTATCAGAACAGTATCTACACATGTCAAAGAAGTAAAACCTAACCCAAAGGGTAGAGACCCAGAATTTCATAAATGATGAATTAACTGAGTCCCTACATACTTAGGCATTTTTGCCACATAAAGTCAGTGGAGTCTAAGTGGATAGTGTGAGGACTTCCAGCATGATGGTCCAAAATGATGGTGGGTATTAGAGAAAGGATAATTGTAGGGTTCCAATGCCCCAAGTGATGTCTTATTGCATAATGCATAAATCAGGGCTAATTTATGTCAGAACTAGCATCCTTCATCAGTCTAAAGGCAAGTATGCCACTTGACAAAATTGTAGGTATGTGACAGTGCTGCTGGGAATACTAATTTCATAGCCTGACAGGGATGATGATTGTAAAAATTGACATTTTATTGCAGAATCATCTGACTTTCTGAGGCTTTAAAAAATACAAGATTGTATCATACTATGAGACAGCAAAGCACCAATTTTGTCATCTTTTCCTCTGCTCTTTTGCATCACATCTTCAACCAGGATTTTTTCCAGCTTTATTGAGATTTAATTGACATATGACGTTGTATAAGTTTAAGGTGAACAACACAGTAATTTTATATATGTATATATTGCAAAATGATTACCACAATAAGGTTAGTTAACATATGTCATCTCACAAAGTTATAATTTTCTGTGTGTGGTGAGAACTTTAAAAAATCCACTATCTTCAACTGGAATTAATATTACAAGTTTATATATGCCCAGTTAATATAAAATTCTATAGAGTTTACTTCTATATATTTAGAATTTTTTCTTGATTTTTTTCAATCTGTTTTTCTCTGTCTTTGCCTAGGTTTGGCTTTAAAACAAAATTTACCTGAAAGAATAAGCAGATAAATATACCTGATACTACTTTTAAAAATAAGAAAGAGAATTGTACCCTACTGGAAATGAAAACACATTGTGAAGATACATTGATTATTAAACTGATAGAATATTAGAAATATTAACACCTAAAGCAATCTAATGCAGTTTTTAAACATTCTATATAAGAAGAAAAAAATCATCACATAAAATCAAATTATCTTTTTGTTTTTCACTATATATAATTTTACTTAAAATGAATGAAAGTTTTTAATATGAAAGTGAAAATATTAATATTTATGTAATCTTTTATATCTGGATATAGACAGTCTAAGCATAAAATCATTTTATGGTAATAGAAAAGACTGATAGTTTTGACTTCATGAAATATAACAACTCTTCAACATGAAAAGCTTCATATATAAAATTAAAAGCTGAAACAATTGTGTTTAAGTAATATGACAAACAAAAGCCCTTACTATATAAATTGTACCTACAAATCAATGAAAAAAATGTTAATTAAAAGTGGATGAACCACATTACACATTAATACAAAAATGGGAAGGAAGCCTATGAAAGGACTGTTGGACCTCAACAATACTAAAAGGACTAAACATGAAAACAACATACTAATTGTCACTTGCAACATTTGTCAGCATTAGAGCAAATATTCTTTATGGTAAGATGAGAAAGATAAATGACTCATGGAATTTTAAATTCATTTTTATTTTCAAGTAAGCCATTTGACAATCAGTAAATATTGAAATATTTGTAGGTGTTTTTCTTATTTACTTTGGGTCAGTAATTCTCCTTCTAGGAATTTTCTGTAAGCAACTAATCAGTGGTGCAACTGTGGGGTTAATTGTAGTAATATTTGTAACAGTGAAAACCTGGAAATTGCAAAAATTTTCAAAGTTTAATAATGAATCAAACACATATTATACTACAAAATGCAAGCTTTCAAGATTTTTGTTATGTAGTAATGGTGTTAATTATGTAACCGTGTAAAAGTCACACATTGTATACTAGGTCCTATGGTAAGGACTTCCATGTAATAACTCATGTTCTCAGAGCCATCCAGGAAAGATAATTTTTCTGTTTTAAGTATGGTAGGATGAAGCTCAGAGAAGTTAAAGTACTTGCCTTTGTTCACACAGCAAGTAATTTGTGAAGCCTGATGTAAATCCAGGAAATTGTTTCTGGAGCCCACTTTTAACTTCTGTGCTATAGTGTCACCAGAATGGTCAATGATCACAGTCCAGTTTTGTGAAAACAAATGTGATAATATAGTGTGTGCTTAATATAGTGTAAACTCCAGATGAGCAGATGTGTTTATCGGTTGGGGTCTTAGCTCTGCTTGGATCAACCCCTGTCCCAGTGCAAAGTAACTCTAACCTCCAAGGGAGGAACTCTTGTTCAGTATAATAGAGCATTAAGCCTCTGTGAATTCACTGGGGATTGGCAGGGTTTCTGCTACTTATTTTGGGTCCTGTAATGTCTGCTCCTACTGGGGATGTAAAATTCCACCCTGTTGGTCATTGGTACCTTTTTCTCTGGGATATCAAAACTGGTTCAGAATGATAAGGTACCAAGATGGGCAGTAGGAAGAATAGAAAGCTGAAGTATGGAAAGAGTGAATTTTGAAAAGGTAAAATAGAAGCTGATTACAGAGAAAGAAGGAATAAAAAACTCTTTCCAAAGAGTGACTAACTTTTGCAACTTAACAAAAACAGAACATAATTCAGAAGTGAATTTTGTCAACATAATTGTCAACTATCACCATTGACCTTTTAATTATTTTAAAATATAAGAAAGCTATCTAGATGCATTTTAGTTTATTCTCATCCTGGCCGTGACTTATCCGGAAGCTTGTCTTTTATGTTCAAACTTTACTTAAATATGTCAACTCTTGAATAGAATATATTTTTGACCTTATATTAATACTCTCTTTATATATATATAGCCTAGACAAAAATAGTTCAATGTCCTTATTTTCACCTTTAGAAGTGAAAAACTGGGACAAGGTCATGCCCTCTTAAATCCAAGAAGTGTTTTATTTATACTTGCTTCTCACCTTCCTTTGAATGCTTTATTATAGGAAGGATTACCATATGAATAATTAAAGTTTTAAATGTACAGGGCAGAGATAAGTAAAGAGTTACAGGCAAAAACTCATTTTTATTTAAAGTAAAAGCAGTTGCAGAGGAAAATTTCAGATGGCACTACTTTCTTAAGAAAGGACAAATACCTTCTTCCTTTTCACATTTTAGTGCACTTGTTCAAAATGGTGAATAGCCTGGAGATTAACACAAGGACTGCTTTTCCTTTTTTGTTTCAGATCCATTAGTGGAATATCTTGGCACCTTTAGAGCTGCACAGTGTGGTTTTCTGGGTTATTATTTCCTTCCTGGCAGTATTTTAATACAAGTACAGAAAATGGAAAAATTATCTGTAGAGCCTCCCATTTTATTGCAGAAGCAACGCAGGGATTAATCAATTTGCAGTTAGAAAAAAAATTTCCTAAATTATTAAGCAAACTTTTGAAATTTATTAATTTGCAATTCACAGAAGGATTTTGGCTATATTTGTTTTCTCTGTTGCTGAGAGAAAATTGGAACCTTACGTGAAAAATGGATTGGCCTCAAGTTCATATTCTGCATGGTAATATTTTTGTAAGTCCTTGTTAAAATCTCCATGTTTTGATTCTCCAACATGGCCTCTTTATGCCACTACTTTGCTTTTTCCAGAGTAGTCCAAGTCTGGCATGACTTTCCCTGTCAATAAATTCTAATATTCAAAAACTCCAATCTCAGTGTTTTTCCCCATGCTGTCTCTGTCAGGAAGCCTCACCCATCTCTGCCTGTCTGAAAGTGTTAGTGAGTGATCCATTGTCAGAGAACTTCTACCTTTTCCAACTCTAAGTTTACTTTTTTGGTTCCTTGGCAGTCATTTAATAGAATTCAAGGTAATGATGCCATCTTTCTTAAAAAAAAAAAAAAAGGCAGCAAGTTGTAGTGTTCCTACAGCTTTTTGTTTTAAGAATGTGTTTTTCTTTAAATAATTTACTTAGCAAGGATGGTAAGCTATGGTATTAATACTTTGGAATTTATATAAAGAAAGTATGGAATTCATACGAAGGAAAGAAAAAATGTTTTTTTTTGAATTGTAAAACTCCATTCAGAGATGAGTAATAATCTGAAATAAAGACTAAAATTCAATTTGCAGTAAATCTTTTCTAAAATAATTATTATCTATTTTTCTTTTTTAAGGTCTTATTTAAATTCTAGTTAATCTACAATGTAATAGTAGTTTCAGGTGTAGGATTTAGTGATTCAACACTTCCATACAATACCCAGTGCTCATCATAGCAGGTTTGCTCCTTACTCCCCATCACCTAGTTCACCCATCCCCCTACCAACATCCCCTCTGGGAACCAGCAGTTTGTTTTCTATATTTAACTGTCTGTTTCCTGGTTTGCCTCTTTTTTTTTCCTTATGATCATTTGTTTTGTTTCTTAAATTCCATATATGAGTGAAATCATATGTTGTCTTTCTCTGACTGACTTATTTCGCTTAGTGTAATACTCTCTAGTTCCATCCACATTGTTGCAAATGGCGAGATTTCATTCCTTTTTTATGGCTGAGTAATATTCCAGTGTGTGTGTGTGTGTGTGTGTGTGTGTGTGTGTGTATCACTTCTTCTTTATCCATTCATCAGTTGATGGACATCTGGGCTGTTTCCATAATTTGGCTATTGTAGATAATGCTGCTATAAACATTGGGGTGCATGTATCTCTTTGAATTAATATTTTTGCATTTTTGGGGTAAATACCCAATAGTGCAATCACTGGATCATAGGGTAGTTCTATTTTTAACTTTTTGGAGAATCTCCGTACAGTTTCCTACATTGGCTGCACCACTTTGTGTTCCCACCGGCAGTGCAGGAGGTCCCCTTTCTCGGTATCCTTACAACACCTGTTCCTTGTGTGTTGATTTTAGCTCTTCTGACAGGTGTGAGTTGATATCCCATTGTCGTTTTGATTTGCATTTCCCTGATGATGAGCAATGTGGAGCATCTGTTCAATTGTCTGTTGGCCATCTGTATGTCTTCTTTGGAAAATGTCTGTTCATGTCTTCTGACCATTTTTTAATTCAGTTATTCATTTTTTGGTGTTGAGTTTTATAAGTTCTTTATATGTTTTGGATACTAACTCTTTATCAGATATGTCCTTTGCAAATATCTTCTCCCATTAATAGGTTGTCTTTTAGTTTTGTTGATTGTTTTTTCTTCACTGTGTAGAAGTTTTTTTTATTTTGATGAAGACCAAATAATTTATTTTTATTTTTGTTTCCCTTACCTCAGGCAACATATCTAATAAGAAGTAGCTATGGCTGATGTCAAAGAGGTTAATGCCTGTGTTCTCCTCTAGGATTTGTATGGTTTCATGTCTCACATTTAGGTCTTTAATCCATTTTGAATTTATTTTTGTGTATGGTGTAATAAAGTGGTAAAATAATTATTTAGTATTTTTGACATCTAAAAGTAGATTTTCCTTGTGCTTTAAATAATTTGCAATCTTTTGGAAGTTGTAGTAATTTAAGATCACCAGAGCTCTTTAATTACTAATTCAGTGCTTTAAACTGTGCTACTTCATGCTCTATTATCCTGACCTAAAAGTAAGTGGAACTTTCAAGAGGCCTAAAATATAGTATAGAATTTGATTATACATTGAAAAAAATCTGATTCAACTAGTTAAAAAATTAAAGATAATTGTAATTTTATTTGGCTTTAAAGTACTTTATTTTCCTTTTATAATTTCCCCCTTAGCAACATATTCTGTGTTTGATGTTAATAACCTTCCCTCCAAATAAGCAGCATTGCTTTCTTATGTGCTTGCTTTAAAACTTGCCTAGTTTAAATTATCTTAAGAAAGCAACTATTTTAATAAGCAGAGAGAATAAATTCTGGGCATGTTGATAATAAGACCTTTAAACAAACAAACAAATACCTTACTTCTTACTTCTAGGTCAGCATACTTACACACACACCTATATCTTGTTCCATAAGAAGCTGAAGAGTCTACCCCAGTGCATTTGTGTTACAGTTTCCCCAAAATACCATGTATGTTACATCTCTGTGGCTGGATAAATGGCACATGCACACAGATACAGACAACACACACATACATAATACTTGTAAATTTTCCAAATAATCACATCTTTTTCCATGCCTTCAATTTTAATCTATAGATGGATGGCTTTCAACCATTGCGGTCATGAAGGTTTCCAAAATCTCTATCTGTAGTCCAGTTTTGCTCCCAAACTTCATTTCTTTGATCAAAAACTCTATTACCTACTTTATTAAGTTTAATGTCTTCATTGTGGGATTGAAGGCTTTTTGCATTATGACCTCAGTCTGTCATTAACAGACTTATCTTCATTCTTTTCCTTCTTCTTCTGCCTGTTTGATTTAAACTTTTTTTGAAATACACTCCCCACCTAGAAGGACTTTTCTCAGGCAGTCACTTTTGTCTTTCACTTACTTCTCTGTTCCAGTCTTCATGGCTCAATTCCCATGCTCAGAAGCCTTGGGCCTATCCCAATGTTTAAACCCTAAGCTCTAGAGGAATAAAAGGGGTTCATTTCCTTTATGACTATCAAAGTCAGTCCCTTCCATGGAGCCATAAGTGAGATATCATCCTTACCTCCCTGGAGCTTTAATGCTCATTTACACAGAACCTCTGTAAACACTTCAAAGAACCTTGTAGTCATTTCTGGAGTTGCATTTTCCCTTATCAAAGTGCAGATGCCTTGATGATGGCCAGTTCTTCCGAAACAAAGTATCTGTCACTTAGCACATTAGCTTTATGTGTAAGTAGGCCTAGTCTAGAATGCTGAAGTCCATTCTTCCCTCACCCCCACAACCAGTTATTAGCAAATCCTATCTCTCTGTCTGAAATATCCCATTTGACTTATATTGCAGCTATACAAAAGATACATACATGCAAAGTGTTTCTCTCCAGTTAAGCTGCTGACCCCTCACCTTGCTGGAGTAGCAGCTTCTTAATCAGCCCCAATATCAGCATCCTCCTCCTCCATTCAAATAGATAGGCTGCTGCTTTCTTGTTTCTGAGGGTGGTTATTTAATGGAACCATAGTTTCCTCTCCATTTTCTTAGAAATATTAATGAGCAGACAAAAGAAAAGGCATGAAGACAGACCAAGCTTGGTAAATAAAATAAGAGTATCAACTTAATAATATGCCATTCTCCTGGAGGAACTTTTACAAATAGAGTGTGCTCTATGTGCTGAACCAGGACAATGGGTACAGAAGAGAACATTTTTTTAACCACAAGAAGAAGATTTTATCCCACTTGATATCCATAGATAAGAGATTTAGAAGTGTCACTTGCCAGAAAACTGAAAAGGACTTATCTGTGCCACCCTTATCAAATTCGTATACATGAGAATTGCTTATGATTTTTAAATATAACACCAAAGGCACATTCTATGAAAGAAATAATTGATAAGCTTTATTTCATTAAAATTGAAAAATTTCTGCTCTGCAAAAGACAGTGTCAGGAGAATGAGAAGACAAGGCACAGACTGGGAGAATATATTTGCAAAAGACATATCTGATCAAGGACTGTTACCCAAAACATACAAAGAACTCTTAAAACTCAACAATAAAAACACAAATAATCCAATTAAAAGTGGACCAAAGACCTTAACAGACACCTTATCAAAGAAGATATATAGATGACAGATAAGCATATGAAAAGAAGCTCCACATAATATGTCACCAGGGAAGTGCAAATTAAAACAATGATGAGATATTACCATACACTTATTAGAATGGACAGAATCCTGAACACTAACATCAAATGCTAACAAGGGTATGGAACAACAAGGACACTGATTCATCATTGGTGGGAATGCAAAATGGTATAGTCACTTTGCAAGATAGTTTGGCAGTTTCTTATAGAACTACACATTCTCATATTATTTGATCCAGCAGCTGTGCTCCTCAGGAATTGAAAACTCATTTCCACACAAAAATTTGCACAAGGATGTTTATACCAGATTTATTCACAATTGCCAAATCTTGGAAGCAACCAAAATATCCTTTAGTAAGTGAACAGGTAAATAAATAAGCTGTGGTATATCCAGACAATGGAATATTATTCAGCACTAAAAAGAAATGAGTTATTAAGCCATGAAAAGACATGGAGAAACCTTAAATGCATATTAAAAAGTGGACAAAGCAGGTCTCAAAAGGCTGAATAATATATGATTACAAATATATGACAGTCTGGGAAAGGACAAGACTTTGGAGACTATAGAAAGATCGGGTTGGAGAGGGGCATGGAGGGATGAATAGGCATAACACATAGGACTTTCATGTCAGTGAAAAAAAGATCTGTATGATACTATAATAATAGATGTTTATTGTCATGCATTTGTCTAACCCCTAGAATGTACAACACCAAGAGTGAACACTAAGGTAAACTGTGGACTTGAGTAATTATGATGCATCAGTATAGGTTCACTGGTTGTAAAATACACCACTTGGTGGAGAATGTTGATAATGAGGGATGCCATGTTTGTGTGGGAGCAGAGGGAATGTGGGAAATCTCTGTACCTTCTCAGTTTTGTGGTGAATCTAAAATTGCTTTTAAAAAGCTTTTAAAATTTCCTTAATGAAGTAGCCCAGGGTAATTTATGCACACCTCCACCTCCATCCTCGTCACTAAGTAAGAATAACTTGAATTCAGAAGGAGAAAATATGAATGAGTAGTGGGGAACTCTGACTGTTATAATTCCCTTGCCCTGCTTTTACAAGGAAACAGCTGTAGACTTTTAAATATATTGGGGGGACGGGGGAGGTTTGCCATCACTTAGTAAAAGAAATAGCTAACAGCTAAAAATCTTTATTTTAATCTTAAAGAATTCTTTATTTTAATCTTTATGACAGAAATGTATTACCAAGCCTTTTTGAAGTTAGGTGTGGCCATGTGACTTGTTCCGGCCAGTGATGTATAAGTGGGTGACATGCATCACTTCTGGGTATGAGGTTTTAAGAGCTGGTGTGTCTATTCACTCTCATCTCTTTCCTGTGCTCTGACAACTGGTGACAATCCACAAGATGGAGGTTTCATAACTCTGAGGTTCTGCATAATGATGATATGAAGCAGAGCCCAGGGCTGACTGTAATTTGAATATGTCATATGAGCAAGAGATCAACTGGTATTGTTTTAAGTCACTAAGATTTTGAGGTTATTTGTTACTACATTGTAACCTCATATAATTGGTAAACCAAGAACTGATAGGTACCATATTAATGTAAGGACAAATGAATTTAAAGAACCTATCTCTAGAACCTATGAGAAATTATCTGAAACAAACAACAAAAAAAAGAGTAACATAGTATCTGAGAGCAGATAAAAGAATTATATATACATTTAAAAAGCTTCTGCATTGTGTTTTCAATAAAATCTAATAAACCATAATTCATGAATGAAGAAATTATAAAGAATAAAGTGATAAAAAAGATTTAAAAAAACCTGCGTGAGAAGAAAGCTGAGATTAAATAAGACCAAATGAGATAAGGAAAATATTTGGAAATTAAAATGCAAAAGTGAAACAGACGTCTTTATTGAATACAATAGCAAAATTAACACTGTAGAAAAAGAAAAATAGTACTGTACTAAGGACTCAATGCTCTCATTATAAAAAGAAATAAATGAACTAATGATTTTACTAAAACAGGACTTAAACTGGATGTCTATTGAAGCAGATATTAATTAAAATACAAGGAAACAGAGTAGCAATGATAAATGAAATACCCAGCTGCTTAAAACTCAAAAATACTTTTTACATGCTTATCCACGTAGAGAGAGAGAATAGGAGATATTCAAAGTAGCAATAAGAAAAATATTTTAGCCATACATATGAAAAATTTTTAAAAAGACGATATTAGGTATAGTTAGAAATCTCATTATGGTAATCATTATTCAAGGAAAGATAAATGATCAAAATTGGTTCTAGAAGAAATGATGTGATTATATCACCAACCATGAAAGATACTAAAAATTTATCAAAGAATTATATCCATGAGGGTCCTGGCCTCAGATGGATTTAAAGGTTATTTGTTTCAAAATTTCTGGCACATAAAGAGAAAAGTCTCCAATGCACTTTATAATGTCCACACAGCATTGAAATTAATAGCAGAAAACAAAAAAGAAAGCTGCACATCAATGTCAGGTAAAATATATGTATTCAAGAATCTTAAATAAAATGCATATAATTAGAATTCAACTGTATATAAATCATGAACAAAAAGGAATTTGAGTTTTTAAATATTATATCTTAAATCACAAAGTATAATGTTGTTTGTCAAAACACACTTCTGATGAAAAGTCATACTTAATAGGAAAATGTATTGAGAAGGACTGTAATTGAGAAGAAGACAAGAAAAGCCTCCTCCCGGCATTTTTATTGAAAATTATACTGGAAGATCTATGCCACAAAAAAAATAGAAATAGGTGGCAAAAAAAAAAAAAAACTGGAAAAGAGGAAACCAAATTATTAATTGAGGTTTTATGATTTTCTCCATTAAAACCAACAACTTATATACACCATAAAAAGACAAAATCAATGGCTTGACTTTAATTATAGAAATATGATTTAGTAAGTAAACTGTAAACTGTCCTGGGACAGAAAAGCTAAAAATACTGCATAGACTATGCTTTAAAAAATCACTTTAAATGCAAAGACTAGCTGAAAAATGAAAGAAATCCTCATAAGCTGAAAAGGAATGAGTCAATATAAATGAAAGCACTGGAGAGCTAACAGCTGTCCTGCCTGGTCATACAAGGTGATCCCTGGTGGTTAGAACTTTTGCTTTTATGCAGCCATCAAAAGGAATGAAATCGTGCCATTTGCAATGACGTGGATGGAACTGGAGGGTATTATGCTGAGCGAAATAAGTCAATCAGAGAAAGACATGTATCATATGATCTCATTGATATGAGGAATTCTTAATCTCAGGAAACAAACTGAGGGTTGCTAGAGTGATGGGGGGTGGGAGGCATGGGGTGGCTGGGTGATAGACATTGGGGAGGGTATGTGCTATGGTGAGCGCTGTGAATTGTGTAAGACTGTTGAATCATAGACCTGTACCTCTGAAACAAATAATGCATTATATGTTAAAAAAAAGAAGAAGATAGCAGGAAGGGAAACACGAAGGGAGGGAAATCGGAAGGGGAGACGAACCACGAGAGACTATGGACTCAGAAACAAACTGAGGGTTCTAGAGGGGAGGGGGTGGGGGGATGGGTTAGCCTGGTGATGGGTATTAAAGAGGCACGTACTGCATGGAGCACTGGGTGTTATACGCAAACAATGAATCATGGAACACTACATCAAAAACTAATGATGTATGGTGATTAACGTAACATAATAAAATAAAAAAAACCCTGCTTTTAATCAGTTATATATGTATAGGAGGGAATTAGGCTGGGGACAAAATCCAGAGCATGTGCAAGGTGAAAACTCCCATTGATAGTTCATATAAGCTAGTCTATTGAGAGACTGCACCAGTAGCTGCAAATGAGGCTGGGGAAACTAGTCTTCACCCTCAGCAACAACATGTGTGGTCAACAATCTTACTACTACTTAGAAGAGAATGGATATTGGGGTGGGGGGCAAATCCTGGCAACTATCAAAGAGTTGGTATGCACTAATCATGTTCTCTTATCAGAATACAATTAAATTAGCAACATTAATAAAAAAGATGAACTGTCACCTTTCAAATTTGGAATTTAGAGAATTAATTAAAATTTTACACCTTTTCATAATTAAAACTCTTTTAAAACTAAGAATAGAAGAAAATTTGCTGTCAGAGCCACTATCTGACATTTTACTTGTTTCCTTACTTAGAGAAATAAGACAAAAATATATACTATTCCTTTTAAAATAAAAAGAAAAATATCAGGTAACTAAGAAATTTAATTTAAAAACTCGAGGCGTTGGGGTGGGACACCTGGGTGGCTCAGGCCGTTAAGCGTCTGCCTTCGGCTTAGGTCATGATCTCAGGGTCCTGGGATCCAGCCCCGCATTGGGCTCCCTGCTCAGCAGGGAGGCTGCTTCTCCCCCTCCCTCTCATGTTCTCCTCTTCTCCCTTGTGCTCTCACTCACTCTCTTGCTCTCTCAAATAAAATCTTGAAAAAAAAAAAAAAGAAAGAAAATTCAAGGCCTTTTTGGAAAAAAATTAAACTATTTGGAAAGATATTAGAAAATAAGCAGAGAGCCATGTGTAAGGATACAATGTCTAAAATAGTAAGGATCTTAATTCTCTCCAAATTAATGTACAAATTCATTATAACCCAATTAAAAACCCAACAAACATGTTCTGTCTGAATTGAAAATTTTGTTCTGAATATATATACAGAAATATAATGCCATTACATATATGTAATTTTACAATTGATTGGTAGAAATACAAATTAAGATCATAGCTAAAAGCTTACAGAAATCAGAATAAAAAAATTTATAACTGTGGCAATATTAAGTATTGGTAAGGACATGGAGCAACAGAATCTCTCCCAGAGAGCTGGTGATAGTGAAAATTGGTATAGCAGTTTTGGGGATAAATTTGTCAAAAGATAGTAAAATTGAAAATCTACATTAATACATTCTGGAAGTGTGACTGCAATTGCGCAGTTGAGAAAAACTCTGCTAAGTGCATGAGGAGATGCGAGTAAAAATGTTCATATCAGTGTTGTTTGCAAAGTGTAAACATGGAAGCAACGTAAGTGTAATGAATAGGAGAATGAATAAATAATAAAGTGTAAACTCTCAACAAATAATGTTATATACAGTGGCGAAACCAAATGAAGACATACATATATCAGCACAGATAATAATCTCAAAAACCCAATAAAGAGCAAAGAAAAGCAAATTGCAGAGAATACATGCAGTAATATACCCATTATATAAGTTGTAAAATATGTGAAACAATGGTATATATCACAAAATAATACATATTTGTATATAATGCCAAGTTCATATACAGTAACTTGAAATGATAAACCCTAATTCATAACAGTGGTATCCTCCAGGGGCAAGAATGAGCAATGAGTCAGGGTAGAGGATTTAGCTATTTTTTTTCTGTATTTCACTTCTTAAGGTTGTTGTTAAGTACAGAGACTTTTTTTTTTTTGTATGTCTGAACTTTTTTACTCCAAAAAAGAAGTTCTTGTTTTAATTGATATTCTTATAGAATGTTTTACTTTTGCTGTTTTTCAAATTAGGGTTTGTTTCTTGTTATTCATATATATTCCTCTCTTCTCTGTATGTAGCGTAATCCTGTTTTAAGTAGGAAATAGTCTCAGTATTTGAGTTACTCAGGGCCTACATTAGTGACCTAAAGAGTTATTTTGAGAGTGGACTTCTTCAATTCTGCTTTTTTTTTTTTTTTTTTTTTTGGTCAGTTACTGTAGCTATATTCTGAACTGTAATCGTCACATAAATTATAATCTTAAAAGAACAGATAGTAATTTCCACCACAAACTTGTATAGATGTTAGTTACTTTATTGGTTATTAAAGTCACCATCAGCCTCTTTAATATCCACAGACCCAGTGAACCCTGAAATCAATTTGAGAAGAGATGCTAGTTCATTATTGATAGAAGCATATTCTCCTCCTGACACAAGCTCATAAAATTTGAATTATGGTAGAAACTGCTCTATAATATGTTTTAATCATAAAAAGGCCTTGGCTCTGACAGTATCCCCTCTGCCAAATCATGTTTTCCTAAAATTAAATGGACTCAAAAGAATGTTGCAATTCTTTTTTTTAGAACTATCTAACATAATATGGTTATAATTGCATGGGTTTTGTGGAAAAATGAAATGAAAGATCATTAAGTCCATGCCCAAGTATGCTCAGGAAACTTTTAAATAAAGTTGAGCAATTTATTTCCTGTTTCTCAGAGCCACTTATTGTTACGATGCAATGAAAACTGAATCCTGGAAATGGAAATCTGACCATTCAGAATCCTTTGTTTTATGTTTATTTTTGAATTTTAGGCCTGCCTATTAACACTATTTACAGAATTTAGCTTGAGATGCACTGAAGTAGCATGCTATGAGAAAAGAGGGCTATAGGTGGTCACAAATGCTGCTTTTTCCTCCCTTTCCCCTTGCTTTTTTTGAAACCTCTGTCAACTTTATACCTCCACTAAATGGCACACTGTACAATGACCTTTAAGTCACCAAATCTGATGACCTTTCCTACGTTTTTATTCTCTTTGACTACTGTGTGTCTTTTGAAATTCTTAAGAACCTTTTAAAAAATTCTACCTTTAATAGCTTCCATTTCCCTTCACTTTAAATAATTGGACTTAATTTTTTAAAACATGGAGAAATATCTGCCTGTTTTAATAAATCAAATGATAGAGACACGTTTGAGGAGAAGCTCAGAAACTCCCTTCTCAGTCCGATTCTGTACCCTTTACTGATCCCGAAAGTTATGTTTGTTAATAGGCTGGTAACTGTCACTGCTCTATGACACAACTATGTCACTACTCTTCTCAAAGCTATGGAAACGTATTTATAGATGTGCAGGTTATTTTTTGGTTTCACTATCTGTAAGTATTGAACTAAAATATACATTGCATGTTAAACATGCTCTTGAAATACAACCTTGTATTGCGTGCTTCTAGATCATGGCCATTCATTTTAATACTTACGTTTTTATATATTTGTATGTATTTATCAATACTTTTATAAATTTTTTCTATATTATGTAAGAATGTGCTCAATTGTGCATTCCCCCACATGTGTTTACCTAGTTATGCTGTGTCAGAGAGGGCTATGAAAAGGAGACAGGTGAGTCCACCCAGGGTTACACTGTTCTTGATACTTCCGATTCATCACCCAGTATTGCCCAGATAAAGAGGATTTCTGCTCTGGGCTTTGCCTTTAGCAGAGCTCTTTTCTGGCACTGGCCCCTATCTCTGTGAGGTAAGAAGTTTGCAGATAAAGGAGCTTGTTCTTTTATAGTGCATGTCTGTCCCTTTAGACTTTGCTCTGTGTAGCAGATTTGTGGCTTCCTCCAGGGTCTGTGTGAGCCTCTACCCTGAGCCATGTCCAGTGGCAGACAGGGCCAGAGATCTGGCCAAAAGTCCGCCTTTTTCAGAGGAAGGGAAAGTGGGGGATGCGAATGGGTTTGGGGTATGTTATCTGGGGTGTCTAGACATAAGTGTGAGAGACCCTACTGGAGGGTCTGGGGTTGGGAATAAAGGTGGATGGTCCCAGTCTCGGAGCAGAGCATGAGGAACCATTTGGTCTTCTTGTACTGGCACATTCTAGTGTGAAGACCTGAGAAGTACAAGAGCTCTAAACTTGAGCCTGGTCCTTCAGGGCCTTAGGAAATTGTATTTGTCAAGATAGGAGAATATAATAATCTTAATAGTTTACTAATTTGATATATAACAGAAATACAATCAGTGACATAAATAATTAGGAGGTATGAGGCTCCCATTAATACTGATGCCTCAGGACCTGCAAATGTGAGGATGGCTTGTCAGTGTTTTCAGTGTAGATGGTGACTTTGGAGACTCTCATTGAAGTATGTATCTGGTATTTACATTCTTGTATCATCTCCTCCCCTTAAATCTGGGCTGTCCCTTTGGCTTGCTTTCACCAATAGAACACAGCAGAAGTGGCCCTCGGGAGAAGCCATACACTATGCCTGGGACCACTGTCTTGGGAGGGAGCTCAAGCTACCTATGTGGAGAAATCACATGGAGGTGCACATCCTTTGAGAAGGAATGTTCTATTCAGCAAGGAGTACAGTTAGCTGGGAGCAGCCAGCTGATGCTCCTTCAGGCTCCACCTCCGTGTTCAAGCTGGAGCTGGGCTTTTCTCAGCTCCCAGCCCGTGGCTGGGCAGGGTGGGGATACCAGGCTCTGGCCACTGCCCAACATGACAGTCTGTGCTGTGGAGCCCCATGGTGAATTGACTGAGACCTTGTCCTCTGCACCAAAGTCCAAGGTTCTCCCTATTGGATCGTTTCCTGCCTTCTTCCATTTTCTAGGTGCCAAATCTGCATATGCCCCAAAGGCATTCTCTGCCCAATTAGGCTTCCTCCCTCTTTCAACTTTCATAGGCATTGCCCCACTTATCCCCCCAGAAAACTGCTGGCAATCCGAACTCCATCTCAGTATCTTCTTCCTGGAGGACCCAGCTGACAGCCGTTGAGGCACGAGCCAGCAACAAGAACCTAGGACTCAAGCAGCTGACACTGGTGGAATCATTTCTGCAGTCCCTAGCCATTCAGAGTCCCCCAGCTGATGCCACATGGAACAATGACAAGCTTTCTGCACCAAGTGCTGCCCAAATTGCAGAATCCTGAACAAATGGGAAACACCATGGATTGAGACTCATAAGTTTTAGGAGTGGTTTGTAGCAATAGATAATGAAACAGAAATTACCTGAAGCTAGTGATCTCATAGCAAAAAACCTAACACATATGGCATTGGCTTGATTCGTAACCTTTAAATGTTTAGATACTTATATATGGTATGTGGACCTCCACTTGTACTCGCACTCCAGGCCTGCATATATTACAGCTGGACCTGACATTGGCTATTGTGAAACTTTGATATTTCTTTTCTTCTCCTTTGCCTTGAATAATCTTAAGTACTTTGTCTTGTTTCTTTTTCTATCTTCTAAATGTCAGTCTCCTTCAAAGATTAGCCTTTATACTGCTTAATCAGAAACCCAGTTGGGAGGGACCACAAACCAGGGGTGGTACTTTCTCTGATCACATCTTCCAAAGGTTATGGCTCTCAGTGGTTGCTGAGAGAGTGGTGGAAATTGTTAGATGAAAAATTATTAAATAAGGGCCTGAGACATCAGAGGTCAGATTGTGTGATGTGTAGACAAAGTAATTAAAAAAAAAAGGTGATACATTATCTTGTATGTTCATCTTTTCCACCAGCCAAAAGTTTAGGTCCATTCCCTTCACCTGGTTCAGGACTGGGTCGTCCCACTCATGACAGAAACTTCTGTCATGAAGGTTGAAGCGCTCTCTGTGAGTGTTCTTCTTGAGACTTAGTGGCGATTTGAGCCATAGTCATAAATATGTGTCCGGTTTTACTTTACAGAGACTTATTTTTATTTATTTTCCTTGATGTATTTATCTTATAGCATCTGGAGCCAGATCATAGTCTTTGAACACATGTAAATTAGACCCATCAGCTTCTCTTCCTAGTGTGTGAATGCTGTGTAGCCTACTCTATATCTCATGTGTTTGTATTAAAAGTCAAACTTTTTTCCTAGAAGATCACCTTGGTTTTGTGCAAACATTACACCCAAACATATTGGGGATATTTTAAATACTACTTCACTATAATTTATCCAGCCTCTGAAAGACTGCCAGGTTTAGTTTAGGAATTTTTACAATTTATTATTCAAGTGTAGAGAATTTGTTACCTATGATATGTAATTCCAAACACATGTTACTGTTATTACCAGCATGATGACTTTTCCATTAATAGGAACACTGGAGTTTTCCCACTAATAATAGAAATTAATGGGCCATAAGCAAACATTTTGAAACCAATTATTGTTCTATAGTGAAAGATGTGTGTGAGGGTGCATATAAATAGATAGACAAAGATAGATAGTTATTCCTCTGGTCCTATAATTGAAACCAGGTATCTAATTTTGCCACTCCTTTGGCTTAATTTGTTGAATGCTTCTTTTAAGCTAAAGGATATCTAATAGTGGCAACAGATTAAAGATTTACTGCTTAATAACTTTGTAATAAGAGCCAAAGGCATTAAATTCTTACTCAGTCTTGATGTCTTATTTATTTTGCATCCTTACAACAATCTAGAATTTTAGATTAAGCATCTTTTTTTGGGGGGGGGGGAAAGTAGAGTTTAAGAGGTGTTAAGTAGCTCACCCATCAACACAAAGCGGGTAACTATTAGCATCAGTATCCACATCCTGCTCTCTGACCCTGAATTTCATGTTGTCTTTTATTTTATTTATTTAAGCCTTGAAGTCTTAAGTTAAATCAATGTATCCATTTAGCTAGCCAGTTAAGATCATGAGGAAAAGGAAATCAATTGGAAATGAAAAATGAAAAGAAATGGAATACACACACACACACATACTTTTCCACATGTATGTTTTCATATATTTGCTTTTATATACATTATTAGGAAATATATATATATTGTTAGGAATATATATATATTTCCTAACAATAGAATAAGGAATAGATCCACAGGCACAATTTTCCTATCAGGATAGATCCTGTTAGAAAATAGGATGAAAATATCACTTAATACTGGTGGCTCAACAAGGAGAGAAATTGTACAAAGAGGCACTAATAGGAGTGTAAAGTTGTGGGGAAGCTAAAACTATCTGCCTCCTCTTGGAGTCTGCCATGATTTTGTTTCCTACACCTACCAGTAGAGGTACCTAATGCAGCATCAAGGTTATCTTTACAATGACCTCAAGGGATCTTTAGTGTGTGTATCCAACATTCCTCTACCAAATACCCAAGAGAATATAATAAATTAGGGGAAGAAGTATCAGTAAGTGCTACAGTCTAAGGAAGAATAGAAATGCCAATGTCTAGAGAAAAAAAATTATTAACCCAAAATTTAACAAAGATGAAATAAATATGTCAGGATTTTACAGCTGTTAAACACTGTTACAGACCAGTGTTTTTAAGTTTTAGCATTCATTTAATCCCCAGGACCAGATTGCTGGTCCCCCTTTCCAGGGTTTCTGATTCAGTAGTCTGGGAGTGGGGCCCATGAATTTTTATTTGTGGAAAGGTGCCAGGTGATGATGCTGATGCTGAAGTTGATTCTTCTTGTCTGGGGACCACACTTCGAGAATTACATCTAACATGGGGAAGTGAGGCTGTGGAACCATCAGAGGAAAATCTCCAGATGGAATTCATTTGGAAAAAAGGAGGTGTGGCCTCAAATATATGAATACCACTGTGGAACTAATTTCCAGCTTCCTAGGTGTTAAACTAGGTATAACCATAGACACTGCCACAGTTAGCTTGTAAGAACAATTCCTGAGAAGGTATCATTGAGCAAAGAGAAATACATTGTATTGGCTCAGGAAAAAGTACCAGGTTAATAGAATGTTTGAACTTTCTAAATTAAAAGGAAGATGTATAAATTAAAATCTTATGGAGAAAGGAAGATGAAATTAGGAATTCATGTGACCACTAATTAGGGTAAGCTGAGGACATAGTTGGAGTTTAATCGGAAGTAACAAAGGGTGCAGTATATTTCTAATGCCACGTTGCCTGAACACTGGGGCTTGCTCTCCTAGGTAGCAGAATTAAAATGACACATGCAAATGAAGATCATAACCAAGATCAGGTTAGTGGAACCTTCTCAGAGGGGTTTATAATGTACAAATAATAAGATGGTGCTTTAGTTGTCTGTAAAAGAGTAAAGTTTAGCATCCACATTGGGGAGAGCTACTTGGGCCACTAACTTACTGCTTCTCCAGGTAACTCTAATTCAATGGAGATAATAAATCATGTGGTTTACTTAGATTGTTTAACTCAGTGGCATCATGATGGGGTGGGGGGTGGGGTGGGGAGGGGACAAAAACTAAGACAAAAACAGGAACCTAGAATGAGGAAAATACAAAAATGCATTCTCTTGGAGATCTGTAACTGAACAAAATTCAGTGGCTCTACTTAGAATCATCTCTTAATTTTATGGTTATTATAGAATTTTGGTCCTAGGGAGTAATGGAAGTGGGGCAGGGAGTCAACAGCAAAAAAATACCAGGAAAAGAATGGGACAGTAGCACAACCTTCATAATTTCCAACAATCAAATATAGAAAACAAATCATTTGTTACAGAAATAAAACTCCATGCCACTGTTATATCTTACCCCTTTCCTTATCTCCTGAAGCCTTTAGATTTTTAAGTTGGTTATATAAAACAAAACTATAGATAAATCTAAATTTTTCATTTTGACACTCTTGTGGACTTGTTACTTTCTAGTAGAAGTCTATAGAATCTCTCATGTACTTCTTCACAATAGTTCTGGTGCTAGACAATAAAGTGCCATTCCCCATGAGAATAAACTAACAAAAATCCAAATTAAAGCATACAGTCTTTTCATCTATAAATAGACAAAGTCTAGAACTTTTGTACAACACTTAATTCCAGACTATCTTGGAAAAGTATTTACAGTAATGTGAGATGAAAATATAATGATTCACATATACAGCATTTTATATGTTAAAGCAGCAATGAGAAAAAAAATTCTACATATATGTTAGGGCTCAAAGGAAAAACTTTCTGTATTCCGTTCCTGGAAAAAACAATAAGAACAACAACAAAAACAACTTTCAAAAGCATATTGTAACTCAACAAATGATGAAATTAGAAAATCATGGAGGTGATAGAAAATATATTAGATGCTGCAGAATTAGTTAATTAGAAACTGTTAATCATTTGGGTTGGTTCTAATACATATACCATAGACTAGGTGGTTTAACAAATACTTATTTCTCACAGTTCTGGAGGCTGGGAAGTCCAAGATCAAGACACTGTCAGATTCAATGTCTGGTGAAGCCTACGTCCTGGTTCATAGATGGATGTCTTCTTTCTATAACCTCACAAGATGGAAGGGATGAGGGAGCTTTCTGAGTTTCTTTGTGTGAGGACACTAATCCCATTTAGGAGGTCTCCATCCTCATGACCTAATTACCTCCCCCCAAACTCTACCTCCTAATACCATAACATTGGGGGTTAGGATTTCAGCACATGAATTTTGGATGGACACACAATTCGACCTATAGCAGAAAACAACATTAAGAATTCACCTGGCTCTCAAGAAAAAAGGTAGAGATGAAAATTAAGGGGAGAAACTTCTCTTTTCTCAGAGAAATAACAGAGCACAAAGTATGATTATCTTGTATGAAGATGCAAGGAAATGGGTTTTCAAACACTTTTGCTATTGGGACATTTGTGGAAGGCAATTAGGAAATACGTGTGTTCACTTTGATGTTTCTCTATTAGGACTTTATGTTAAGGACACAATTACAAGGGCACAGAAAAATATACATATCAATTAGTGGACAAATCATGGCAAATCTCTGTGATGGAATACTATGTAACCATTAAAAAACTCCTGAAGGTTTCAAAATATGAAATGGCCAGAACATATCGTATAAGAAGTGGAAGTAGATTTCAAAATAGCACACATATTATATCCAGCATTTTTACTCAGTGTTCTGTTTGCTTCTTTTTAGCTTAATACATCTTTAAAATCTCTTCTCAAAGCCAGTGTAGGCATTTGTCACATTAGGGATGTTGTGATGGGAATATATGGCTGACCTGAGGCTGCTGGGAAGCCTACTGGTATCTGCCTGAGGTGAATAGAGGGATGTAGAAAATATGAGCAGGTCATGTAATAATATAGTGTGTTATGGCCATACCTTTAAAACATCGTTAAATGAAAGTAAATCTGGGGCGCCTGGGTGGCTCAGTTGGTTAAGCGACTGCCTTCAGCTCAGGTCATGATCCCAGCGTCCTGGGATCGAGCCCCGCATCGGCCTCCCTGTTCAGTGGGAAGCCTGTTTCTCCCTCTGCCTGCCACTCCCCCTACCTGTGCTCTCTCTCTCTGACAAATAAATAAAAAAAATCTTTAAAAAAAAAAAAAAAAAAAAAAAAAAGAAAGTAAATCTAAGGCTTCTGACTCTAAAATTCTGTGGTTCTCTTGTATCTTGTTTTTGTCTCTTTATTCCTTCCCAGTCCTTCTTACACTGACTGTAGTACTGGGAGCAAGAAGGATCTAGAATAGGAGTGGTGTCACATTTCCCCTCATACCTGGTAGCAACTTTCTTAGCTGATGAGACCCACTTTCTTTCCTGAGCATCTGATCAGCTGTTTTGATTCTGGTCTTTCACAACTATCTGGCTGTGATTCCTGTTTTTTTTTTTTTTTTACTTAGAATCTATAAGTTCCTAAAATTGCTTTCATAAATCTTAGGAAATGATTCCAAAATTAGGAAGCCACTGTACATGAGGTAGTTGGAAATTTGTGGAACGTAATCTCATGGCCAAAGAAATATATGATATTCTGTGTGAATATCTTAAACTAGTGTTTTTGATATCCCTTAAAGAACTTTATTCAAAGTTCCAAAAATGGAAGCAACAAATATTCAAGTTGTTTTTTGAATTAATGAGAGACAGTATTACCATTTTTTATAATTGCATGCCTTGCTGATTTAATACAAATTGTGGATTGCGTGAGAATCATAAATATGTTTGAATAATCTTTTCTGTAGATCATTGAATAGATTGTGCTGTCAGAAAAGGAAAGAAAATCCATACTTACAATGAGCCTTGATGTTTACTTTTATGATACTGAGGGAGTTCAAATACTTTCAATCAGCAGAACAATAATACCAACCATAAAACTTCATTTTTGGTCAACATATTCTTTTTGGGCGTGAGAATCTACTGTTATATTTTTAAATGGTGTTGACTGAGATGATTGAAACAAAATGATCATTTCCAGAAAATTCAACAATTCAGAGCTCTTCTTTCTATGAGTATTTTTTTAAACATGGTTTTGTTTTTGTTCATTATGCTGTGTATTATTGTACAGGTATTAGTGCATTACACATTGTAGGAGAAGAATTAGAAACATGTCAATTAGCTGATCTTAAAATTAAACCCAAAATATGTTTGCTGGATTTTATTTATGTTGATAAGTAGTAATGCTGAAAGTGTCCTACACCTTATAAAAAATCAATATATTGAATCAAGTGCTACCCTTACACCGCTGTAGTTTATTTCAAACCTTTGAGTGAGTGTGTCCTTACCTCCTCTATTTACAAAGGAAATGAATTTAAAAAGAAATGCTCTTGGGGCTCCTGGGTGGCTCAGATGGTTAAGCGTCGCCTTCGGCTCGGGTCATGATCCCGGGGTCCTGGGATCGAGCCCCGCATCGGGTTCCCTGTTCAGCGGGGAGCCTGCTTCTCCCTCTCCCACTCCCCCTGCTTGTGTTCCCTCTCTTTCGCTGTCAAATAAATAAATAAATAAAATCTTTAAAAATAAAATAAAAATAAATGCTCTAGGGGATCTAGTTGATTCCTAGGTGACCAACCCACCTGAATTTATATGTAACTTCTTTCTGTTTGCTCAGAATATGGTTTGGTATAAAATTTACTTCATCCTCAATTCCTCACTAGGAGAAAAATGGAATAAATAAGAACACACTTATCAATGTGTCCAATATTTTTCAACCAACTAAATGTAAAACAAGCATTTGTTATTTGTGACAGTCAGTGTCTCTATGTACAATTGGACACGTGAAGTTGAAGATAGGAGTGTTCTGGAGGCTGAGAGAGGGATGAGCCTCTTATCACCAAAAACATTGTGGCTTAATCAGAAGCACTTACAAGATAGTGTATATTTGAAGATACCTTCCCTAAGGATACTAATCTTTCTTTATAACAAAAGTGATAATTCAGTTGGTTTGTCACAGAAACATTGCTTACAATCACTACTGAAAAATTCCTTTTTCTATCTTTTGAGTTTGTGCAAGGCCATTTCTAATGGATTATTCAGCAACATTTAACTCATTGTTCAGTAAACCTAACATTTATTCTGTAACTTTTCTTCCTCTTTGCTTATTTTCCTTTTCATCTTGTTCCTTCTATATTCACTTTGCTGTGCCATTTTTTCTTGTCTGCCCTTTTAATGTGATAAAATATTCTCTTATCTAAAATGATTTTGGTCTGTCAAAATAGACTCTCTCAGAAAGGATTTTCTTTTTTAAGCATTCCAGATTCAGATTCTTCTCCTTTCCCCTGACATTCTCACTTTATGACTGAATTCTCTCTTATTTCTTTCCATAAGAATGAATGATTCATAGAACAAGCATGCTGAAGTGGGAAGTTGCCATGTTTTGATACACTGTGTGGTTAGTTCACACTTGCTTTTCTTTTATTTCACATGTAATGAAGAGGTTTTTCAATTTTAGCCGTGCCTTTGAAATTAAAATCAGTCAGTGTCTAATGGCTCTAGAAGGATCACTATTCTTTGTGGTCTGCCACAGAATTTAGAATTGATGCATTATATGCAAAAGATTTGGGGTATTTGAAAGATAGTTGTGTTTACTGATTATACTTACATTTTTATTTATTTATTTTTAAAGATTTTATTTATTTATTTTGACAGAGAGAGACACAGCGAGAGAGGGAACACAAGCAGGGGGAGTGGGAGAGGGCAAAGCAGGCTCCCCGCTGAGCAGGGAGCCCGATGTGGGGCTCCATCCCAGGACCCTGGATCATGACCTGAGCCAAAGGCAGATGCTTAACAACTGAGCCACCCAGGTGCCCCTATACTTACATTTTTAAAGAAGAAGATTCCTTTTCATTGGTGGATGTAGAATGGCACTCTGGTAGTATCTTGCTTCATGTTAGTATAAAACGATGCTGGATTTCACTTTTCTCTTGTCTTGGAATTATAGCCAAGTATCCACACATAATAAAGAGAGCCACCAGACACATCATGAATGGCCTCATTAAGGAGTATCAGACCCAGTTATAGGAACATAAACATCATGCCCTACCCATTTCTTAAAGAACTAGATGAATCTGAGGGACAGAAGACATTGGGAATACATTATTCCTGTTAAGGGAATTGCTCTATTCCATCTTTTGGGAAAAAAGATGGAAGGTTAGACCTTCCCACTGAATTCAGGTACCCGAGAGATATAATAGTAACTAGCATTTATTGAGTATTCATTCTGTGCCAGGGAGTAGACTAAACACATCACACTTATCATGAACTCACCTGCTTCTCACAGCTACCTTCTGATGTAGGAGGTGCTATTATCTCAAATTTACAGATGAGGAAATAAGAAGTACAGAAAAACATCTTGCTCAAAGTTACACACAGCTACCACCCATCAGAATCTGTCTTCAACTCCTTCCATATTTTTTGTATCCAGATGCTTTACTCATTAAGAGTTATATTGCCTCTCACTGACAGGGATTTAAGTTATGGCAAGAAAAGAAGACTAGAACACTATTCCTTGATTAGACATCTGCTTACACATCAGACTTGCAGATTTGTGCTCTGTTCCTATTTAAGAAGAAAAGAAGGTATTAGAAACTCAGAGTAGTTGGAGATAGCACCATATTTCTACTGTTTGTTATGGCAGAATGCACAGCATTCCTGTGCATCAGGTGGACACCCTAAGAAGTAGAAAGTCTAGGTCCATATTTCCAAAATCCTGCCCAACAGAGCTGCCTATCAGGCAAAGGGACCAAAAAGTAAGAGCCATGGAAGATGCCAGTGCAGGAGGGAACTGGAGGGAAGATTTGGAAACAATCATATCAATCAATATTTCCTATGCAAAGCCTATCAACCCAGACCCCATCAGAGAGTCAGCATTTGGATTCCTGCCTAAAGGAGACAGTTGTTAAGCAAGAAAAGACTACAGTTTTATCTTTTTTAAAAATTCAGGCATAATTGACATAAAACATTCTATTAATTTCAAGTGTAGAACATAACGATTCAGTATTTGTATAAACTGTGAAATGTTTACCACAATGTCTAGTTTTCCCATCATCACATAAAGTTACATGATATGCAGTACAATATTATTGACTATAGCCACCATGATATACACAATACATCCCCATGACTTATTTATATCTGGAAGTTTGTATCCCTTTACCCAACCACCCCTCCCATCAGGCAACTACCAATCTGTTTCCTACATTTGAGTTTTGTTTTGTTCATTTTTTTTTTTTTTTTATATTCAACATATAAGTGAAAGTGTAGGATATTTGTCTTTCTCTGTCTGGCTTATTTCACCTAACATAATAACCTTGGGGTCCACCCATGTTGTTACAAATGGCAAGATTTCATTCTTTTTTAGGGCTGGATAGTATTCCACTGCATATATCTACCACATTTTCTTTATCCATTCATCTATCAGTAGACATTTAAATTACTTCCATATCTTGGCAATTGTGTATAATGTTGCAATAAACATAGGGATGCATTTATCTTTTTGAATTAGTTTTTGTTTTCTTTGGTTAAATACTCAGTAGTGGAATTGATGGATCATATGGTAGTTCTATTTTCAGTTTTTTTTTAGGAGTCTTTGTACAGTTTTCCATAGTGGCTGCACCAGTCTACATTTCTACCACCAGTGTACAAGGGTTCCCTTTCCTCAACATCCTCCACATCCTCACCAACACTTGTTATTTCTTGTCTTTTTGATATAAGCCATTCTGTCAAGAGTGAGGTAATATCTCATTGTGGTTTTGATTTGTATTTCTCTGATAATTAGTGATGTTAAACGTATTTTCATGTGCCTCTTGGTTATCCGTATGTCTTCTTTGGAAAAATATCTAATCAGATCCTCTGCCCATCTTAAAATAGGATTGTATTTTGGTACTAAGCTGTATGGGTTCTTTATGTATTGTGAATATTAACGCCTTACCAGATGTAAGATTTGCAAATATCTTCTCCCATTCAGTAGGTTGCCTTTTTTTTGTTGTTGTTGATGGTTTTCTTCTCTGTGCAGAAGCTTTATAGTTCGATGTAGTCCCATTTGTTTATTTTTGTTACCATTGCCTTTGGAGTCAAATCCAAAAAAAAAAAAAAAAAAAAACTATTGCCAAGAGCAATATCAAGAAGCTTTCTGCCTATGTTTTCTTCTAGGAGTTTTATGGTTTCTGGCCTAATACTCAATTCTTTAATCCATTTTGAGTCAATTTTTATGTATGGTGTAAAATAGTTGTCCACTTTCATTGTCTTGCATGTGACTGTCCAATATTCCCAGTACCATTTATTGAAGAGACTGTCCTTTCCTACAATTAAATCTTTTAAGTGGAAAAAAAATTGTCATTTTTTCTGATCCTTATGTAAACCTCATTGCTGAAAGTCCTGGAAGAGAAGTAGAGGTAACAGGAAGGAAAATGAAGAGCAGAGATTTGCCTTCCCTAGCCTTTGACTTTAGGGAAGGATTGATGCAGGACTGAAGGGACAAATTAGAGAGCTAAATTAGACAAAATTTTAAAGTGGATTAAATGAACTGGATTGTTAAATACTTGAATTATTAGGAAGTTATTGGATCTGCCCAAGTTAATTTTAAGGCACAGAAAAAGAGTAAACAGAAACAAGATTATAGGGGGAAAAAGAATTGGGAGAAAAAAATCAAACCCTTTCATGAGGTTTATCTATGGATTCAGATTGTTCAGTAAATTAGCCACCTAGGACTCTGATTTCTTATTGTAGATGAGACGCTGCTGACTTCAGATTAGAAATATATTCACGTGATCACAGTTATGATACACTTGAGATAGTACAAAATGGGAAATTTTATTTTCTGTGACTGGTTTTTTAATTCAATGTTGTGTATTTAATGGCTACATTTATAACTGCATTGTTTTTTTATTCAATAATAATATACTGAGTGTGTATCTTCTTGACACTGTTATAGGCCATGTGGTATATAAACATGAATGAGACATGTTCTGTACTTTCTAAGTAAATCAGTGATGCAGTGCAGAAAATGTAGGTAGGTAATGATCACAAAATCTAGTAAGTACAGTGGTGGAGACACAGTGTTAGGAAGCACAAAGAAGGGCAACCTGCCAAGTCAGGAGAAATCAGGAAGGCTTCATGGAAGAGATCTAGATCAAAATATGAAACATATTTTAGAGATACTACTCCTCATTTTCTGCACTTTATCTTTAATTCTTTATCCATAACAGGAAACTCCTTCATGCCTTGAACATTCTCACTCTTTGAAAATCTAATGTTCAGCCATTCTTAAATTCAGGTGAAAACCCATTTCTTAAGAAAAAAGGTAACCTGAACTGTAAATCTCAAATTTGCCTCCCTATTATTTTGTCAGAGCTCTCTGATTCCTTCACATCTCCTCATAAGTAATGCCTGTGTCAACTTCATTAATACATTTAGACCCTCACGAAACAAGCTTCGTGAGACAGAGAATCCTGTTTTCTTCACTATCATACTTCTGGCATCTTGCAGGTACACAATAAATATTTGCTGCATTATTTTCATTGCCATTATGTAGTGAATCATTAATCAGTGTGTGATTATTTTGGCCTTTGGCACTCCTTTCTTCCTGCTGCTTCCTTGAATTTAGTGATTTTATTGTTCATGAGCTACCTAGGGCCAATCTAAATGGGCCCATTGTCTTTAACTACAATTGTTCCAGGCTTCAGCTCAACTCCTGCATTCCATAAAGAGATTCCTTCCTTTGTATGAACTGCGTCAAGGAATTCTTCTAGGCTCAGCCTCTTGAAGCTACTTACATCCTCTGCTCTCAGTCATTCTCTTTATATTCATTTATTCTTCTCCTTTGGTTCCTTGAATCCAAATTCTACTCTCACCAGTGTTAATCTTGTGGCCTTCACATGCCCTCCTTCTCCCAGCTGAGTGTGTATCTTCTTGACACTTTTGTAAGCCTTGTGGTATATAAACACGAATGAGACATGTTCTGTACTTTTTACTTCTTTTGAGGAGGTTCCAAGACAGTTTTGGTGTGGAAAGAATTAAATCTTTTGTTTAGAATTAGAATTTTGAGCTGTCTCATGCTTTGGAGGATAGGAAAATAAGCACAAATAAATGCAATACAATGAAATGTGATGTTATATTTAAGTAGTGCTTAGATTTTCTATTTTTCATTACTGGCCTTTTAAAATAAAATATTAAGTGAACCTATGTGGTTGGAATAACTGATCTTTTTGATAATTTTACTCCTACAATCTATTTTCAGGTACAATAACTTAAACAGAAAAGGAGGCTAAAATTTTATCATTTGTTATTTGGTTCCATTCTATGTTTCTTGCCCTTGACATCCTCATACTGATAATTTTTGGTTGCCATGAGGGTGCCATCCATAAGCAACAAAAGCCAGTACAAAACAAAAAAAGGGGATGCAAATTGTGGCCATTTGTGTCACTAACAGTGATATACATGGTAATGATTAGGAAAATCACATATCCTTGCTGTGATTTCTGCCCCACACTTCCCAAATACATTTTCATATTTAATCCATAAAGTAGCATTATAATATAAGCTAGGAATGCATCACCATCATCAATTTTCAAATATAAAATTTGTCTTAGCATCTTCAAATGCCTTGCATGAGCTTACATGGCTAAAAAGTTGGTAGAACTGGGTCTCAAATATAGGTCTAGGTCCAGGCCTGTGTGTGTTAAACTTTGTACTTTTTTGTGAGAGTACTGTGCAAATAAAAGCATTGTTGAAGCATTTACTGAGTGTGTAAGTGATAGTAGTGGCTATCATACATTAATACCTAGTGGCAATTAGAGTACACACTTACTGGAGGATGAATCTTTCTAATTAAAATTCTGAACTTCCATGCAAATGATTGGTGCCTCCCCTACTGACATCCCAGAAGTGTTGAAATGCACACTACAGACAAAATTGAATTCGTTTCTAATAAAGAAGCAATTTTCTTTTAGTGCCAGTGCCCATCATGACTGTCAACATTTCATTTCTCATAATTCTTTAAAGAAAATGAATATGCTAAATATTTGAAAGTTACTCACATTGGAATTTTGCCACAGAGGTCTTCTGACATCACCAGATAAAAGGCTGTGGATTTTCTGTCATTTTTAAAGTTGATAAAAATATCTCTATTGCCTTTTCCCAATTCCAAACACTCATGCTATCAAAGGTGAAATAAACTTTTGTCTTATATAAGAATATGAATCTAACTTTTAGCTTTTGGAATTGGAAAGCAAAGGCTACAACCCCAAGATTGGTAGAGACATACTGTTGTATTTTTTAACTTCTGCATAAGTGAACTGTGTCTTAAAAACACTTCAGTCTTACCTTGATAAATATAGTATAGGCCTCGAAGAACCATTGTACTCTGTAATTACCTTGATTAAAGAAGAATAAAAAAGGTTTCACAGCAATCAAAGGGCTCCAAACTCTTATATGTTAACAGCTATTATCTCCTTGCTTCCAGCACACAGGTGTTAGTTGAAGTAAGGGACTAGTTATGCCCTACTGACAGCCTTTGATTAATCTCTTTTGATTAGCTCTTTGCAGAATAAATTTTTTTTAATTTGCTAATCAGGTTTCCTGATTAATGCCACAGTAATCATTAAAGGAAATAGACTACAATGCAAAATGTCCCTCACTGAAAGTATGCTCTCACTAGCATAGCAGAAGCATTTATCTTTACTATGTGTTACCATTAGGTATTTGTGAGACATAATGTTCTCAAGTAATTGAGTAAGAATAGAACCTAGCTGACAAAAGTGGCATATTTGATTCTCATTTTTAAATTAGTGGTGACCATGAGTTCATGGGATTCAGGCTCAATAAAAGAACCGTTCAGTATGCAAGACAGCTATCCATTGGGTTTATCTTATCTTCTAACTGATTGATTTACACTGTACACACACATCCTGTTTCTTTAACCAAATTCAGATGTAATTTATTATGCTGATCTTAGTTTTTTTTTTATTTTTTTAAAAGATTTTATTTATTTATTTGACAGAGAGAGAGAGCGAGGGCAGGAACACAAGCAGGAGGAGTGGGAAAGGGAGAAGCAGGCTTCCGGCTGAGCTGGGATCCCGATGTGGGGCTCGATCCCAGGACCCTGGGACCATGACCTGAGCCGAAGGCAGACGCTTAATGACTGAGCCACGCAGGCGCCCCTGACCTTAGTTTTTATACACTTAAATGTTTTCAGTTTTTATTTTTAGTAGCTCTGTCATTCTGAAGTCTAGTTTAAAAATAGTCTTAATGATTACAACATTTAAACTAAAGAGAATAAGAAGCAAAACTTTCAAAGAAAATAATGATTAACTTTCTTTGAATCCTAGGCAAACATACCATTTCCACTAGAAGATTGCATAGAAAAGCTTATATTAAGTGTAGAGTGTTACATTTATACATATTTGACTTCCTTTTTTTTTTTTTTTCAAATTTAGTAAGATGAACACATTTGGTATCATTGACTTATTTTCACATTCTCTCATCCAAACTGTTAGAAAGCCACAGGAATTTAACATCTTGATTGCAATGCACTCTTGGCCAACCTTGGTGAAACAGTTTACACATAAATGAAGTTAAGATGGTGAGCCATTAAAAATCATAAGTGATTTATATGGTGTTGAATCATCCATGCTTCCTTAGGGGCCTATACTGGACGTTCTAAATAGTCTCTATTAAACTTATTGTCTCAATCATTTTTTCCGGGCCTATGGTTTTCTATGAATCATTAATTTGTCCTCCATATAGATTATTATGAGATATTATACTGTCCTCTTGGTTATATTATAATGAAAAATGATATCTTCTTCCATAAGTCCATTTAAAAAGAAAAAACATTTGATCCTAGTTTTAGTATTTAGGCAGACAAAGGCAATGTAGTAGCATGTATTTTTTTCTTTCTCCTATGTTTGTTGAGGCAGAGGTAGAGAAAATAAATTTAAAAAATTGATTTTAGATGTGCATGTTCTAGGAGATAGTTCAGTTAGAATCAATTCGAAATATTAAGTAAATAGAGATATTGTTCATGGTCTGACTAAACTTCTTCTCTTAGCGAATATTACTCCAAGGCCACCAGAATGTACTTGGCCAATGGCAGCATTTGATAGTGACCAATGTTTCTTTCTTTTTTTTTTTTTAAAGATTTTATTTATTTATTTGAGAGAGAGAGAAGGAGAGACAGTGAGAGAGTACAAGTGGGGAGGAGAGGGAGAAGCAGGCTCCCCACAGAGCAAGGAGCCCGATGCGGGGCTCAATCCCAGGACCCTGGGATCACGACCTGAGCCGAAGGCAGAGACTTAACCGACTGCACATGCCTCCTGCAATTATTTACCTATGGTTCTTAACAAAGAAATACATCAGATCCTCAATACAATACATTTTTTGACATTTATCTCAAAAGAAAATAGAAAAAAACAATTTTGTGAGTAGAAGGTCATGGTGATGACACAATGATAGATCATGTCCTCCGAATATCCATACCTAAACCCAATCACAGGTTTTACAAGGCTGCTTCCATCAGTAAGAAATTACAGGTCACTGCTCCCTGTGTACCCAGAGAACACGCTTCTGCAGGGCAGGGTAGAGGAGATGCAGTTATTAAGTTGTGGTCAGTCAGTACATATTTATTTGAGTGTATTCTGGGTAGTGTCGTAGGTGTCAAGGATATAGAATAAAACTTGAAGACCAGATGTCCAACTCTCAAAGAGTTTATATTCCCAGGGGAAAAGAAAGCTGGTAAATTATAAGATGAAAAATAAGATAATTCCAGCTATTGAAAAGGGTAAGATTTAAAGTAGAGTAAAATGATTGAGCCTGACTGGTAGGTTGATACGTGGAGCTAGGGAAGTTAGGGAGGCCTCTTTGAAAAAAAGATTTGAGAACAGTTTAAATGATGAGAAGGAGCAGACAGGAAGGTCTGGAGAAAAAGTCTTTTAAGCCAAAAGGATAAGTACATAATTTTGAGGTGAGAATGAAGTTGATATGTTTCAGGAAACACAAACCTGGAGCATGGCTGGGGTCAGTCAACTCAAGGCCATGGGGAGAAAGTAGGGGTGAATTTGGAAACGTAGGCTGGGGTCAGATGAAGTGTGGGTTTGTAAGCCATGGTAAGACATCTATTTTTTATTCCAAGGGTAATTTATTTTTCTCTATGCAATCAGGTTCAGTTTTCTTGTGTTTATCTTCAAATTATTTGAGAAAAATCCTTGGAAGTTTGAAGGAAAATGTTAGCAAGAGAAAAAAAGTTTTAGAATAAAAAAAGGCTGTATAGAAAGATTATGTGGTAAATGAACCCAAATTCATCTTCCCCCATGTCTTTATTTCTTATACCTCTTTTCTTTCTCCCTTTCCTCCTCTTTCTCCTTTCCCTCCAATACAGGAAAACTGTTATTGCTGTCTCCTGACTATCACGACCCAAAAGACAGTGTCCAATGTATTACCAAGTGCATTTCGAACATTTAATAATAGTGGATATGAAGAAATGAATGAACAGATGATTGAATAGATGGATAGATGGCTGGATCTCTGGTTCAAGGGAGAGAATGCCCCAGAAAAAGTTTTCAGGGATGGGGCATGTAGGGGTGATCCTTGGGCAGACATCAAAGAGTGATACAAAGGTAACACCAAGAATGGAAACTGTCAAGAGGCAGAACCAACAAGGGTCACACTTGGAAATTAACGAGAAATGGTCCAAAGTTAACACAATAAGGTGTGTGTGTGTGTGTGCGTGTGTGTGTGTGTGTGTGTGTGAGATATGGGTTCTTGACTTCAGAATTTTACAGAGCATTTCAGGCTAGAGAGAGAAAACAGAAAAATTAAATAAGTGAATTTAATACATTTATTAAAGGTGCATCCATTTAAAGTAATTACATTTTGGGTAAGATTCAAACCTTATTCAAGAGATAGAACACATTATTGTACTACATTATAGTGAAAAAATACCACAAACAATATAGGTTATTACCACAAATAATATAGTAATAACCAAAGGTTTCATGTTGTATAGATTTATATTTTCTATATGCTTTCTTACTATAACAACAGAACATTTAAATTTTATTATACCTGGACAGATATATTACACTGTCACTCAATCTATATAATAATATAATCTAAAATGTGAACTAGGCATTGCTTTTTTAATTTAAATGTAAGTGTGCCCAACAGAGAATAAATTTACATTAACATTCTCAAGTGTGTTAAAAGAAAGAAAAATCAAGAAAAAATGTGTTGTAGATTTTAGGACTTATATTCCTGGATTCATTCAGGCACTTCTTCCCTCATTCATTTCATATTTCCCAACTCTGTGTTAGACAGTAGCTTAGTGCAGGGGATACAGGATAAATAAGCCTCAGGCATGGCCCTTGGGAACTTAGAATGATTTAATGTAGATAGATTTCTCATATACTGGTAGTGCATGCACGCTTGTTTGTTTATTTTCTGATTGCAAGGAAATGCCAGAAAATATGAATGGGCCCTTTTTTTTTCCTGACAGGCTATGGTGTATGGAAATGCACTTTTATGATAATAGATATTACTACTCAGTTCTTAGGATTTACCACGCATGCTTCTGAGTGGATTATCTACCCTAACTCACTTAACCCTCGCAACAACCACATTCCCCTCCACCCCACATTTTCCAGATAAGGAAGGAGAAAAGACAGAATTAAGCACCTGGCGTAGCCCGTAAAGCTGACAAGCAGAAGAGCTTGGATTCACACGGAAGTGATCTGGCTTCAGAGTCCTCACCTCCTAAGATTCACTTTGGGGCATGTTGTCACCTTATAACATAAAATGCCTCTCAGTACCTTTTTGGTAGATGAAAATAATATTTCCCTCATTTTACGTTCTCATTCTCTCCTGTACCAGAGGTCTACAACTTATGGCCCAGGCCAAATTTATTTTTGTAAATAAAGTTTTATTGGAATGCAGCCATGCCCATTTATTTACATTTTGCCTATGACTGCTTTTGTGCTAAAGTGACATGGGATAAGTTGTTGTGGCAGCAACCTTCTGCCTGAAAGCCTAAAATATTTATTATCTGGCTCTTCAGTATAAAATTTGCCAGCCCCTGTTCAAACGTAAGTATAAAATCAATTCATACCTTACGTATTACATAAAGCAATTTGAGCGGTCATGCCTTCTACACTGAATATAACATTTAGAATGAGACTTAATGGAGGAAAATAAAGAAACTATTTATTTCAGGCATATAATTTTCAAATAGTCTCAGTAAGAATTGGAGGGTAAGTAATTCTTTCTTTCAAAGAGATGGCTGCTTTATACCCTTGCTGAGTGCCTCTGTGGATGGCATCAGTGACCCTGGTGTTGGGAAACTAGGTTGCATACAGTTACCATTTCCTTTTATTGTTGTTTCGTGTCTCCAAGCTCAGTAATGCTTTTTTGTTAGCAATTATTTAGCATCACCTGAAACTGTGGAATAACTTTATGTAATATTTTATTGTGTAGGGGAGCCTGGGTGGCTCAGTTGGTTAAGCGGTGGGTTCTTGATTTCTGCTCAGGTCATTATCTCAGGGTCATGGGATCAAGCCTCAAGTCAGACTCCACGCTCAGAGGGGAGTCTGCTTGAGATTCTCTCTCTCTCCCTTTTCCTCTCCCCCCGCTCATGCTAAGATAAATAAAATCTTAATAAAAAATTAAATAAAATAATAATTTCTTGTGTAGTGCATATTTACACTGTCACCGGAAAAGAGGAGAAAGAATATTTGCTTTATTTCAGTTATTGGAATGCCAAGACTTGAAAAAAATATTAAATCAGATTTATTTTTATTTTTTCACTTTAAGTGGGAATGTGGTCAGTATTTATCTTGTTCCATCAATGCTTTTTATTGCCTTTTGTTTCACATAAAATATGAAAAGTATGCTTTGAGTATTTTTTTACGACTTTAATTACTTAGAGCTTAATTTGTTTTTAATAATTTAATAGGTAAAATCAAAATAGAGCATTTGGTTGTATATGCATCCTAATTTGGGAGTGCATTTAAGGAAAGCAATCATTTGCACAAAATCATTTTACATGACAAAGTAAAGGAAAGTGTAATTAAAATAAAAATTATGGTGTTTTAATAAAGTTGAAAGGATTTTTTTTCTTAATCTTTCCTTTATTGTTCATCTGGGGTTGTTAATTTGCATTTCTTATTGAGAAATACTGATTTCACTCTTCATCTTATTTTCACTGAAACTACAATTTTTGAAAGTAGAAAATTCAAACCTTTTCAAAATAAGAATTATAATTTTACACATGCAAATTATTCTTTACATTCTGTTTCTTAAAAATGGCTATCTAAATATGCAGTTTTAAAAATCATGTTCTTTGGTAAACTATAATGAAAAACAGTTTGGTTAGAATTAGAAATTAAGAGATTGATTCTTTAGGTTACGACAAGGAAATGTATGGATTTCCATACACGTAAATTTTACTTCGAGTAGTTTAGACCCTGTTATTTATCCTTTGAAGCTTAATTAGTTAATTTAGACATATAATAGCTACTTCTCAAATGCTTTTTCCCATGGACATTTGATACAAGTTCAACTGTCTTTTTTTTTTAAGATTTTATTTATTTAATTGAGAGAGAGAGTAAGAGAGAGAGAGAGACAGAGAGCACCAGCAGAGGGGAGAGGCAGAAGGAGAGGGAGAAGCAGGCTCCCTATAGGGAGCCTGACAAGCAGCTGGATCCCAGGGTCCTGGGATCATGACCTGAGCCTAAGGCAGACACTTAGCCACCTGAGCCACTTAGATGCCCCCAAGTTCAACTGTCTTTTTGAGATTCTTCTCTGAAGAAAGCCATGACTTAGACTGGTTCATTTACTTATTTAAGTAAATGGACTTCTTTATGGTCTACTAATTAAAATTCAGAATAGAGTAGCCTAGTTTGTGTTTTGCTTTAAATAATGCATTTAAGCTGTGGATATTTAGAATACTGTGTCAAAGCTTTGAGCACTATATTTATTGTCATTTCATATCCTTGGTAGGAAAGTTTGTTTGGCTTAGTTTTGTGAGTGGAATGAGAACGATGGATGACACTGCTTTTCCCAGAAAAGAGAACCTGACACTACTTGGGTATCTGTGCATCATCACATACTCAGGAATGGACTCTGATAATAGTTGAGCAGTCTTATCATATAATGATAAAGTTGAAAGCAGTGGCCAAGGAGAGTGCTGCTTTGGGACATGAAATATAAATATATGTCAAATTGTAGAGATAATACTTTTGCAGCCAGAATAAAAAATTTCCATTGCCTATTGCTTACCTGTCCTCACTGTCCCTTCTCAAAAAGGCCAAAGAATGTTGATATTCAAGCCAGTCCTTTTGATTGCTCCTTCCTTTCATGTCCATAATGCTATCACACAGTGAGTTTAGACTGCTGACTCATAGGCCTGTGTCATAATCCTTCTGTGACAAAAATTGATTTGATAGCGTGTGTTAGGTTGATGGCGACAAGGTCAATTGAGTTCGATTTGCTTTCGTCTCTAAGTAATCAATTTTGTTCCTCTGGTATGTGGAGACCTTAAAAGGCCTGGAGAGTTTTAAATATTTCTACTCTACAAATGTTTATTATTCAGATACAAAAGAGTTCATTTAACCTCCTTTGCCTATAATGTTTCACAAAAAGATTTTATAATTTCATGATGAAAGCTTAAGTGTGTTTGTTCATTTAGAAATGATTTCAGCACTGGCTTTTTTTTTTTTAATCATAGAATATTCTTAGCTTAAGCACACTTCCACAGAGAGGTCTTTACTAATCATATTATCTGAGTACATCACCCTGTAGTTCTCTCTGTTTGACTGTAGTTTTTGTTTATCTTTCCTTAATGCCTACCACGATTTGCAATTGTGTTTGTTAATGCTTGCTTCTTTCACTAGTTTGTCAGCTCTACAGGAACTGGGGCTGTTTTGCTCATAATTCTATCCCAAACACCTAGTTGTAATCATGGCACGTAGAAGGTGTTTAACAAAATATACATCGAAAGAAAAACATTGTCCATTATCTGAGGAGTTTGGAAATCCTGAGGCTACTACAGAACCTGGCTTGGTAGTCTCCTTGGCTTGAAGGGGTTTAATGAAGTTATTTGAATCCTTTCTTCTTATAGTGGGATGGAGAATGGAATTTTAGCGACCCCAGCATCCAGTTTGGATCATGAAACTTTTTTTTATTATGGTGCAATTCATTGCTGTGTATACCTTTATTCATTAAGTCATTCAGCAAATATTTACTAAGCAGGCCCTGTGTACCAAACACTACACAGATAGGGCTCTTTCTCCAGTAGATTTTAGAATGCAGTGGGGAGACCCATATTAATTAAGCAAATATTTTTGGAACATGTTACACATATGGTGATAAGTATAATGAAGAAATCAAGTAGAAAACCTAATTTAAACTGTGGGAAGAAGAGGATCTCAGAAGCTCTTCCTAAGGAGCAGGCAGGGTCTTCTGCCCCACCATGTCATCTCTCATTAGCCTTTCTGCTCTTACCCTGGTTGTTGCAGAACTCTTATTGGATTTATGCCTTACTGGGTTCAGAAGATCCCTAGTCCTTACCATATGGACACACTTCTGTCATTGACCCATGGTCTTATGTCCTCATAAGCATTTACCTTTCCAAGTGGGATTGGTGTCCTGCCCTCTGACCCATCCCTTTTGCCTGGGATCCTGCCAAATTCCTCTTTGCCAATCCTATTCCAAGGAGAAGCACACTGTTTCCTGTATAGTAGCTGTTGGTTCACTTCTGTTCTGGATTAACTGATGAACACTTTTGCTCTGCTACTTGTTTCATGTTGTCATACACTTCCTGCATTTCTGTCAGGATGCAGCCCAGAATTACCTTAAATGTGACTTGGATTTTGATCAGTCAGATTCCTCCAGTCTTCTCCCCCTTCGAATCTCTCTTTTGTTCTTTCTACCCTCTTTACTCTATTTCATGCCCTTCTGGGTTCCATATTTTTATACTCACCTTGCTGATGACTATGAAATGTGCTACACATATTTACATTTTTTAACCTTTCTGATCAGAGTTTCTCATTCTCAAAACTATTGACATTTTATGTCAGATAATTTTTTGCTGTGGGGACAGCCCTGTGCATTTTAGGAGGTTTAGAATCCCTCTCCCAGTTGCAACAACAAAAATGTGTCTAAACATTGCTAAATATCCTCTGGGGTAAAACTTTCCCCAATTGAGAACCAAATATGCTTTCAAGTAACCAAGGTATGTTTGTTTCACTTGCCCATTTATTCATTCTTCCACTCATTCAATAAATATTTATTGAGCAACCTACTTGGTGTCAGAGCTCTTCAAGGCATTAGGAATACCACTGTACTAAATGCAGATAAGCCTTTGCCCTTATGGAACTCACATTTTTGTAGAAGGAAAAATAAAAAATAAACAATATAATACCAATTCATGAAACACACAATGAATTGAAAGAAAGTGAGGAGGTAGAACACCATTTTAGAGAGAGTAGTCAAAGTCTTTCTGAGAAGATAGCTTTTGAGCAGAGACAGAAAGGAAAGGAAGTTGAGAGTTTTGTGGAGATCTTGGACAGAATCATTGCAGAAAGAAAGAAGCAGAAAGCAGAAAGTTCCTGAGTGGGAACAAGCTTGTTGTGATAGAGAAGCAGCAAGATGACTTACGTGGTTAGAACTGAGGGAACAACAACTGGGTCAGTGATGGTCTTGGGTATGAGAAGTCACTGAAAAGCATTGAGCTGGGCAATAATAGAACTGGATTTTTAATCAGGAAGGGACATTCTGACTGTTCTGGACAGAATCAACAGTAGTAAGGGAGCCAAGAATGGGATTGAGGAGATCCATTAGGAGTTTGCGGCAAGAGGATAAGTGAGAGAAGACGGAGGCTAGAACTGGGGTGATGATACTGGAGGTGTTGATGTTGAGATGCTATTGTAGTAAGAGATGTCTTTTGAAGGCAGGCCTGGTGTGCCTGTTGATGGATTGGATGTTGGATGTAGGTGGAAAAAAAAAAGGCCTAAGGCTGATTTGTAGGCATGTGAACCTAGGTGACTCCTTCTGCCATTTTCTGAGATGGACAAGACTGTGAGAGGAACAGGCTGGGGAGCTTAAGAGCTTCATTTTGTGTATTTTAAATATGAAATGGCAGTTTGTGGAGATGTTGAGTGTAAGTAATTACTTGTATTTTGATTATCTGTTTTTTCTGTCACCTCAAGACAAAAGTGTATATAGGTAGTTGGTGCACCTTTTTTTTTTCTTTTTAAATGAGGAAACCAAAGCTCAGAAATCTTGGGTAAGCCAGGATTTGCACACAAAATTTCAGACTCTAACTTGAGACTCTGAAGGAGTACCCTTAATTAAAGCTGCCAGTGATTTTCTGATGTTTTTATGTTAAAACTCAAAAAGAGAAAACATTTTCTGTTATACTTTGCAACAAAGAAAAATTAAGTGCAAGTCCAAACTGAAAATACATGTTTCTAAGGCACTTACATATTTATTTATCTCTATTATTATTAAAATGAAGGATGAAATTATGGAAAAAAAATATCTGAATGGATTTATCACTACATAATCTGATCAACTTCCTCCAAAGACTGTTTTTGGGTCCTGGTCTTTTTTCTTACCCATTCATCACTCCATGCATCCCCTGGAAGATTTTTTTAGATGTCCCCCTCATAGTAGTGTCTGCAGTATTAGTAGTATTAATAAAAGTGGTTTCCACTTGCATGGAATATCTTTTTCCATCCTTTCACTTTCAGTTGTGTGTGTCCATGCATTTAAAGCAAGTCTCTTGTAGGCAGCACATGGATGAGTCTTATATTATATTCATTCAGCCACCTTTTGTATTTTGATTGGAACATTTGATTTAAAGTAATTATTGATAGGTATGTGCTTTTTGCCATTTTGTTAATATTTTCTTGCTGTTTTTGTAGTTCCTCTCTGTTCCTTTCTTCTCTTGCTTTTTTTCTTTGTGGTGATGACTTTCTTTAGTGGTGTGCTTACTTTCATTTCTCTTTTTCTTTTGTGTATTTTCTATAGGTTATTGCTTTGCAATTACCATGAGGCTTACATATAACAACATCTCTGTAACAGTCTATTTTAAGTTGGTAACATCTTAAGTTTGATCCCAAAACTCAACATTATTTCTTCCCTACCATGTTTTGTTTTTGATGTCACATTTACATCTTTTATCTTGTGTATCCCTTCACTGATTATTGTAATCATATTTTTACTACTTTTGTCTTTTAACCTTTATGTTAGCTTTATAAGTGGTTAATCCACTACCTTTACTACATATTTAGCTTTGAAGTCAGATATATTATTTCATATGTATTCTTATAACTAAATAGCACCCTTTCTTTACTGTAAGGCCAATTTAGTGGTGAAGAACTCCTTTAGCTTTAGCTTGTCTGGAAAATTTATCTTTTCTTCACTTCTGAAAGATAATTTTGCTGGGTAGAATATTCTTGGTTGGAACTGTTTTTCATTCAGCACTTTGACTATATCTTATCACTCCTGTCTGGCCTGCATATGTATGCTGAAAAACCTGCTGTTAGTCTTATGGTGGGTTCCCTGTATGTAACAAGTTGCTTTTCTCTTGATGCTTTTAAGATTCTCTCCTTGTCTTTAATCTTTTGACATTTTAATTGTAATGTGTCTTGGTGTGGGTCTCTTTGGGTTCCACTTATTTGGAACTCTCTTTGCTTCTTGGATCTGGATGTCCATTTCTTTCTCCAGGTTAGGGAAGTTTTCAGTTATTATTTCCTCAAATAAAATTTCTACCCCATTGTCTCTGTCTTCTTCTGATGCAAATCTGTATGATGCAAATGTTAGTCTCTCCAATGTTGTCCATAGTTTCTTAAATTATCCTTTTCACTTTTTTCTTTTTGCTGCTCTGATTTGGTGAGTTCTACTGCCTTGTCTTTGAGTTGACTGGTCCTGGATCCTGCTTCATCTTGTCTGTTTTTTAATTCCTCTAGTGTATTTTTCAGTTTAGTTATCATATTCTTCAGCTCTGTGACTTATACTTGGTGCTTTCCTACATGTTCCATCTCTTTGTTGGAGTTCTCATTTTGTTCCTCCATTCTTCTCCCCAGTTTGGTGAGCACCTTATTGACCATTATTTTGAACTCTTTTTTTTTTTTTTTTTAAGATTTTATTTGTGTGAGAGAGAATGAGAGACAGAGAGCATGAGAGGGAGGAGGGTCAGAGGGAGAAGCAGACTCCCCGCTGAGCAGGGAGCCCGATGTTGGGACTCGATCCTGGGACTCCAGGATCATGACCTGAGCCGAAGGCAGTCATTTAACCAACTGAGCCACCCAGGCGCCCCATTACTTTGAACTCTTATCAGGTAAATTACTCATCTCCATTTTATTAGTTTTTTTCTGAAGTTTTATTTTGTTCTTTCATAGGGAACATACCCCTTATTTCTTCATTTTACCTGATGCTCTGTGCTAGTTTCTATACAGTAGATGAAACCACTTCTCTCAAGTCTTGAAGTAGTAGCCTTGTGTAGGAAGTGAACCCTGTTCAAACCTTCCTACACTCTCAGTTGTCTCTCAAAGCTTTGTGATTGGTCCAAGCATCCTATTCTGTTTTTAAGAGTTCTGAGTAGTTGAGGATGTGCCAAGACATCAGTATCCCAAGAGGGAGGATCTCAGCTCCTAGATTCAGGCTGACTGGAAGCCATATCCTCAGGCAGTAGCTTTTAAAAGTATGCAAATATAAAAAAAAATGTATGCAAATATATATAGTCCTGTAGGATGCAAGATTAAGCCTGCTGGACAACAGATACAGGTGATCAGTAGTATATCCCATGTGGCAGCTTTAAAATTGGGGCACCAGACTCATGCAAAAGCTCCCTTCTGGGTGACACTAGTCCTCTGGAGTATAGCTAATGAAGCATGAAAAGATGGTATCCACCAGTCTTTGTCCCTGGAGAGTGTTCTAGCAAACTCTTAGGTGTGTGTGTTAAATTACATGCCTGTCCTTCAGACTCATGCTTTCATGTAAGCAGGAGAGCCTTAATCACTTTAAATCTGGGTGTGATCACCTCTCTCTGGGATGCGCCCAGGGGTGGGTGAGTTTAAGTGTGTGAGACATTTTTATTGGGGGGAGGGGAGATGAAACACTTTTAAAGTTTTTATTTTAATTCCCATCAGTTAACATACAGTGTTATATTAATTTCAGGTGTACAATATAGTGATTTAACACTTCCATATAACACCTCGTGCTAAATGCATGAGCCCTTTAAGATCAGTTTCTCAGATCTGTAGAGTCTTGTGGGTCTTGGGATGTGAGTCTCTTTGGTTTTCAAAATTAGATGTTTTGGGTGCTTATCTCTCAAGTGTATGTCTTAAAAGTTGAGATGCCTCATGTTGGGTTTGAACCCCTCACTTCCCAGGGGGAAGCTCCAGGTTTTGAGTTCCCTCTAAGTTGTGGGTCATTGCATTTGAAGTGGGATATATGGTGAGAATGTATATAAACTTCTACCTGCTTTGATGTTGTTTTCTTTTTGTTTATCCAGTGTGTGGTTGTCAGGTGCCTGCCTTTAGGTTATTTTGAGAGAAATATTTCATTTGTAACCATAGACTCCTCTGTGGGAGGAGGTGAGTTCAGGATCTTTCTACGTTGCCATCTTGAACCAGTTCAGAATATTATTTTTAAATACTTTATATGATAATCTACTGGAATTTTTTAAAATAAAATAATGGATCAGTCTATTCTTCAGAGTTAGTATATGTGACACACTCAAATAGGGTAATTGAGGAGAGTTTAATGAAAAGAGCAAGGTTGAGATAAATCAACAGGGGTGGGACTTACCACAGGGCTAGAAGGATATTGCCACTCTTAGACTTGATCCCTATCAAGGAGGAATCCTTGGACTGGAGGGAAGAGTTTCAGAAACTTAAAGAAAACCCTGTTGGAAGGTATACACCCACAGACGTATACTATAGCTTTTGGTAGATGAGAACAGCAAACTTGAAGCAACATGGCAGGGGCAATTGAATATTTCTGCCTCATTTTCCCCCACCCTCAAGTTTCCTTGACAACCCTCCCTCCACACACATTTGCTCAGTCCAGTCAGAAAATAAGAGGCCCGTTGGAGCAGACCATAAAATCAGGCTCCCAGGCATAGAAAAGAATGAGGAATGGTGAAAGTTTCTGGAGTGGCAAATCTAGCACATTCATTAGCTCAATTATTACTATTGTTTTTAACAATATTCGCTCCTGGAATCCCTCATACATCCTCATCTGTTCCTCTGAAACTGTTTTGAATGCTTACTGCACAGGCCTTACCGAGCTAATTCAACCACATCTTATCAGACCAAATATCACCCAGCATGTTTGCATACCACTTTGCATTGTAAATCCATGTCCTAAATTGTTTTCCTAATATTATACTGTGCCATTTTCTACCTGGTCTTTAACTATGATGTGGCAGCCTCTCTAACCAGTTCTCTCTCTTGTCTCCAACTACTTAAATATGTCCAAGGTCTGTTCTTACCCCTTTGCTGTTAGAGGGTTTTGGAAGTGCAGGAAGTGGCGGGTAATAGAAATATACAGGTAGGAAGAAAAAGAGGTAGATAGAGAAATAGATAAATAGATATTTCGGGGAGAAAGACTGTTGATTAAAGTAATTGCAGTTTATTTCTTATGCATATTAATCAAATAATTACCCTCATTGAAATCATGTTAAAATGCCATTTTAATTTCTTGAATTTCTGAAGGATTCCATAATAAATATGTTTTAATGTAATTTTGAAATAATAGCATAATAAATAGTTATTAAACATACTGCTTCACTAAAAATTATTTCCACAGAAAAATTGGCAAAAACATGTTTCTTCAGAATTAAAAATCTGGCTATAATTTTGAATTTGATAAGTAGTAGGTATATCACATTCAACGTTTAAAATTAAAGCCATAACCAAAAATTTATAGTTGAATTAACATTTTTATATAGGGTAAAATGAGAAGATATTTATTATGTTAGGTAAAAATGCTTCCTTTTTGACAGTAAGCAGATTTATAACCATTTTGCTAATGAAACCTTGTTCAGTATTAAATAGAAATCCTAAAATATCTAACTTTCAAATTTATACTCATTTTATTCTTCCTACAAAAGATTACAAAATGATTTATAACCTATCAAAATCAATTCTAATGTAATTTTCATTTATTAGATACAATAATTACAACTTTTAATTAGAATATAATTTAATTTTCCATTAAAGTCTATATTAGCACAGAAAGCCTGAATGAAATGTATTTGAATAACTTACTACTTAGAGTGGAGCACATTGAAAATAACCTGATTAATTGTGTCTTTACATGATTAATTGTACATACAAGGTGCTTATCTCTTTCACACATTAAATTTCTCTCTTTCCTTTATTACCCTTTTATGTCACAACAACCTTTCTCTCTTTTATGTGGGTTTTGAGGTCCTTGAAAGTAGAGAAGTACAAGGTTGATAATTCTCATTCAGAGAGCAGGAGAGGGAAAAACTATTTTCATAATAAAATCATGATTCTTATTTGCTTTTTTTCACTGTGTTTACACTTCCACTGGTGGTGAACAAAGTAACAGTGGTAAAAATTCTGGCACTTGGCACAAATCAAGGAAGTGGTACCAACTGTATTAGTGGTCATTGAGTTCTTCATGTTATGTGCAAACATTTTTTAAAAAAATATTAAGACTTTCATTTTTTAAATTTTATTATGTTATGTTAATCACCATACATTACATCATTAGTTTTTGATGTAGTGATCCATGATTCATTGTTTGTGTATAACACCCAGTGCTCCATGCAGTATGTGCCCTCTTTAATACCCATCACCAGGCTAACCCATCCTCCCATCCCCCTCCCCTCTAGAACCCCAGTTTGTTTCTCAGAGTCCATAGTCTCTCATGGTTCATCTCCCCCTCCAATTTCCCCCCTTCATTTTTCCCTTCCTGCTATCTTCTTCTCTTTTTTTTTTTTTTTTAACATATAATGTATTATTTGTTTCAGAGGTACAGGTCTATGATTCAACAGTCTTACACAATTCACAGCGCTCACCATAGCACATACCCTCCCCAATGTCTATCACCCCAGCCACCCCATCCCTCTCACCCCCCACCACTCTAGCAACCCTCAGTTTGTTTCCTGAGATTAAGAATTCCTCATATCAATGAGATCATATGATACATGTCTTTCTCTGATTGACTTATTTCGCTCAGCATAATACCCTCCAGTTCCATCCACGTCGTTGCAAATGGCAAGATTTCATTCCTTTTTATGGCTGCATAATACTCCATTGTATCATTTTTAGAGCAGTTTTGGGTTCACAGTAAAATTGAGGGGAAGGTTCAGAGATTTTCCATATACCTCCTGCCCCCACACATGCTAGACTTCCCCCATTATCAACATCCCCCAACATAGTGGTACGTTTGTTAAAATTGGTGAACCTATACTGATGCATCATAATTACCCAAAGTCCATAGTTTACATTGTTTTTCACTCTTGATGTTATATATGCTATTGGTTCAGAAAAATGTATAATGAATGACATGTATCCATCATTATGGTGTCATACAGAGTATTTTTATTTTTATTTTTTTAAAATTTTTTAAAAGATTTTATTTATTTATTTGACAGAGAGACACAGCGAGAGAGGGAACACAAGCAGGGGGAGAGGGAGAGGGAGAAGCAGGCTTCCCGCAGAGCAGGGAGCCCAATGCGGGGCTCGATCCCAGGACACTGGGACCATGACCTGAGCCGAAGGCAAACGCTTAATGACTGAGCCACCCAGGCGCCCCATACAGAGTATTTTTAATGCCCTGAAAATCCTCTAGTTTTATTTAAGAAATTCTCCTATGAGCAGTAAAGCATTTCTTTTATTAAATCTCAAATAATAACTATACTCATCTTTTTAATATTCTAGTGACAAAAACAGGAAATACATATAAAATATTTTTACATATTGGAATATGACAGTTATCTCCAGAAAAAGTCTGGTGTGACTGAATTGCAGGCTAACCTAGCAGCTTTTATCATGAAGTGTCAATTATACTTCAAAGAACAACTGACAAACTATGATTATTATTAATACATTGGTAATTGTCAGAATGAAGTGAACTTATCATTTCAAGGAAACTAACTCTCGGTATTTTCTGCCAATGATAAAATTCAAGCTTTCAAGGGAAAATTAGAATTTTGGAAAACTTGAATCTGCCATGAGTTAGACAGTTTCCCGATTCTTAAAGATTTTTCTGATGAGCTCAGTTCTGATTTTAACAAATGATATTTAAGTACACGTGCACACACACACACACACACACACACACATTATACAGTGAAATGCACCAAAATTTAGAAGATCAATATAACTCAGTAAACCAATATTTTCTAAATGAGCTATGCATGTTATAAAATCATGCATGATTTATCAAAGTGTAAGATAGACTCTTTGTAATACTTTATTGATAATATTTCAGAAACCATATAGCAACTAAGCTTTACAAACTATCCATGTTGAGCTTTATTGTGGTATCAAAGAATAATATCCACAATTTTTTGGAAAAAGACTTTAAAGGCTCCTTCCTTGTCCAACTATATGCCTTCAGGAGACAGGCTTTTCTTTCTATACTTCAAGCAGAGCAATACAGTATAACAGATTGAGTACCAAAACAAAGAGACTGGCATAATTATAAAACAATGCCACTCTTCTACCTAATTTTATTTTTGTTTTGGTAAATATATTTTTCGTATAACATGTTATGTATTTTAACATGCAATGGGATTATAATTGTTCTTTTAAAATGAATTAATATATGTTTAATTTCTCTACCTTTTCATTTCTGATATGGCAAGTAACAATAGACATGACTCATATAAATAAAATCTCTTTGGGATTTTCAATATTTTTTTAAAGATTTTATTTTTAAGTAATCTCTATGCCCAACATGGGGCTCAAACTCACAACCCAGAGATCAAGAGTTGCATGCTCCACTGACTGAGGCAGCCAGGCACCTCAAGAGATTTTCAGTAACTTTTAAGAGTATAAAGGAGTCTTGAGACCAAAAAGTTGGAGAACTTTATAGTCGGTCAAAGTAGTTTAAGTCTGTTCTTAGATCCCTTTTAGGTGGGGGAATATTTTGAGTTCTGTCCAGAGAAACACCTCCTTTTTTGTCATTCTTTTAAAAGAACAAATTTAGTTGTAAAAGCAAAATATTTTTCATGATACTATACAGAGTATATTGTGAATCTTTTCCAAAATAGCAAGAAAAATATTTCACAACTCACTTTTGAACCAAGCTCCATTTAAGTATTCATAAATACTGACTTGAGAAAGTTTTTTTTTTAAAGATTTTATTTATTTGACAGAGAGAGACACAGCGAGAGAGGGAACACAGCAGGGCTTGTGGGAGAAGGAGAAGCAGGCTTCCCACAGAGCAGGGAGCCTGATGAGGGGCTCAATCCCAGGACCCTGGGATCCAGACCTGAGCCGAAGGCAGACGCTTAACGACTGAGCCACCCAGGTGCCCCTGACTTGAGAAAATTGAGCAGTAGTCTTTTTTATCTTACTCTTCCTAATTGAATGATACATAAATGTGGCTGTATTGGCAATTTCTTTCTTCTTCTTTTTTTTTGTATGTTCCCTCCCTTTTAGAGCAAATGTTACCTCTAACATTTATAGCTTTTTCACAGTAGTAGACCCTAAGGCTTGAAAAACAAATTTTTCTAATTAACTTTCTTTGGCAAAGTTTTCCCTAGACAGACTAAAAATAATCTGCTTTAGTTAGAAAGAGTAAACCTTTCCCCTACCCTGAACGACAAACTCATCAGTTTATTTGATATCCTGTTATACTTCTACAGGAAACAGCACTGAGTCTCTCTAACACCTCTCCTTCATGAAGATAACTATTTTATTCTTAAATAGTGCTATCTAGCCTCAACTAATTAAAAAAGATTAAAAGTAATGTAAAATATTTTGCAGTATTTGCTGACCTGATTTTTCTTTTGCAAACATCAATAGAAAGTGACTTGGTACCAAAGTATGTGATCTTGAGATGATCACTGGGAATTTTATATTTCTTTAGCATTTCACATCAGTTCTCTGACTCAAACCTGGTAAGAATTAGAATCAGTGTAACAACAGTTCTATTCTCCACTCATTTACTCTATTAGGAGATATATGTTTCAGTCTTTACAGAATTCACTGTCTAGAAGAGAAGACCGATTTACATAGATATGTGACTATAAACATGCATGTACATAGTGATTAATGCAATATATAAATTGTGTGCAAAATTCAGATACAGCGCAAAGGACAAGTGATTTATTCTTTTGGGGATTAGAGGGATGTTTGGAATGCCTTCACTGAAGATGCTATGTCTTAGCATCATCTAGAAAGATGAATAGAAATTTGGGAGGAAAATATGTATAGTGTGGATATTTTATTAAGAGAAATAACATTTGTAGAGATCTTAGAAATATGAACCAATATCTTTACATGTTGATTCATAGGTTCCTCTGTATTAATGAAGCATCAGTTACTGGATGAGGCTTGGACAAGAAATAGGGCTGAGAAGCAGAGTAGTAAGACCAGATTAGGGAAGAGTTTGACTTTATCCTGCAAGTACATGTAAGTCATAGAAGAGTTTAAAGAGAGGAGTGACTGAGTGAGAAAATTGCAGTTAGCACTACAGAAGAGAAGACTGGAGGGGGAAATGGCTGCAGTAGTCCAGAGTGCAGAGGAAGACTGTCTGAATTGAAAAAGTAGCAGTATGAGTGAAAAGGGTGAAATAGATTTAAAAGGGGTTTTGGAGGGGAGATTGACAGGACTCCATTTACACATCCTTTACTCAGTTGCTGGGCAGGATGGAAATGTTCTTTATCTTCCTTCATCTCCAACATATATGAGCCTCTTAGAATATGTAGACTTTACTTAGATGAGTGAGAACTGCATCTGAAATCCTAGAAAAAACCTACATTGAAAACAAGAGCATAATAGAAGCTCATAGACTAGAGGAGACAGAGGAGAAATCACCAGGGAGATAGAAGGGGAAATGACAATACAATTCCAGTTAAGGGACAAGAAAGTTTAAGACATATTGGGCAATTGCACAAAATACGGAGAGGTCTACTGTGATGACTGAAAGATGTTCGTAGCTTTGTAGCATTTCTGAGAGTGGTAATGTCTAGTGGTGCTTTAATTTGAGAAATGTAAAGGAATAGAAGATGTTCATAGTTGGAGTATAGAATTGAAAGATTCTATTAAAGGATAGAAGACATGAATACAGATAGAAGCTGAGCTAAGGAGTTTGTCAAAAGAGATTGAAAATATAGACACAAGTTTTCCCCTGCTGGTGCTAAGAAGCCTATTGACTATGATCTGGAAATTGCCTTTGGAAACTGGGAGGAAGCTTACTGAGGTCATGGCATTTTAATCTCATGAGTCTTCTGTGTGGTCTTGAAATACATCACTGTTTCTGCTTCCCCAGGAATTTTATTCTTCCTTCTTACTGGAAAACACCTGAGGTCTCAGGTCATGGATAATTTTTTCTCAAAGAAATTTTTTTAACCTGAATAATATTCTTTGTCCATATGAACCCATTTTTTAACTCTTCTGGATCACAAAATGTGCCATTCACATTTACTTGTGTTAAGTCTGCCTTCACTAAGGAAATGTAAGCCCCATGAAGATGGCACTGTGTTTGATTGATCACGTAAATCCAAGATTAGTGACAGAAATTGATGTTGCAGAAGATAGTCATTAAATATTAGTGGGATGAATACATATATAAAGATGGCAACTGGAAATTTTGGTTATAGAAATATGGTCTTAAAAGACAGTAGGCTAATCACTTATCAAGACAACTACCACACTATAAACAATAATAACAGTAGAGGTTATGTGACAGGCAGTGTAATATCACCATCTCATTTGTAGAAAGAAGGAAATTATATTATAAATTATATATATTATATATATCATATATTATATTGCTACCTCATGACTTATACCACATAGATTCTAAATCAAAGAAAATATAGAAGTATATAGTCCAGTTGGGGAATAATTATCTGAAATCTGACCCTGTGAAGAGAAACTCAAAACAAAGATTGATAAATTCTTATTTTATGATTATTAAACATTACAGGTGGCAGTAATCAAAAGCTTCCCCATTAACAAAGTTCAAATGTAACTGATAGAGCATTAGTTGTGATATGCTGGGAAGACTTTTATTAATAATGGAAGCATTCCTGCTGAGCAATAAGGTAAACATGAGTCCCAATTAGGGGAAAAAAACAAAACAAAACAAAAAACGAGTTAAGGATATGAAATTGAAACTCTCAGGAAAATAAATAAAAACTAGTAGTAAACATGCATATAAAATCTTATGACTTCTCAAGGGAATGAACTTTAAATGGTTAAGGAAATATGAACTTTTCTTAACAGAATGGTTTTTTTTTTTTTAGCGTGATGCTATAGTATTTTTACAGACTGAAGATAGGCATGTAGGAGCATAAAGTGATATCACCATTTTGGCAACTAATTGGCAATATGCATCCAAAACCCTTTGACAAAACAATTTTGCTAAGAATTTTTTTAAATAAATAAATGAAAGTTTACAAAGAGTTACATATTCAATAATATTTATGTAACCTTACTAAGAATAGAAAAAAAGAAATGAACTGCTACAAATGTTAAGTCAAATGAGGTATTTAGAGAAATTATTTCATATCTACAGGATGAAATATACCCTAAAGTAAAACAATGTTATACATGTCTATTTATTGATGCCCACATTATATAAAGGAAAGAGAAAATAGAGGTTTTAAAAACAGTCTGATAATTTCCATTTTGTGGGAGAAAATCTTACATGATTATAGAATCAGTGTCAGCATTGATTTGCCTCAGGGCGTTGGTGATTACAAAATTTGTTTTTGCTTATTGTATTTTTGCTTATACGGTAAATAAAGTTTACTTGTGTATTTAGAAAATGATATGTATTTTATAATAAAAGGTGTGAGGAAGTAGAAAAACAAATAACCTTAGTATAAGCACAGAAGAGGCTTGCTAAGTCAAAGAAAACTCACAGACCTAGTACTCTTGATAGAGATTGTTAAATACTTCAGAAGGCTGTTGTCAGTGGAGGGGACACTGTTTATGTGGGGAAATAAAATTAAATATGTACAATATACATTTGCCAGTTGAATAAGCACATTATACATTACTTCTTTAATTTGCACAATTATGATTGCTAATAAGATTTGAAAGTCTTGAAATGTTTATTACTCCTTTCCATTCCTTCTTTTATAAATTGTTTAGGCATGTCTCTTCTTGCATTTGTTTCTACAAGAGACTCTTGTGTTCTCTTTCTAAGTGATCATAAGGGAACTGTATGCATTAAGATCATTAATATTTTGTAGATTATAGATATTGTAAATATTTCCCCCAGTTAATTATATGCTTTTAAATTTGTTTATGGTGTTTTCTTTAACATACAGGAAAAAAATTGCTTTTAGCTAGTCATAACTGGCAAAAATCCCTACATTTTTTTGCTTAGGAAAGGATTTTTTAAAAATTTAGTATGTTGTATGAGGGGAAATCTAATTTTACTTTAATTTCCTAATAGTTAAACCAGCACAAATGGATAATGTTTTATTTTCCTACTGATTTGAAATGCTTCTCTTCTCATATTTATGCTTCTTTCTGGGTTTTCTCTCTTGTTCTAACAATCTGTTCAGTCATTCTTGTGCCAGAGCTACACTGTTTTGGTAATTATATTTTCTAATATGTTTGCTTATGTAATATTTTCTAGATTGTTATTGTCTAATTATTCTTCCAGATCAAACTTGGAATGAATGACAAAAATCCCAAAGTAACCTCATTTGAGATTTCAAATTAAATTGCATTAAACCATAAAATTTAACATAAGAAAATTGGTATCTTGTCATTGGTGAGCCTCCCTATATTATGGTAATATGATATGTTTTACCATTAAGCATATTTATATTTATCATCCTTAGCATTATTAAAAGGAAAACTATTACAATTATCATATTGGTTGCAAACTTTCTAATCTTTTTTTTTTAATTCTAGTATAATTAACATACAGTGTTATATTACTTTTAGGTATACAATACAGTGATTCAACAATTCCATACATTACTCAGTGCTCATCATGATAGGTGTACTCTTAATCCCCATCCCCTATTTCACTCACTCTCCCAACCACCTCCCCTCTGGTAACCATTCGTTTGTTCTCTATGGTTAACAGTCCGTTTTTTTTTTTTTTTTTCCTTTGTTTTGTTTCTTAAATTCTACATATGAGTGAAATCATAGGGTATTGTCTTTTTCTGTCTGACTTATTTCATTTAGCATTTTACCCTCCTGGATCTATCTGTGTTGTTGCAAGATTTCACTTTTTTTTCTTTTTTTTAGTTTAAATTTAATAAACATGTAGTTATTATTATTAATTTCAGAGGTAGAGCTCAGTGTTTCATCAGTCTTATATAATACCCAGTGATCCTTACATCAGGTGCCCTCCTTAATGTCTATCACCAAGTTACCCCATCCCCCTAACCCCCTCCTCTCCGGCAACGCTCAGTTTGTTTCCTACGATTAAGAGTCTTTTATGGTTTGTCTCCTGCTCTGATTTCATCTTGTTTTATTTTTCCCTGCCTTCCCCTATGACCCTCTGTTTTGTTTCTTAACTTCCACATATGAGTGTGATCATATGATAATTGTCTTTCTCTGATTGACTTATTTCGCTTGGTATAATACCCTCTAGTTCTATCCACATTGCTGCAAATGGCAAGATTTCTTTTTTTTTAATGCCTGAGTAGTATTCTATTGTATATATATGCCACATCTTCTTTATCCATTCATCTGTTGATGCATATCTGGGCTCTTTCCATAGTTTGGCTATTGTGGACATTGCTGCTATAAACATTGGTGTGCAGGTAAATATTTAGCAGTGCAATTGCTGGGTCATAGGGTAGCTCTATTTTCAACTTTTTGAGGAGCCTCCATACTGTTTTCCAGAGTGGCTGTACCAGCTTGCATTCCTACCAGCAGTGTTAGAGGGTCCCCCTTTCTCCACAGCCTCACCAACATCTGTCATTTCCTGACTTGTTAATTTTAGCCATTCTGACTGGTGTGCGGTGGTATCTCATTGTGGTTTTGATTTGTAATTCCCTGCTGCCGAGTGATGTTGAGCATTTTTTCATGTGTCTGCTGGCCATTTGTATGTCTACTTTGGAGAACTGTCTGTTCATATCTTCTTTTTATTTATTTATTTATTTATTTATTTATTTATTTATATATTATTATGTTAATCACCATACATTACATCATTAGTTTTTGATGTAGTGTTCCATGATTCATTGTTGGCGTATAACACCCAGTGCTCCATGCAGTACGTGCCCTCTTTAATACCCATCACCAGGCTAACCCATCCCCCCACCCCTCTCCCCTCTAGAACCCTCAGTTTGTTTCTCAGAGTCCATGGTATCTCATGGTTCATCTCCCCCTCCGATTTACCCCCCTTCATGTCTTCTGCCCATTTCTTGATTGGATTATTTGTTTTTTGGGTGTTGAGTTTGAATAAGTTCTTTGTAGGTTTTGGATACTAGCCCTTTATTTGATAAGACATTTGCAAATACCTCCTCCCATTCTGTAGGTGCGCTCTTGGTTTTGTCATCTGTTTCCTTTGCTGTGCAAAAGCTTTTTATTTTGATGGAGTCCCAGTAGTTCATTTTTGCCTTTGTTTCCCTTGCCTTTGGAGACGTGTCTAACAAGAAGTTGCTATGACTGAAGTCATAGAGGTTACTGCCTGTGTTCTCCTCTAGGATTTTGATGGATTCCTGTCTCACATTTAGGTCTTTCATCCATTTTGAGTCTATCTTTGTGTATGGTGTCAGAAAATGGCCCAGATTCATTCTGCATGTGGTGTCCAAATTTCCCAACACCATTTGTTGAAGAGACTGTCTTTTTTCCATTGGATCTTCTTTCCTGCTTTGTCGAAGATGAGTTGACCTTAGAGTTGAGGGTCCATTTCTGGGATCTCTATTCTGTTCCATTATTCTATGTGTCTGTTTTTGTGCCAGTACCATACTGTCATGATTACAGCTTTGTAATAGAGCTTGAAGTTCAGAATTATGATGCCACCAGCTTTGATTTTCTTTTTCAACATTCCTTTGGATATTCGGGGTCTTTTCTGGTTCCATACAAATTTTAGGATTATTTGTTCCATTTCTTTGAAAAAAGTCGATGGTATTTTGATAAAGATTGCATTGAATATGTAGAATGCTCTAGGTAACATAGACATTTTAACAATATTTTTTCTTCCAATCCATGAGCATGGAACATTTTTCCATTTCTTTGTTTCTTCCTCGATTTCTTGAATTAGTGTCTATATTTTTCAGAGTACAGATCCTTTACTTCTTTGGTTAGGTTTATTCCTAGGTATGTTACGGTTTTTGGTGCTATTGTAAAGGGGATCAACTCCTCAGTTTCTCTTTCTTCTGTCTCATTGTTAGTGTATAGAAATGCAACTGATTTCTGTGCATTGATTTTATATCCTGCACATTGCTGAATTCCTGTAGAAGTTCTAGCAATTGTGGGATGGAGTCTTTTGGGTTTTCCACATAGAGTATCAGGTCAAATGTGAAGAGTGAGAGTTTGACTTCTTCCTTGCCAATTTGGATGCCTTTTATTTCTTTTTGTTGTCTGGTTGCTGAGGCTAGGACTTCTAGTACTATGTTGAACAGTGGTGTTAGTGGACATCCCTGCCGTGTTCCTGACCTTAGCAGGTCAGGATAATATTCACTGAGAATGATGTTCACTGTGGGCTTTTCATAGATGGTTTTTATGATACTGAGGTTTGTACCCTCTATCCCTACACTGTGAAGAGTTTTTGTCAAGAAAGGATGATGTACTTTGTCAAATGCTTTTTCTGCATCTATTGAGAGGATCAAATGTTTCTTGTCCTTTCTTTCATTAATGTAGTGTATCACATTGATTGATTTGTGGATGTTGAACCATGCTTGCAACCCAGGAATGAATCCCACGTGGTTGTAAATAATCCTCTTGATGTACTGTTGGATCCTATTGGCTAGTATCTTGCTGAGAATTTTTGCATCCATGTTCATCAGGGATATTAGTCTATAATTCTACTTTTTGGTAGAGTCTTTGTCTGGTTTTGGGACCAAGGTAATACTGGTCTCATAGAATGAGTTTGGAAGTTTTCCTTCCCTTTCTATTTTTTGAAACAGCTTCAGAAGAATAGGTATTAATTCTTCTTTAAATTTTGGGTAGAATTCCCCTGGGAAGCCATCCAGCCCTGGACTCTTGTTTTTTGGGAGATTTTTGATTACCACTTCAGTTTCCTTGCTGGTTATGGGTAACCTATACCTATGGGTGTAGGTTTTCTATTTCTTCCTGTTTCAGTATTGGTAGTTTATACATTTCTAGGAATGCGTCCATTTCTTCCAGATTGCCTAATTTGTCAGCATATAGTTGCTCATAATATGCTCTTATAATTGTTTGTATTTCTTCAGTGTTGGTTGTGATCTCTCCTCTTTCATTCATGATTTTATTTATTTGGGTCCTTTCTCTTTTCTTTTTGATAAGTCTGTCCAAGGCTTTATTGATCTTATTAATTCTTTCAAAGAGCCAGTTCCTAGTTTCATTGATCTGTTCTACTGTTCTTTTGGTTTCTATTTCATTGATTTCTGCTCTAATCTTTATTAATTCTGTTCTCCTGCTGGGTTTAGGCTTTATTTGCTGTTCTTTCTCCAACTCCTTTAGGTGTAGGGTTGGGTTGTGTATTTAAGAGCTTTCTTGAGACAGGCTTGTATTACTATATACTTCCTTCTTAGGACTGCCTTTGCTGCATCCCAAAGGTTTTGAACAACTCTGTTTTCATTTTCATTTGTTTCCATGATTTTTTTAAAATTCTTTAACTTCCTGGTTGACCCATTCATTCTTTAATAGGATGCTCTTTAACCTCCATGTATTTGAGTTCTTTCCAAATTGCCTCTTGTGATTGAGTTCAAGTTTCAAAGCATAGTGGCCTGAAAATATGCAGGTAATGATCCCAATCTTTTGGTTCCAGTTGAGACCTGATTTGTGATCTAGTATTGATCTATTCTGGAGAATGTTCCATGTGCACTCAAGAAGAATGTGTATTCTTTTGCTTTAAGATGGAATGCTCTAAATATATTTGTGAAGTCCATCCGATCCAGTGTGTCATTTAAAGCCTTTGTTTCCTTGTTGATCTTCTGCTTAGATGATCTATTACAGTGAGGGGGGTGTTAAAGTCCCCTAGTATTATAGTATTATTATCAATGTGTTTCTTTAATTTTGTTATTAATTGGTTTATGTAATTGGCTGCTCCCATGTTAGGGTCATAAATATTTACAATTGTTAGATCTTCTTGTTGGATAGACCCTTTAATTATGATATAGTGTCCTTCATCATCTTTTATTACAGTCTTTGGTTTAAAATTTACTTTGTCTGATATAAGGATTGCTACCCTAGTTTCTTTTGATGTCCATTAGCATGGTAAGTGGTTTTCTACCCCCTCACTTTCAATCTGGAGGTGTCTTTGGGTCTAAAATGAGTCTCTTGCAGACAGCATATTGATGGGTCTTGCTTTTTTATCCAATTTGATAGCCTGTGTCTTTTGATTGGGGCATTTAATCCATTTATATTCAGAGTAGCTATTGAAATATATGAATTTAGTGTCATTGTATTACCTGTAAAGTCACTGTTTATATTTTCCCTGTTTCTTTCTGGTCTATGTTACTTTTGGGCTCTCTCTTTGCTTAAAGGATCCCCTTTAATATTTCTTGCAGGGCTTTTTTTTTTTTTTTTTTAAAGATTTTATTTATTTATTTGACAGAGAGAGACACAGTGAGAGCAGGATCACAAGCAGGGGGAGAGGGAGAGGGAGAAACAGGCTTCCCGTGGAGCAGGGAGCCCGATGCGGGGCTCGATCCCAGGACCCTGGGATCATGACCTGAGCCGAAGGCAGACGCTTAACGACTGAGCCACCCAGGTGCCCCAGTTGCAGGGCTGTTTTAATGATCACAAATTCTTTTAGTTTCTGTTTGTTCTGGAAGCTTTTTATTTTTTCTTCGATTTTGAATGACAGCCTTGCTGGATAAAGTATTCTTGGCTGAATATTTTTTCTCACTTAGCAGCCTGAGTATATCAGGCCTTTCTGGCCTGCCAGGTCTCTGTGGATATGTCTGTTGCCAATCTGATATTTCTACCCTTTAGGTTATGAACCTCTTGTCCCGAACTGTTTTCAGAATTTTCTCTTTGTCTCAGATTTGCAAGTTTCACTATTATATGTTGGGGTGTTGGCCTATTTTTATTGATTTTAAGGGGGGATTCTCTGTGCCTCCTGCACTTGAATGCCTGTTACCTTCCCCAGATTAGGGAAGTTCTCAGCTATAGTGTGCTCCAATATACCTTCTGCCCCCCACCCCTTTCGTCTCCTTCTGGGATCCCAATTATTCTAATATTATTTCACCTTATGGTATCACTTATCTCTCAAATTCTACCCTTGTGATCCAGTATTTTTTTTTAATCTTTTTCTCAGCTTCTTTATTCTCCATCATTTGGTCTTCTATATCACTACTTCTCTCTTCTTCCTCATTTATCCTAGCAGTTAGAGCCTCCATTTTTGATTGCATCTCATCAATAGCCTTTTTGATTTAGACTTGGTTAGATTTTAGTTTTTTTATTTCTTCAGAAAGGGATTCCGTAGTGTTTTCTATGCTTTTTTTCATGCCCAGCTAGTATCTTTATAATTGTTATTCTGAACTCTAGTTCTGACATCTTACTTATGTCCATACTGATTAGGTCCCTGGCCGTCAGTACTGCCTCTTGTTCTCTTTTTTGAGATGAGTTTTTCCATCTTGTCATTCTGTCCAGAGAAGAATAGATGAACGAGAGAACAGAATCATAAAATGGCAACAATGACCCCAGAAATATATACACTAAACAAATCAGAAGAGACCTGAAACAAAAACAAACAAACAAAAAAATTTAAAAAAACAAAAAGAGAGAGAGAATATAGTCAGACAGGTGAACAGAACAGAGCAATACACTGGATCCTGTGTGTGTTTTGGTCTGCTTGTTAGAAAACTAGATCCCCAAATTGTAAAGAACTAAAACATTTGTATATACAAAAATAAAATTAAATACAATGAAAGATAAAATGTAACTGTAAAAAATGAAAATTAAAAGACAAAACAAACAAACAAAAAAGAATATACACAGGTAAACAGAACAGAGCAATGCACTGTGTCCTGGGTATATTTTGGTTTGTTGGTTAGAAGAAAGTACATCCCAAAAATGTAAAGAAAGAACACTTATAGATATACAAAAATAAAATTAAATACAATGAAAGGATAGAATGTAACTGTAATGATGAGAATTAAAAAAGACTTAAAGAGTCTATAACATAAGAAACTGGTTGAAAAGGAAAGAGAAAAAAATTAAAATTGAAAGACTAAAGAATCATTAGGAAAAATATGAATTCTAAATACTATTCTCCCCTAGCACTGGAGTTTTGCAGTTCTAGGTGATCAGTAAACTTGGTCTTAGCTGGATGTTCTTGCTGATCTTCTGGGGGAGGCTCCTGTTGCCCTGATTCTCTGGTGTATTTGCCCTGGGTGGAATTGCCCCACCCTTGTCATGGGACCAGGCTAAGTAAGCGGCTGGGGATTACTGTATGTGGCTTTTGTTCCCTGAAGGCTTTCTGAGCTGCTTTAGAGGATGAGAATGAAAATGGCAGCCTCCTGATCTCCAGCCCCCCTCCCACTCCTCAGTGTCCCCTCGGGGAAAAACAGTCAATCACTCCTGTCTCTCTGGTCTCTGTCTGTACTCTGCGCTCCCCCAGCCTTTGACCTGGCATTTTTATCTCAGGTACGTGATCCCGCTTCAGGTCTCCAAACCCTGCAGATTCCTGTGGTGTGCACTCATGCAGCTCCTCCCCAGGGGTGAAAGGGAGGTCTCCCCACAGTTCTGCTGCTTGCTGGGCCCCTGCTTGGGAACAGTCACCTGACCCTGCAATGGTTCGTGGTTTATGGCTACACCATGCTGAATGCCCACCCCTGGGCTCACTGATTGCAGCTGGCTCCCCTGCTCTGTTGCCTGGGAGCTCTTCCACACTCAGGCACCCCTGGTCTTCCTGTAACCCTGGGGATCCTGAGACCACACTGTCCCACCTAGGATTTGGCCCTGCTTCACCACCTGTGCACCTTTCAGGCAGGGACGTCCCTCACTAGAGCATATCTCTAAAACTTCTGATTTTGCACTCCACTGCTATATTACTTTCCAGTAGCTGGCTTTTGGAGGATCCCTCCCCCTGTGGTTTAACTTCCAATATATCACCTTGGATTCACTTCACCATAGCTCTTACTTTACAGAAAGTGGTTGCTTTTCTATTTGTAGAATTTCAGTAATTCTTTTCTTAGATCTCAGGTTGAATTCACAGGTGTTCAGAATGACTTGAGAGCTATCTAGCTGAATTCCTGAGACCAGACAAAACTAAGGTCTCCTACCCCTCTGCCATCTTGGAAAGTCAATTTAATTCTATCTTATGGCTGCATAATATTTCATTGTGTGTGTGTATCATATCTTCTTTACCCATTCATCCATTGATGGATACCTGGGTTGCTTCCATAATTTGTAAATAATGCTGCAATAAACACAGGTATGCATATATCTTTTCAAATTAGTGTTTTCATATTCTTTAGGTAAATACCCAGTAGTGGAATTATTGGATCCGACGGTAATTCTATTTTTAATTTTTTGAGGAGTCCACATTGGAAAACTCTATGATCTTTATACCTGAAGATTTGGCTGGCTAATGAGAAAATGCTTTTATAACTTAAATTGCTAAGATTTTGAAATCAAAGTTGAAATTCAAAACTATGAACCAGTCCACTGCTCTCTTGATTATAACTAACCTTATGGTTTTAATTACAATAAATTCTGTAAATTTTTACATCACTGTCTTAGTTCTAACTCTTTCCCAGTCTACTACCAAGATTCAACAATTATTTCCAACAACCTACTGGACAGCATAGGTGTGCCCCCAACACCAAAACTTAACGTTTTCCTGCCCTTTAATGTGACTTTTTTACATGAGTATTCTTTATATCAGTTACTGTTACCATAGTCTATCCATTTCCCTAGGGTAGAAGACGGATATTTGTCCATGACATTTCCTTCCTTGTCTTCCAACATCTCATCACTTATCAAATCCCTTTGCTCTTCAATTTAGGTTCACACTGTGACACCACAATCATCTTCTTGCAAATAGATTTTACTGTGTCATGCTGGGACTTAATCATTTGTACTTCCTGATATCTATAGAGTAAAAAATAAACTCTTTAGCCTGGAGTAAGAGACATTTTTATGGTCTTGGCCAATGTGCCTCTTGGTTTTCGTTTCTATGTTATCAACTCAAAAGAACACCTGTGCTTTAATCACACTAAACTCATTAAGCTTACTCAAGTCCCTATGTGCAAATGTGATTTCTTTTTCCTGTAATGTTCTTCTCCATTTTTAAAAAATCTCTTGGATGCCCATGAATAATCCTTCAATATCCAGGGTAAGCTTTTGCTGCCTTCCTCAGCTACACAGATATTGTTAGTGAAATGAGATGATATGTTAAATAGCAGAAACCTCAGCACCTAATAATCCCTGAATAAATGGGCATCACTTTTAATAACAGTAGTTTTTTTTTTCATCTTTGCTCCCATGGATTCTGTTTATACCTTTATCGTATCATTTATTTTGTGATGTAATGATACACTTAAACACATCCATCCACCTCCACTAGGATTTATAAAGGCATGGGCTGCATCTTAGGCTTCTTTCTGTTGGGTTTATTTCCCCATAGCACAGTGACCCCTTCCTCTCTTCTGATTAAATAAATGAATATCAAATAAATTTCCAGTGGAGGAAAATTCAGCATATTGGTATAAAATCTAATTACCAGTATTCTTCCCTTCAATTTACCTTTACAAAGATGGACTGAAACGCCTGCTAAGAAAGCATACAATTGTTTAAACTTTCCTAAGTCAGTATTTTGAAATTCGGAAGCCAATAATATAATATCACAGTCTAAAGTTCACATCCAAATGGAGGAAAACAAAAATCTTTAGTTTTGGAAATATATCACTCTCTTTCTCTTTTTTCCCTTAATTCTTTATTCTCTTTTTATTGATTTGAATTAAGTTGCATTTCAATTGCAGTTTTTAAATAACATTTATTGAATTGTTAACATGTGCCAGGTACTAAGCTAAGCACTTTACAAGTGTTATCCATTCAATCTTGACTGCAGTCCTATGACTTAAATCTCATAAGCTCCATTTTACAAAGGAGGGAATTGAACTTTAAAGAGGCTGTGTGAATTTCCCCAGTCCATACAACATCTGAGTGACAGGGAAATAAAAATAGTATCTATAGGATGCTGGGCACAAACTCTGAACCATTGTTCTATTCATTTCATTGTTTATAGAGTTAGGTCTATGATAGTAGTTCTCAGTGGAGATGGGTGGTGATTTTGCCCTGCAGAAGGTATTTGACAATGTCTGGACACAATTTTGGTTCATACAACTGAGAGTAGGGGTGCTGCTGACAGTGGGTAGAGGGCAGAGATCCTGGCCCACGATAGAGCCCAAGACAGCTCTCTAAAATAAAGTATTATCTGTTTCAAATCAGTAGTGATAAAGTTGAAAAACCCTGGTCTGAGGTAAAGGAAGAAAAGTTTAAATTATGGAGACCCCCTCAGAAAATTCCCATATAGAGAAATGTGTGAGGAAGGGGTTGTACTAATCAAGCCTTGCAATATATGCTACTAAATTTTACTTAATATGTGGTAATATATGTTTATTTTTGTGGAAGACAAATGTTATCGTGGAACTATAATGCTGTTGTGCTTATTTCTCTTATAGAACTTAAGAGAACCTCTTCTTAAATTGTTCAGTGAAGAACAATTATAGTTGACATTTGTGTAAAGGTGATGGTTAAGAAGGAATATTTAGTTTTACATATGTACTTCAAGATATCAGATTTTCAGGGCTCATTAATTGTGGTCTTGGTTATTTTAGCAAATGGCTATCAGTAAAAATTTTTTGAATTTGGTGTAGAATTTTTCTTAATCTGAGTTAATATTGAAATTGCACGTGGATCAGTAGTTGAACACATTTTTAGGTTTGATATTTTCATTTTGCTGAAGCAAAAGTGATTACATGGCCTTTGCTCTGATCCCAAGATTTATGCATTAAAGGTCTTTAGATGGGTAAATAGGTATGGAAACCCATTTTACTGAAGTGGTTGGTAGAGTTTCAAGATGTAATTAGTAAAGTTTTTTGGGTTTTTGGATTCCATGAATTAAGGTTTTCTTGGCAAGAAGGATTCAACTTTAAAATGACTAGGCACCCACAAATTCACACTGGAACTCTCCACTGACAGAACATTTTGCCTTTTGCTACTTGGTCACTGTTCTGTTTTTGCAATATTCTTTATTTTTTTTTTTTTTGCTTATTTAACTTGTATTTTAATATTTCAGATTGTGCTCATAGAATATCTGAAATCAAAATTATATATAAACATGGGCATATTCTCCTATAAACATAGATGTACTTCTGGCTGCCTAAATGTAGTAAGAGTTTTGCAATATTCTTTAAATACTTTGTAGCCAGGGCTGGCTTCAAATCTTTGTAGCCAGGGTGTATGAAGCAGTGGCAAAGGGCCATGTGCTTTGAATGCCCCACCCCATGCTTTGTTTAATCCTCTTTTCTCAACATTTTGAAATTCTTAATTTTTCTTTTTAAGATTTTATTTATTTGAGAGAGAGAGAGCATGAGCAAGGGGAGAGGGAAAAGTGGAGGGGGAGAATCAGAGAGCAGGAGCAGGGGGGAGGGGAAGGGGGAGAAGCAGCCTCCCTGCTGAGTGGGGAGTCAGACACGGGGCTCGATCCTGGGACTCTGGATCATGACCTGAGCTGAAGGCAGACACTTAACCAACTGAGCCACCCAGGCACCCCTTGAAATTCTTAACTTTTGAACCAAGGGCCGCCCACATTTTCATTTTGTCCTGGGTTCCCATATTTTATAGCTGGTTCTGTATAGCAAGTATATTTTGATTACATATTAAGTTGAACATGCAGAGTATTGGGGGCAATATTCCCATACACTCCTAAAGGATCAATTAAAAGAGAAGTCATTCCAATCTGAATAAATGACATTTTTTTTTTTTTTTTCCAGGAAAAGAAAAAGGAGAAGAGAAAGGTAGCCTAGAAAGGGCAGTGATTAGGAATATACCTGCCTGCAAAAAGTCATCAGTACACTCCATGTATGTTAAAATCTAAATTGATAAATCCGTTTTAGTACCCTTGTTAAAATAAGAATTAAAAAAATTAAAAGCCTTTTGCAATTAAAAAAGAACATGATACAGTCCACTCAGGGAATATAAGAAATTATTTTATAAAGATGTTTTCTTCTTTTTTAAATTGTATCATATGATTGTATAGCTCTGTGTTTTGCTATATATAAATACAATTTGGGGGAAATAAGTTTATTACATCCTTGGCTTGTTCTTTACAAAATTACAAATTTGGGAGTGAATATTTGTAAACACATAGAAATTTAACTGTGCAATATGAACATTGAGATTTGTTTTCTGGCAGAAGTTAGTCTCCATCCCATGTACTTGCTCTGGATAATTTGGAAAATATCCCCCTGAGAGAAAATTTGGTGCCTAGTTAGCTAGAAGGGGTGATCAATATCCTTATAGACTATGTGACAGGGAGGCTTCTTTGCAGAAGGGAAAAGCTGACATGGCATATACATCCCTCCCTTGTTTCAGGTAGACTGTACTGGACCTAGGTATAAATAGAGGCAACACTATTTTAGCTTCTGCCATTTAGAAACTGAGGATCAGCGTAATTTCAAATAATGCACATTTGCACATTTCTCAGAGCTTTGAAAGGGTTTGTCAGAAACTATTGCTGTTGCTCTTATTTATGGATTTATGTCTAGTGTATCAATCTCCATTCTAGAAATTCCCAGCATAACAAATCAGTCTGCTGACCTCATCCCTTGCCATTTGTGAAAACGTGGGTGAACATAGTGGGTATTTGTTTTGTTTTCAATGAATAAACAAACAAAAAGCTGAATCAGACTTATAGATACAGAGAACAAACTGATGGTTGCCAGAGGGAAGAGGAGGTAGGGAGATGGACAAAATGGGTAAAAGGGAGTGGGAGATAGAGGCTTCCAGTTATGGATTGAATAAGTCATGGGGATAAAAGGCACAGTGCAGGGAATATAGTCATTGGTATTATAATAATGTTGTATGGTGACAGATGGTAGCTACACTTGTGGTGAGCATAGCATAACATATAGAGTTATTGAATCACTATGTTGTACACCTGACACTAATGTAACATTGTATGCCAACTGTACTCAAAAAAATAAATAAATAAAAGAATCCATCATGGGGAAATGACAGTCTCTTCAATAAATGTTGCTGGGAAGACTGCATATCCACATGTAAAAGAATGAAATTGGATCCTTATACCATAAACAAAAACTAACTTGAAACGGATTAGAGAGTTAAATATGAGACCTGAAACTATCAAACTCCTAGAGATGATTCTTTGGGGGGGGGATATGAAACTAAAAGCATAGGCAACGAAAGCAAAAATAAACAAGTGGGATTACATCAAATTAAAAAGTTTCTGGAGTTACCTACTTCTAAATGATTTCTCTACTCACGCGAAGGGTGGCTAGGTTGGAGTGTCTGCCAGAGAATTTACAGATGACCTCTCCCAGTGGCTTCGGCTTCTCTCAGCCTGGCAGATGCCTTCCAAGAGGAAGCATCTAAGAGAGACTGGTATAGTCACATAACCTTCCTGACCTCACCTGAAGAGTAGAGCATCACTTCTACTTCTACCTGCTGTACGGGTCACAGCAGTCACTGCTGAGCTTCAAGTGAGGATCCATAACTGCTTCTAATTTTATTGTTTTCATTCCCTCTCCCTGCCCCAAATACCATTTTAAACTATAAAATCTACACTGCAGTTGTCTCTACCGCACTCTCCTTGGAGTTCAGAGCTTTCCTAAGTGGTGTCCAGGTCACCATTACTTAGACCAGCACTGCAGCTTTGAATGCCTGAAACCCCAGCCATAACAAAGGAGGGAGTACCTGTAAAGAGCATTGTGATGAAGAGCTCCACTCTTCAGTTTTCATGGGAGGCACGGAAAAGACTTTGCCGTTCCCTTTTAAAATGTCCACAAGTAGGAATTAACTCCTGCTATAGAGTTCAGGAAGAGGAGACCGAAGAAGGTTGAAAAATTTGCCCAAGTTCACAGAGCAAGTAAATGACAATACCAGAACCCAAATCCAAAATCCTGTGCCTCCTAAAGAGTAATGGCAGTTGAAAGAGGCTCAGTTTCTATTACTTTTCAAAACTGTGATCTTAATTGTACACATATAATTGTGTGATTTTTTTAAATGTTCTGTCTCCCCCTTCAACACCTCATGAGAAGTTGAGGAGTATGTTTATTTTCTTCCCTATGTTCCCAAAGCACATATTAAGAGCTCAATAAATATTTGTTGAATGAATGAAGGAATGGAAGTTCAATTTCATCAGGCTTAGATAAAGCTTAGCTTCTCTTTCCATACATCTGTATGGTCCTATATAGGACATGTGGTCATTATGTCCCTTGTAGGTAACTGGCAGTTGTTGGATTTCTCTCCCATTACACAGTGAATGATTTCACTAGAATAACCTTGATTACACTGGGATGCTATATGTTGAGATTTGCCTGATTCCAGGAAACAGAATCTTCAGGCAAGTTTTTATAGTTAATGAACCAGTGCATTAGCTTGACAGAGGACTATGAAACAATTTTGTCACTTTTTTGTAGACTTAAAACTCATGCTTTTTGTGAGCTTATTTTTATAGAGTATACAGTAAAATTTTTGTTTTTTATACATATACTCTAAAATCCATGGGAAATTTGCCTTGCAAACTGTCATATTAGAAAATTGTGAAAATTTTGGTGTATAAATAGCAATCTGTTAAATATTGGAAAATATATCAAGTAAGCTTAACCTGTGTGATTTTCAAGAATAATACTGGTTCCCAAAACATCTCTGACAAATCTTCATAAGCATATGCATTTTTTAATATCTCATATTTTTCATTGACGCAATTGTTGGTGTAGGTTATATGGAGCTTAAATTAGTCATCATCAACAATTTTTCATGTGATTTAAAAATGTAGTTTTAAAGCTTATTATATATCCATGCTAAACATGCACACTTTCTCCTAACTTTCAGTTAAATTTTTAGACTTAATTTAAGGAAAAAAATGTTTCTGGTTTTATAATTAGCTAAAAAATTATTTTTTCTACTCAGTAACTTAATATGTTAAATAATCAGGACTCTGAAGGACAACGAAAATGGGAAATAAAACTGCATTTTTGTGATCCAAGGTAATTGATTAAAATAACCAATACTACTTCCTGATACCCAGAAATTCAAAATCTAACAGAACAGAAATGACAAATGAAACTCTGTAATATAAATAAAACTTTGTGAGTGTATAAATGAAATTGTGTATGTATGTATGTGTGTGAATAAACTGAACTGACTATTAATTTAATAGTGTGAGTGTTGTGTATATGCATATGATTGACAAAAAGGTACAATGATGTATGCTGCAAATATATATAAACAGAGGCTGTCAGTTCTGGAAAAAATAAGTTAACCCTAATAATTAGAATCACAGGATGTCGAAGGAAGCACAGTCATGGTTTATCAGAAAAAGTGAAAAAAAAAAAAGCTTGAAAATAGGAGTGTTTAAAACAATGAGAGAATTGGTAGAGTCTCTCACAAAGTCATTTCTGAAAGGATTTTCTTTTTTTCCTATCTTCATCATAGGATTTAAAAATGCAATAATCTTTTACCCCTTTGATCATATATTATGAAAAGGAAAGCTACTGAAAGCTTTCTTTTTGTTTGAATGATTTAGTGTGCATGTCAGGCAATTGAGATACTAACCTCAAGTTTTATATCCTAAAGTTAACTACCCTCTAGTGCATTTCAGTTAGTTTTATAACAAAGTCAGTTCTAGGTTTGGAGTGAGAGAAAATGTATCTTTGGAGTTCATCAGTGTGGTTCAGAGTATGCTTCTTACTTATCAGTTGAGTTTCCGTTGGCAAATGTGTTTATGTGGTTTATTAGTTTTTATTTATTTTATTTTTTTAAAGACTCTAAATCCCCATTCATGTAAAAGCAGCACATTGTGCTAAAATGTATAATAGAATTAGGCAAAGCTCTAAGCTCAAATTCATTTTCTTTTTTTTAAAAGATATTTATTTATTTATTTATTTATTTATTTATTTATTTATTTGACAGAGAGATCGATAGCAAGAGAGGGAACACAAGTAGGGGGAGTGGGAGAGGGAGAAGCAGGCTTCCCGCCAAGCAGGGAGCCCAATGCGGGGCTCTATCCCAGGACCCTGGGACCATGACCTGAGCTGAAGGCAGACCCTTAACGACTGAGCCACCCAGTCGCTCCTCTGTGTGGTTTTTTAATTAATGTTTTCTGGTAGTGAGGAAGGTGTTTATAACACACAAGGTAAACTATTTCAGCTATGGCAGGTAAAATGCCTAAGAATGGACAGAGGTCAGCAAAAAGGCACATTTAGTCCTATGTGAATATCAAGGACTGAAAAGGAATTTTGCCAATAGCCATGGAAAGGCATAGATCCGACTGAGAGATATTCAAGAGAAAGATGGAGAGTTAGATTTGAAAAGAAATATATTTCTTCTTGTGTGAGCCGTTAGAATAATTGTCATCAAATGCTTGGATGAAACTTTACATTTAAAACATTTTCTCATTATCCATGGTTTTATGAATATGGTCCTGGTATCTATTATGCTATCAAAATCCCCTGGCCAAATGCTGTGTGTCAGAAAATAAAAGTAGTGGTAGGCTAGCTTCATGGCACTGTCACTATCCCTGAGCTTGGTTGGGACTGAGACTTCATAAGGAGCTCAGATTGAGCCAAGACACTTAAATCCAAACTACTTTGCAGATTTTCCTGGAAATAATTCAGAGTGATTATTACTTGATTAGAGTGGTTCTTCACGTCACCTTCAATCACAATTCCTTCCAATTTGTGGCAAATTCAGAACGTTTGTCATCCTCCTGATAAGCCAGGTAGGACTAAATATTTTCCACATGGACTGAAAAAAAATTTAAAGAGAAAACGAACAATTTGCTAAAGCACTTTCTTCTCTGCAGTTTTCACTAAATCCTTGGTAGTTGCTGTGTAGTACATATCTATCTGTCATCTATAGTTGCAAGCTGTTAAAGCTAAAACAAATTTGCCATTTTAAAATTAAGATGCTTTCACCAGGTGGTTTTAAAATGCTGATTATTGAAAATAAAAGAGGAAGTGTAGTCTCGAATTTTTTGTTGTTGCTTACCCTGTTTTTTGCAAAATCAAATAGCTGAGTCATATTCCACTGCTTCTAAATATTTAGTAACACACTGGTTTATATAGAATTTGCAGCAGTGAAGCCAACAGGATGCTTCCCTTGGAATGCAGAAATCACAATTCTACCAACCTCAGGACACATGTCATCTAGTAAGAATGTTGAGGCCAAAGTGGTAGTGAAAAAAACATCAAGATATAAATCCCATCTCTATTTACTGTGACACCTCTTTAATAAAAAAATATCAAGAATAACCTGAAAACAAAGTAAAAAAAATAACAAACTTACTAAAATTAATCTATTTATTGTTTAGAATTTCTCCTCAAACTCTGGAACCTTAGTTTCCTTGAATGCAATATACAGTAAGTATTAGCTCAGGATGCCATAATAGAATACCATAGACTGAGTGGTTTAAACAACATATATTTATTTCTCCCCATTCTGGAGGTTGGGAAGTCCAAGATTAATGTGTGGCAGATCCAGTGTCTGCTGCAGCCTGCTTCCTGGCTTGCACATGGTCAGCCTCTTCTTGTATCCTACAGGTGGAGAGCAGAGAGAGCAAACCCTTGTGTCTCTCAGATTCCATTAATGGGAGCTCCACCCTCATGACCTAATTACTTTCCAAAGTCCTCACCTCCTAATACCATCACACTGGGGTTAGGATTTCCAAATAGAATCTTAGGGGGGTCACAAACCTTTAGTCTGTAACACAGTATTTCTAGCTTGCCATTGAGTTAGGATTGAAAAACAGAGAACTTCTATTCACTTGCAAGTCATTTCCTCAGCAATTTTAATGTAAGTGGAGACAACTTAAGAAGAATTAAGATAGGCCATTTTGGACCTGGGATATGCCAAGGTCACAGTTCCTCAAGCATAACTTTTGGAAATCACAGCTGATATTGAGACCTTGGAAGATTTGACAGGCTTATATTTATTCATCTGGGCACATGCTAGGCCAAGTTGTACAGCAGATGCGCTAAAAAATTTATCCCCCCTAAAATTACCTAAAAAATAATAGCTGTACCTAGAATGTTTTTAGTCTTTGCTATTACTTTTAAATATGCCTGCAGGGCATGAAATACCTATATTTGGAGGATCCCATGAAATAGTAAATTCAGCATAGAGTTATAGACTGTGAAGTCATTTGTATTTAAGGGGTATTAAACACACTTTGAAACCTATCCTATTTCAAATTTATCAATTGTACTTTGGGAGCTGATGTGCCTGAAAGGGACATTAAATATTAATCATTCTGAGCCTCTCATTTTAGATTTTATGATCCTAATTCAAAGTAGGTAAGGGTTTCACTTTGATTGGAGTATTTGTTAAAAGCAAAAGATAAAGAAAAAATCGAGTTCTTGGATTGATAAGAATATACCCAGTATTTATTATACTTTTCTGCTTCTGCTATTTTCAACTTTTTTCATTTCCAGTTGTCTGGTATCACTTTACTTCAAAGCTAAGTAAGGAATATCTCTTGAAACTGTCCAAAGATTAACACAATTTCGAGTTAAATCACTTCACAAGTCTTAGGCAGTTATAACAAAGCAACACATTGGGGCAAACCACAGGTATTGTAAACCCTAGAGCAAAAGTTTAATAATGGTTAATTTATTTCTTCCCTTAGGAAGGTTCTTGCTCAGAGTATTAACACATTTTGGAACTGTAGATTTTGTAGAAGTTTGTTGGCTTCATGGCAAAATAAAAAAAAAAATATATCTAGAGATTTTTCAATAACTTTCTTTGTTCTGGTGAGGAGTGTTAAGTCATTGAAGAGGTTTACTCAATGAAAGATTGGCTGTTGTCATGAACTGTAAATTTCTTGTCATTATTATCAGAAATATTTAATGGTTATATTTCAGAGATGCTCTTACCCATCTTCTGAGCTTAAGTTTCATACTTTCAACTGTCGATTGAATGCCTCATTTGATGGAGGGCTGAGCTCCAAGGTCAAAGTTCTGAACATCTCCCCTGAAACCCAAACCCAGTTCTTCACCCACTTGTGCATTCCTGGTAACAGTGTCATTGTTTTGCTAGGCTTAAAATTTGCCAGCTGCTTTGCCCTCTTCTCTTTCAAACAATCCAGTTAGCCACATTGGTTAGCTTGTTTTTGCCTTTCATGGTCTCTGAAACCTTTTGATTTTCATTTCCATTTCCCCAAACTGACTGGAGCAATGATATATGGCATTTCTCCTGTCATAGCAGTAGACTAATTTCTCTCCCTGTTCTCTAACTCAGTCTGCCTTTCAATACACACTTTTTAACATCTTATTCTCCTGCTCAGAAGTCTTCACTGGTTCCCTATTGCTATATAACTATATATTTTTAGCTTGGAAGTCAGGAATAGATTGCTTTTTTTAATCCTAATATCAAACCCTTCACATCTAACCCTTGACAACTCCCTGTTCCTCTTTTCAAACTATTTGGCCTCAGTAATTAAGATCATGCCAATTTACTGATCTATAGCATGGCCACAAGGTCTATATACATAGGCAATGTTTGACGTATCTGACCACGTTAAGTGACCACTAAATGCCTGTGTGTGTGTGTGTGTGTGTGTGTGTGTGTGTGTGTGATGGTCTAGGGAAGGGAAGCCTGCTTTGAGTGATTTGAAAGGTTGACAGACCACCTAGTATTTCCAGTAATGAGGGACTCTTTGGATGATAATTTCCAGAGATGGATTGGATGATGTGGCCAAGTGGAATGGGATGTTGGCTTATCTGATTTGAAGGAAGCTTCTTGATTTATTCCACACAGTAATGTTACAGACCCACATTCATTTAGTGAGGAGATACAAATTACAGATACACATGCAAGGATTGATGGAAATACACAACCTCACCGCAGTTTTCTGGGACACAGCAGGAGACTATGCACATTGCTAATGAGGGACAATGTATTAAACATAGTATGTAATGTCACTGAATTTATTATGTAATTTCATGTAATATAGCTAAATGATTTTAATGTATATTTTCCTGGTTTCCCAGACATTTTGCCTACCCTGTAGAATGTTCTTTCTCTGACACAATTATAACATTTCTTTAATTTTTTTTCTCTGTCTCCAAGTTGGTTTCTTTCATAAAATCTTTCCAGGTAACTCAGCCTGGAATAATTTGCTGAACTTCCACAGAATTTATTGTTTTGTCTCTGGTGAGATATTTGCAAGTATTACTTAGCAAAAGTGGTGTTCTTCTTATCAGTTTTAATTCATTTCTTCACTTTTACCCCCCCAAACATCCCCTTCTTCCACACCTTGCTTTGAGAATTAGACATAACTGTTCAAGTACTTTTCCAGATGTTAGTCATTGTAGAACCACAGAATTTAAATCATGTAAGTATATTCTTAGCATATAAGTATAAATGCTGATGGCTTGGGTTAAAAAAGAAATGTGTATACATTTGAACCATGAGTTCTCCTTTTTCTTGGACTGTTGATATGCTGGAGAAGGGAAAGAGAGAGATGATGTGGACAAGAGAGCAATTAGAAGCCTCCCTGAAGTTTTACCTCACTATCATCCTAAGTGGGCTCTCCTTTTTAAGCAGCTGGCTTATTACCTAGTGACCACTGGGAGGCATGAGGCCAATTTGTACCTTGAGATTTTTCTTAACAGGTTGTTTTTTGAGCAAAATCTTTGTTCCAGTGGCCAAGAATCTAGTATGATGCTTCTCAAATCATCTGTAGTGAAAGACCAGATTGTGTGTGTGTGTGTGTGTGTGTATTTAAAGTTTTCATTTCTGATCAACTGCAGACTGATATTTTATAAAACAATAAAAATGAATTACTAGAAAAATGGGATTAAAAAAAGATATTCAAAAAAATCAAGTCCAAATATCTTGTAAGAATCAACAGCTGTAACATTATTCATTCAAATTACTATGGAAGTTTTTTTAAATATTAGAATGTCTAGGTTTATTTCACTGGAGCTAGTAACAAACACTGTCCAGACCAGCACTCATCTGTGGACCATACTTGGAGTAACACTGTTCTAGTTAGTCTCTGCAGTTAAGTGTGGAGCTGGAGCAACCAGAGGTAGTAGGGAACTGAGAAAGCCACAACTCAGCACACTTGAATAACTATACATCTGGGAGAGGCTGGGCAGGCTGGCTAATTGAAACAACCTGGTATCTCTCCCTGCCCTGAAACAGTGGTCTAGCAAATGCTTTACTCCCCCATCCTCTTCTCTCCTCCCATCTCTTCATGGGAGGTCCATCCTATTGTGGTCTTAAAAATTGTTTTAAAAAATGGGGCACCTGGGTGGGTCAGTCAGTTGAACGTCTAACTCTTGGTTTCGGCTCAGGTCATGATCTCAGGGTTGTGAGATGGAGCCCTGTATTGGGCTCTACACTGGGCATGGAGCCTGCTTATGATTCTCTCTCTTCCTTTTCCTTCACCCCTTTCCCCCCTGCTGCTCATGCACACTCTCTCTTTCTAAAAACAAAAGAAAACAAAAGAATTATTTTAAAAATATATTAATATTAGGGGGGTGGGAGGATGGGTTAGCCTGGTGATGGGTATTAAAGAGGGCACGTTCTGCATGGAGCACTGGGTGTTATGCACAAACAATGAATCATGGAACACTACATCTAAAACTAATGATGTAATGTATGGGGATTAACATAACAATAAAAAATTAAAAATATATATATTAATATTTATTCTTCTAAGTTTGCACTTTATTTTCCCCAAAAGATCTTGATTCTTGGGGTTAGACGGTAAATTTTATTTTTCTTTGCATTTCCCACATTTTCTAGTTCAATGCCTTACATAATTGCCTGTAATAATTTGTTCTGATTAAGCAAAAATGCCAATCCATTCCAAAGAAAACATAACAAAACTTGCATTGTTTAAATAAGTTATAATAGTCCTTAAAGGTTATTTTTGGTATTCTGGATTGTCTCATGCATATTTGGGTCGAATTATTTATTTGGGTTAATAGAGAAATAAGAGGTCAAAAGGAACCTTGATGTTTCTAAATGTTAGTTTGTTTCCTCATCTACAAAGTAGACCTAAGAGCAGCTTTCCTTCTAGGTTATTTTGAAGGTTAAATACTACTTACAAAGCACCTAAAATATGCTTTGTACGCAACAGTTACCCAAAGTATTACTTGTCCACCTGTTAGTAGTGATAATTTTAATGCTTTGCTTTTGTTGCAACCAGTATGTAATACAGGATTGCTGGAAAAATGGCTTTTTTCCCTTTACATATTGATTGCATGCACACAAACATAGCTATTTAATGGAAGAAAATAGTTCTTAAAATATTAATTCTAGCTTTAAGGAGAGACACAACTAGTTAATGAAAATGATAATATACATTTCTTCCCAAGTTTATGATACTTTACCTACATTTATATTCCCCAAAGAATCTTGTATCCCTGAGGAAACCATCTTAAAGAGAAACAAATACTGATTTTGCCTCAAGGGACATAAGGAATATGGACCGACATCTTCCCTGGAGGATCATGAACAAATTGCTAATGTTGACTTGCATCATTAACTTAGCCAAGATCTCAACATCTTAAAGTATATTTCTCATTACTTACTTGTTTCTAGTAAACAGATGAACTTGAATTTTCTCTTTAACCATCTCATAAATTCACAATTCTAACTCAAGGCTATAGTAGTGAGAGGGGAAAGGAGTGTTTGTGTTCATTTCTTAGCTTTGACTTTGCTCTTAGGAGCAATTAGACAAAACACAAAATCTAGAAAGTAACCTTCTATTGTGTCATTGCCCTTTGTTTTTAAAGTTCTTTGTGTTTCACTAGTACTCTTGAGTTTGCTAATTTATAGGTGTTGTTTTAAAGGCTGTTATGGATTTGCAAATAGAGCTTTTTAAACAACATATAACCATATACACATGTAGGTGTGGTCTGGGGTATTTTTCACTCATTTGCTTAGTCCCAGTGTAAATTTTCTCTTGTGCATATTCTAATTAGACTCAATGTTCTAAATACTGATAGTCCTTTTTTCCCCCAAACCTGTTGTTGGCTTTACTACCACAAATTGATTTCTTTAGACTTTATAACTCTATCACTTCTTTTCTGTTTTTGGACATAATGCAAAACCTTTAATTTCCAAAGATTTTCTTTTGCTGCCAGTTGTTTCTTCTTTTGCTAATTAACCATTATTTATTCTTTTGGATGAAGAAGCAACTCATTTTTATTTTCTAAACTAAGGAGAGGCATGTTTCTCCCTCAATGGAGGAACTAGACCATTACTTAGGCCATTTGACGACTCAACATTACTGATTACTTGCCCTGGTCTGCATGAGCAATCACCTTATGAACTGTATTTTAAAATATATTTACACATTGTACAACTAAACTTTATATCAACAACATGAAATGATTTCCTGACACTGTTGTTAGCCGACTATGTTTCTAGTATAAATCCTGGATTCATTTCTTTAAAAAAAATATTTGAAATAATTTTAGGTTTTTAGAAGAGTTGTATGGTAGCAACAGAAAGTTCCTATGTACCTTCACCCAACTTCCTGTACGTGAACATCTTATACAACCATGGTAAATTTTCAAAACTAAGATATTAAAATTGGTATAGTTCTATTAACTATATTATAGACTTTATTCAGATTTTATTAATTTTTTCCAGTAATGTCCTATTTATGTTCCAGGATCTAGTACCAGATACTATGTTATATTTTGTTGTGATATCTCTGTAATCTCTTCCAATCTGCAGCAGTTCCTCTTTCCTTGTTTTTCATGACCTTGGTATTCAGCCCTAAACTACATTAAAAGTAGTGTCAGAATTACCAACCCATACAGTGTTTATATATAACTCATTTTATGTTTAGTTTTAGAGTATTCAGTCAAAGCATCATTTCCCAGAATTACTTAGAGCTGCTCCTTTTCCTCTACCCTCTTCAGTGAGGTTAGATTCAACATTTGTAATACAGTTAGATTCATTTGTAACAATCTGCATCCTATCCTGGAGTCCCCTGCCATCTATTGATCAGAAATCGACTCATAAATACAGACAATAAACTGGTAGTTGCCAGAAGGGAAGGGGGAATGGGAGAAATAGGTGAAAAGCCTTAGGAGGTATAAACTTTCCAGTTATAATATAGGTAAGTCATGGTGATGAAAGGTACAGCATAGGGAATATAGTCAATAATATTGTAATAACTTTGTATGGTGACAGATGGTAACTGCACTTATTATGGTGAGCATTAGGTAATGTATAACATTGTTAAATCACTATGTTGTATACCTGAAATGAATATAACATAGTATGTCAACTATACTTAGTAAAAAGAAATGCATATGTTCATTCTTTGTAGTGTATCATTCTGTGGGGTTTGACAAATATGTAATCATGTATCTACCACCACAAGAGCTTATAGAACACTTCCATCATCCTGACAATTCCTTTGTGTGGCCATTTTGTTGTCAACAACACTCTACCAATTGTGGGCAACTACTGATGTGTTTTCACTATAATTTTGCCTTTTTAAAAATGCCATATAGGGGCGCCTGGGTGGCTCAGTCGTTAAGCGTCTGCCTTCGGCTCAGGTCATGATCCCAGGGTCCTGGGATCGAGCCGCGCATCGGGCTCCCTGCTCGGCAGGAAGCCTGCTTCTCCCTCTCCCGCTCCCCCTGCTTCTGTTCTCTCTCTCGCTGTGTCTCTGTCAAATAAATAAACAAAATCTTTAAAAAAAAAAAAAAAAAAAAATGCCATATAAATGGCACCCTTTTGGGTTGGGCTTCTTTCAGTTACTAAAATTCATTTAAGATTCATTCATGTTGTTACATGAATAAATAGGAGTAGGATTGCTAGGTCATATGGTAAATGTATGTCTATCTTTGCTTTTGAAAGTTGGTTGTACATTCTGTATTCTTATCAGTAATGAATGAGAGGTCCTGTTGTTCTGGCATGTCACCAGCGTTTCATAATGTCAGTTTTTGCTTGTTTGTTTTTAACCATTCTAAGAGGTGTGCAGTTGTATCTCATTGTGGTTTTAATTTGCATTTTCCTAATAACTGATGATAATGAGCAACTTTTCATATGCTTATTTGTCATTAATTTATCATCTTTGGTGAAGTGTCTGTTCAGATCATTTGCATATTTTCTTTAATTGGAGTTGTCTGTTTTCTTATTGTTGAGTTTTAAGTATTCATTATATATTCTGGATACAAGTCCTTTACCTGCATATAATTTGCAAATATTTTCTTGTGGTTTATAGCTTGTTTTTTCCCTTCTTTTAATAGTGTCTTTCATAGAGCTGTTACAAAAAGTGCTTAATATTGACAAAGTCCAGTTCATTAATTTTTCTTCTCATGGAGCATGCATTTAATGTCTTAATGTAAACACCCATGGTCACAATGATGTTCTCTTTCCTTCTCACAGTTTTATATTTTTACATATCACACTTAAGTCTATGATTAATTTTCAGTTAGTTTTGTATAAAATGCAAAGAATGTATTAGTGTTCATTTTCTTACCTGTGGATGTTCAGTTGTTCCATAACCATTGTTGAAAAGATTATTTTTCCTCCAGTGAATTCCTAGCAGTGTTTGATAACTGAGAAAGTCTCTTAACTACAGAGTAAATTGTTATGGTTTCCATCCTAAATTTAAACTTCTCCTTTAGTGTAGTTTACACAGAATATTCCACTTCTCAGGATATGCATATTTAGAACATTTGTCCCTCTTGTTTAAATAGGTTCTTTTATATAAATATCACTGTGATAAAATACAAAAGTAAGTAGTATATTCAGAATATGTAAGAGTTATCAATGCAGGAGTACATTGTGCTTGGGATTGCAAATTATGGACATTGCTTGTAGAACGTGTATTAACCACTATGTAGCTTTTTTCTGGGGGAAAAAAAAGGTGTTCTTAAGTATTTTTAATTTCAGCCTCAACCAAATTAAAACAATATGAAAGCATTCTTCCCTTCCTTTCTAGGAAAAAAAATGGATGTGGGAGGTAGCATCATTTCCCAAGCCAAGAAGCTAGGTGAATTCGTTAAAGGCCAAAGAACCTTCAACTTAGAAATAATAAACTCAAAACCTGAAGCAAATGTCAAAATAGCAAAACTCAAATGTCTATAAGTGTCTAATTAGAACACACAAAATAAATCTTGTCCATGATTGGGAAATAGTCTGGGATGGACCAGTACCTAATCACCCAGACAATAGAGAAATCCAGGTAAAGGTGAATAGAAAGCCGGCAAACATAGAATAGGCCAAGATCAAAGCCAAGAGTGAGTTGACAAGGGGATAAGATATGAGAAATAAGGTGAGGAATTAGGGAGAAAAAATGTGTGGGGCTAGTGCCCTCTAGAAGTCAGTGTCATTTACGAAGACCAAAGCCTTGCCAAATTCCCTAGGACACTGAGCTTTCCTTCACTTTCTGTGTTGTGTGTGATTTCCTAGGAACATTATTTGGCACTTATTTTGGGGAAAGGGGGAAAACTCTCAGAGCATTTAAGGAGAGTTGAGTTTCTTAGAATACAACATATACTGAATATCTGATTCTTATGAGTGACTCATCGGGTACTCAAGACTCAAAATGCATAAATTTACTTAATTGAGCAGACATTCACAGATGGCCTAAAGTATGTATGGGGTTGTGGAAGGTATTTATATAGTCTAATAGAAACAATGGGTGTAGATACAAACTAATTATATTTCACTTTGATATGCAACAATAGAAGCATGCATTTTATATGGAGGTACTACAGACAAAGAAATGATTAGATCTGTGGAGGTAAAGTTAGGGGAGAATTAGTCAAGGAAGGCTTCTGGGAGGAGATGGCATGTGTGCTGGTTGTTGATAGAATCCTTCCCTTACAGGTTCATAGTCTGGAGACAGATAATCTAGTATTTATTGTTTAAGTGTAGTGCAGTAAGGATCCTCAGAAACTAAAAAAAAAAAAAAAAAAAAAAATCAGAAGGATAAGGAAGGGAAGGAAGAAGGGAGAAAAGGAGGGAGGGTTGAAGAGAGGAAAGAAAACAAGAGAGTGACTGAAAGTAAATATATCACAATTTGAAAATTATTACTCTGGCTTACTGGATTGTAAAATATTTTAAATATCTACACTTTGCTATTTTTCTGCTAATGTGTGTATCAGTTTTTGAATTGGGAAAATATTAAGAGTCATTTCTTCAAAGTTTTGCCAAAACTTTTGCCTTTAAGATAGCAGAGTAAAAAAGAACTCTTATTTTTAGGATGGGGATCATGGAGAATTTCTGGATGCTAATAGCAGAAAGGCAATTGGCATTGTAATATTTTCTTTAAAAAAATCATAGACCCACATGCATGAACTCCACTGTTATACCAAATCTCAAACTCATTTTCATGATGAGGGAGATCACAGAAAAAAATTTTATCTATTGAAATGCTTGCTAGGTGAGAGTGTAATTTTAGAGTTAAAAAATGGTGAAATCTGACTTAAATGGCTATTTAAAAATCTTCTCTAAAGTACTAGTGTTAACTGAGGAAATTAAAAGTCAGTAAATGTTTCAGCTTTGGAGCTTGGGAAGCCTGAAACTGGACAATTTAGGTGGCATTATGAAAATTACTGGCATATTTTGAAAATCAGGAAGTTTGCCAAACCCTGAACACTGTGTACTTTGCACCAGACATCATTGCTTATGTTCAGTGTTTTTGTTTTTTTCTTGTATCAGTTTTCTTACTGGTGTATATGTTTATACACACACACATAGACATGCTGTCTACAATTTTGATGAGAATAAAATTAGCAAAAATACCCCTTGGATTATTCTTAAAATAGCCTAGCCATGTGTGAATGTAGAAGGAAAAAATACAGAGTGAGGGGATTGATTTTTACTCTTTTGACTATTTTCTCTTTTTGATAAAGTCTTTTTTGTCTTTACTATAAGTAAATATTAATGATTTGTTGCTTTATTGTATTTTTTCCTCCAAATGTATGGAAAGAAGTGCCAGTAGCTTTTTTAAACTCAGACAAAAGAAAAGTCTTGTGAAATGTATGTAAAATTGAATATAGTAAACCATGAAGCTTTGGTCAGAAAAGAAAAGATAATTACAACAGGAAAGTAAAATTATTCAAATAGTATAACTAAATATACTTCTTTTTTCATGTTATTTATTTAGTTGTTCTTAAATTGAAGTATAATTGACATTTAATATCCTGTTGGTTTCAGGCGTATATCATAGTGATTCAATATTTTTATTCCTTACAAGGTGATCCTGACGATACATCTAGTTATCATCTGTCACCACACAAAGTTATCACAGTATTATTGACTATATTCCCCATACATGCTGTATATTACATCCCTGTGACTTACATATTTTAAAACTAGAAGTTCATTTCACTTAATCCCCTTGATGTATTTCACCCACCTCCCTAAATCTTCTTTCCTCTGGTAGCCAACGTTTTGTTTCCTGTATCTATGAGTCTGTTTCTCTTTTGTTCCATTTGTTCATTTTTTTTAAGTTTATTTATTTATTTATTTATTTATTTATTTATTTATTTGACAGAGAGAGACACAGCGAGAGAGGAAACACAAGCAGGGAGAGTGGGAGAGGGAGAAGCAGACTTCCCATGGAGCAGGGAGCCCGATGTGGGGCTCGATCCCAGGGCCCTGGGATCATGACCTGAGCCGAAGGCAGACGCTAAATGACTGAGCCACCCAGGCACCCTGTTCATTTTCTTTTTAATGCAATGCACTTTTTCAATTTTTTTTTGAAATTGAATTATAGTTTTTCCAGAGTGGCTGTATCAGCTTGCATTCCCACCAACAATGTAAGAGGGTTTCCCTTTCTCCACATCCTCGTCAACATTTGTTGTTCCCTGTCTTGTTAATTTTAGTCATTCTTATTCGTGTAAGGTGGTATTTCATTGTGGTTTTGATTTGTATTTCTCTGATGGCTAGTGATGTGGAGAACTTTTTCACGTGTCTGTTAGCCATTTGTATTTCTTCTTTGGAGACGTGTCTGTTCATTTCTTCTGCCCATTTCTTGATTGGGTTATTTGTTCTTTGGGTGTTGAGTTTGAGAAGTTCTTTATAGATCCTGGATACCAGCCGTTTATCTGATACGTCGTTTGCAAATGCCTTCTCCCATTCTATGGGTTGCCTCTTTGTTTTTTTGACTGTTTCCTTTGCTCTGCAGAAGTTTTTATCTTGATAAGTCCCAACAGTTCATTTTTCCTTTTGTTTCCCCTGCCTGTGGTGACATAGTAAGTAGTTGCTGTGGCTGATGTCGAAGAGGTTACAGCCTATGTTCTCCTCTAGGATTTTGATGGATTCCTATTTCACATTTAAGTCTTTCATCCATTTTGAGTTTATCTTTGTGTATGGTGTGAAAGAATGGTCCAGTTTCATTCTTCTGCATGTGGGTGTTCAATTTTCCCAGCACCATTTATTGAAGAGACTGTCTTTTTTCCATTGGATATTCTTTCCTGCTTTGTCAAATATTAGTTGACCATAGAGTCAAAGGTACATTCTGGGTTCTCTACTCTGTTCCATTGGTCTATGTGTCTGTTTTTGTGCCAATACCATGCTGTCTTAATGATCACAGCTTTGTAATATAGCTTGAAGTCAAGCATTGTGATGCCCCCAGTTTTGGTTTTCTTTTTCAACATTCCCCTGGCGATTGGGGTCTTTTCTGGTTCAGTACTAATTTTAGGATTGTTTGTTCCAGCTCTGTGAAAAACGTTAATGGTATTTTGATAGGGAATGCATTGAATGTGTAGATTGCTCTGGGCAGCATAGACATTTTAACAATTATGGAGGTTCCTCAAGATGTTAAAAATAGAGCTACCCCACAATCCAACAATTGCACTAGTAGGTATTTATCCCAAAGAGAGATGTAGTGAAAAGAAGGGGCACATGCACCCCCATGTTCATAGCAGCGGTGTCTACAATAGCCAAACTGTGGAAGGAGCCAAGATGTCCTTCAACAGATGAAAAGATAAAGAAGATGTGGTTCGTATATATAATGGACTATTACTCAACCATCAGAAGGGATGAATACCTATCAGTTGTATCAACATGGATGGAACTGGAGAGTATTAGGCTAAGTGAAATAAGCAGAGAAAGACAATTATCATATGGTTTCATTCATGTGTGGAATGTAAGGAATAGTGCAGAGGACCATAGGGGAAGGGAGGGAAAACTGAATAGGATGAAATTAGAGAGGGAGACAAACCATAAGAGACTCTGGACTCTGGGAAACAAACTGAGGGTTACAGAAAGGGGGGGGGAGCAGGGGTAACTGAGTGATGGGTATTAAGGAGGGCATGTGATGTGATGAGCACTGGGTCACTGGGTGTTATATGTAACTAATGAACTATTGAACACTACATCAAAAACTAATGATGTACTATATGTTGGCTAATTGAACATAATAAAAAAAAGATCAACCGTTAAAAAAAAAAAAAAAAAATAATAAATAAATTGAAGCATACTTGACAAACAATATTATATTAGTTTCAGGTGTACAGCATAGCAACAAATCTATATGTTATACTGTGCTCACTACAAGTGTCATCATACAACAGTATTACAGTACCATTGACTATACTCCGTGTGCTGTATCTTCATCTTTAGGACTTACTTATTCTATAACTGGAAGCCTGTACCTTCAACTTTCCTTCACCCATTTTGCCCATCCCGGCCACCCAACCCACAACCATAAATTCTCTGAATATATGAGTCTGTTTCTGCTTCGTTTCTTTTATTTTTTAGATTCCACATATAAGTGAAATCATATGGTATTTACCTTTATCTGATTTATTTCACTTAACATAATACCCTCTGGGTTCATCCATGCTGTTGCAAATGTCATATATACCTCTTAAATGTCTTAAAGATGCTGGAAGTAACTAGTTATGAGCTATTGCCATCTTTAAGGGTCCAAGTGGTTTATTATTTGAGGTTAAATGCCCTCAATAAAATATAGATTTGTAATGTTGTGAAAACCTAGATAATATTACTTATATATCATTTTTAAAAATTGAGAAATATGTAAATGTATTGAGAAGAATTAAAATTTTGCTGTCATTCTAATACCATTTTTTTCTTTTTCTTATTATGTTATGTTAGTCACCATGCAGTACATCATTAGATTTTGATGTAGTATTCCATGATTCATTGTTTGTGTATAACACCCAGTGCTCCATGCAATATGTGCCCTCCTTAATACCCATCACTGGACTAACCCATCCCCCCACCCCCCTCCCCTCTAAAACCCTCAGTTTGTTTCTCAGAGTCCATAGTCTCTCATGGTTCGTCTCCCCCTCTGATTTCCCCCCCTTCAGTTTTCCCTTCCTCCTCCTAATGTCCTTCATGCTATTCATTATGTTCCACAAATAAGTGAAACCATATGATAATTGACTTTCTCTGCTTGACTAATTTCACTTAGCATAATCTCCTCTAGTCCATCCATGTTGATGCAAAAGTTGGGTATTTATCCTTTCTGATAGCTGAATAATATTCCATTGTATATATGGACCACATATTCTTTATCCATTCGTCTGTTGAATGGCATCTCGGCTCTTTCCACAGTTTGGCTATTGTGGACATTGCTGCTATGAACATTGGGGTGCACATGGCCCTTTTTTTCACTACATCTGTGTCTTCGGGGTAAATACCCAGGAGTGCAATTGCTGGGTCATAGGGTAGCTCTGGTTTTAATTTTTTGAGGAACCTCCATGCTGTTTTCCAAAGTGGCTGTACCAACTTGCATTCCCACAAACAGTGCAAGAGGGTTCCCCTTTCTCCACATCCTTGCCAACACTTGTTGTTTCCTGTCTTGTTAATTTTTGCCATTCTAACTCGTGTAAGGTGGTATCTCAATGTGGTTTTGATTTGAACTTCCCTGATGGCTCATGATGATGAACAGTTTTTCATGTGTCTGTTAGTCATTTGTATGTCTTCTTTGGAGAAGTGTCTGTTCATGTCTTCTGCCCATTTTTTGACTTGATTATTTGTTTATTGGGAGTTGAGTTTGAGAAGTTCTTTCTAGATATTGGATATTAGCCCTTTGTCTGTAGTGTCATTTGTAAATATCTTCTCCCATTCTGTGGATTGCCTCTTTGTTTTGTTGACTGTTTCCTTTGCTCTGCAGAAGCTTTTTATCTTGATGAAGTCCCAAAAGTTCATTTTTGCTTTTGTTTCCCTTGCCTTTGGAGACCTGTCTTAAAAGAAGTTGCTGTGGTCCAAAAGGTTACTGCCTATGTTTTCCTCTAGGATTTTGATGGATTCCTGTCTCACATTGAGGTCTTGAGTTTATCTTTGTGTATGGTGTAAGAGAATGGTCGAGTTTTATTCTTCTGCATGTGGCTGTCCAACTTTCCCAACACCATTTATTGAAGAGAATGTCTTTTTTCCATTGCATATTTTTCCTGCTTTGTCAAAGATTATTTGACCATAGAGTTGAGGGTCCATATCTGGGCTCTCTATTCTGTTCCACAGTCTATGTGTCTGTTTTTGTGCTGGTACCACACTGTCTTGGTGATCACAGCTTTGTAATATAGCTTGAAATCAGGCAACGTGATGCCCCAGCTTTGTTTTTCTTTTTCAACATTTCCTTGGCGATTCGGGGTCTTTTCTGATTCCATACAAATTTTAGGATTGTTGGTTCCAGCACTTTGAAAAATGCCATTGGTATTTTGATTGGGATGGTGTTGAAAGTATAGTTTGCTTTGGGCAGCATAGACATTTTAACAATGCTTATTCTTCCGATCCATGAGCATAGAATGTTTTTCCATCTTTTTGTCTCTTCTTCAATTTCTTTCATGGGTGTTCTGTGGTTACTAGAGTATAGATCCTTTACCTCTTTGGTTAGGTTTATTCCAAGGTATCTTATGGTTTTTGGTGCTATTGTAAATGGAATTGATCCTCTAATTTCTCTTTCTACAGTTACATTGTTAGTGTATAAGAAAGCAACTGATTTCTGTGCATTGATTTTGTATCCTGCCACATTACTGAATTACTGTATGAGTTCTAGTAATTTGGGGGTGGAGTATTTTAGATTTTCCACATAAAGTGTCATGTCATCTGTAAAGAGAGAGAGTTTGACTTCTTTGCCAATTTGAATACCTTTTATTTCTTTTTGTTGTCTGATTGCTGTTGCTAGGACGTCTAGTCCTATGTTGAACAATAGTGGCGAGAGTGGGCAACCTTGACGTGTTCCTGATCTTAAGGGAAAGGCTCTCAGCTTTTCCCCATTGAGGATGATATTTGCTGTGGGTTTTTCATAGATGGATTTTATGAAATTGAGGAATATTCCTTCTATCCCTATACTCAGAAGAGTTTTAATCAGGAACGGATGCTGTATTTTGTCAAATGCTTTTTCTGCATCAATTGAGAGGACCATATGGTTCTTCTCTCTCCTCTTATTAATGTGTTCTATCACATTGATTGATTTGTGAATGTTGAACCACCCTTGCATCCCAGGGATAAATCCCACTTGGTCGTGGTGGATGATCCTTTTAATGTACTGTTGGATCCTATTAGCTAGGATTTTTTTGAGAATTTTGGCACCCATATTCATCAGGGATATTGGTCTGAAATTCTCCTTTTTGATGGGGTCTTCACCTGGTTTGAGGACCAAGGTAATGCTGGCCTCATAGAATGAGTCTGGAAGCTTTCCTTCTGTTTCTATTTTTTGAAACAGCTTCAGGAGAATAGGTATTATTTCTTCTTTGAATGTTTGATAGAATTCCCCAGGGAATCCATCAGGCCCTGGACTCTTGTTTTTTTGGGAGGTTTTTGATCACTGCTTCAATCTCGTTACTGGTTATTGGTCTATTCAGGTTGTCAATTTCTTCCTGTTTCAGTCTTGGTAGTTTATAGGTTTCCGGAAAGCCATCCATTTCTTCCAGGTTGCTTAATTTATTGGCATATAGTTGCTGATAATAATTTCTAATAATTGTTTCTATTTCCTTGGTGTTAGTCATGATCTCTCCCCTTTCATTCATAATTTCATTAATTTGGGTCCTTTGTCTTTTCTTTTGGATAAGTCTGGCCAGTGGTTTATTGATCTTATTAATTCTTTCAAAGAACCAGCTTCTAGTTTCGTTGCAGTGCTCTACTGTATTTCTGGTTTCTAATTCATTGATCTCTGCTCTAATCTTAATTATTTCTCTTCTAATGCGTGACTTAGGCATCGTTTGTTGTTTTTTCTCCAGTTCCTTAAGGTGTAAAGTTAGTTGGTGAATTTGGGATTTTTCTATTTTTTTGAGTGAGGCTTGGATGGCTATGTATTTCCCCCTGAGGGCCGCCTTTACAGTATCCCATAGGTTTTGAACTGATGTGTTTTCGTTCTCATTGGTTTCCATGAATTGTTTAAGTTCTTCTTTGATTTCCCGGTTGACCCAAACATTCTTGAGCAGAGTGGTCTTTAGCTTCCAAGTGTTTGAATTTCTTCCAAAATTTTCTTGTGATTGAGTTCCAGTTTTAAAGCATTGTGGTCTGAGAATATGCTGGAAATAATCTCAGTCTTTTGGTATTGGTTGAGACCAGATTTATGACCCAGTATGTGGTGAATTCTGGCGAAAGTTCCATGTGTGTTTGAGAACAATGAATTTTTTTTTTAGGGTGGAATATTCTCTATGAGGTCCATCTGGTCTGGTGTGTCATTCAAAGCTCTTATTTCTTTGTTGATTTTCTGCTTAGATGATCTGTCTATTGCTGAGAGAGGAGTGTTGAGGTCTCGTACAATTAATGTATTATCAATATGTCTCTTTATTTTGGTTAACAGTTGGCTTATGTAGTTGGCTGCTCCCATGTTGGGGGCATAGATATTTACAATTGTTAGATCTTCTTGTTGGATAGACCCTTTAAGAATGATATAATGTCCTTCTGTGTCTCTAACTACAGTCTTTAGCTTAAAATCTAATTTGTCTGATATAAGAATTGCTACCCCAGCTTTCTTTTGAGGTCCGTTGGTATGAAAGATGGTTCTCCATCCTTTCACTTTCAGTCTGGATATAACTTTAGGTTCAAAATGAGTCTCTTGTAGACAACATATGGTTGGGTCCTGTCTTTTTATCCAGTCTGCAACAATGTGTCATTTTATGGGAGTATTTAGGCCATTCACGTTGAGAATAATTATTGAAAGATATGAATCTATTGTCATCATGTTGCCTGTGAAGTCCTTTTTTCTATAGATTGTCTCTGTCAATTTCTGTTCTATATCACTCTTGGGGTCTTTCTCCTTTTATAGAATCCCCCTTCATATTTCTTGCAGGGCTGGCTTAGTGGTCACATATTCTTTCAGTTTCTGCCAGTCCTGGAAGCTCTGCATCTCTCCATCCATTCTAAATGACAGTCTTGCTGGAGAAAGTATTTTTGGCTGCATGTTCTTCTCATTTAGTAGCCTGAAGATGTCTTGCTAGCCCTTTCCGGCTTGCCAGGTTTCTGTGGATAGGTCTGACATTATTCTGATGTTCCTCTCTCTGTATGTAAGGAACCTCTTCCCCCTAACTGCCCTTAGGATTGTTTCTTTGGTTCTAAGATTTGTGTGTTTTACTATTACATGCTGGGGCATTGGTCTGTTTTGCTTGATCTTGGGAGGGGTCCTCTCTGCCTCTAGGACATGAATGTTTGTTTCATTCCCCAGATTAGGGAAGTTCTCAGCTATGGTTTGCTCAAATATATCTTCTAGTCCTCTCTCTCCACCCCCTCAGGGATCCCAATAATTCTGACATTGGAACGTTTTGTGGTGTCACTTATTTCTCTGATTCTGTTTTCATGGATTTTGAGCTGTTTCTCCCAGGCCTCCTCCTGTTCCTTCTTTTCTATCAGTTTGTCTTCTAGATCACTAATTCGTTCTTCTGCCTTGTTTGCCCTAGCTGTTATGGTATCTAGATTAGTTTGTATCTCATTGATATCCTTTTTAAGTTCTGCCAGATCACCTCTCATTTTTGCCCGTAGAGACTCTATGTTGCCATTAATTGATTTCTCCATTCTAGCTATTGTGTTCATAACTGTTACCCTGAAGTCTATTTCTGACATCTTGCTTATATCTATATCCATTTGTAAATCTGTGGCAGAAGTCACAGTCTCTGAGTCTTTCCTATTTTGGGTGTTCCTCCTCTTAGTTATTCTGTTGAGGGATGGTTGAGGGAGTGTATAGAATCCAAATTATTGACCACAACCCAAGCAAGATGCACCTGTTTTATAGGGACCTTAGGGTTGTTGGCCTCTTGTTCTTCCAGCCTGTCTTCTGGGGGAGGGGCTTGCCGTTCTGTTACTCAGGCAACCCTGTTTGGGCAGAGTTGCCCTGACCCCTGTGGGGGAGGATGGGCTCAGTGAAGACTGGATTTTTGGGGTTTTTGTTCTCTGGTGGCTTTCCCTCGAGGCTTTCTGCATCTCTTCTGAGAGTCAGAGTAGAAGTGACTGTTTCCAAGCCTCTGCCTCAGAACAGAGAGATTGCAGTGTGTTCTTCAGTGAGCTCTCCAGGCCACACCATCTCTGTTTCTGTCTGTGCTGCTAAAACAGCAGTGTCCTGGGTTGTTTGCCCCACAGCAGCACTCCCAGCCCTTGCTTCCAGGTCCAGGCACATCTCTGCCCTTTGTGCTTCTAAAACTGCCAGCCACCCCCAGTTTGCATGCATGCCCCCACAGCTCCAGGTTCCAGTCCGGGGGCTGCCCTTAAGTCTTTTCCCCGCCGCTATGGGTCTGTGAGTCTGTGCCTGGTCCCCAGCTGCGGGAGGCTTTTGCGCTCCTGTGTTATTTCACCTTCTTGGCTCAAGCACTTATGTCAGCTCCCTTCCCCTTCCATTTATCTTCCGATATCTGCCCACAGAATCACAGCTCCCCGCTTCATACCTCAAAACCAACCAACGGGGATATTCTGTTTGTAGAAATCCAGATATATCTTCTTACATCTCAAGCTGATTTTGTGTGTGTTGAGAGTGGTCTGGTGATATCCAGCTCAATTCAGGGAACCTTTTGAAAGAGGGTCCCCTATTCCTCCCAGTCTTTTTTCTCTAATACCATTATTAATTGTACCAACCCTGAGGTTCCAAGAGTTAGTTTTTATGACTTTTCTCTAGTTTTCCAAAGTTATAATTTATATGTTAATCCATTCAGCAACTGTTTAAAGAAATTTTTAAAAATAATAAGGTAGACAAACATTACAAAAAAGTTATAAATATGATTAATCATAAATGGAACTATATGCTTAGATAAGAATAGAAGGAACAATGAGTCTTCCTGGAAAGGCTGATGTTCAGTTTACTACTGTTGTATAACAAAATATACTTAATAGTCTATTGCAATATCATTTATTTTCCTCACAAGTTTCGGGTCAGGTATTGGGGAATAGCTTGGTTGGACAGTTCTTTTACAGTCTTGTATGATGTTGTAGTCAGAAGTTTGTTGGGGATATAGTCATCTGTATCAAGTTGAACTGCATAATTTGTGGAGCCTAGTGTAAAATGAAATACTGGGGCCCTTTATACAAAAAGAAAAAAGTGCTGTGTTAATGGTGATAAAAATAAACCTTCCCTTTCTTACAGTCTCTCTCAAATTGTCATGATACATGTTATTTTCTATTTAATGCTTTTCTAAGTAAAGAAAAATTAAGATTTTTGATTATTAGTATGAATTGTACCATTCATCTTTATAGTATACAAGTTATAAATGCAAATATAAGAATATTTAACTCACATGTGGAATCACTGAAATTAAACAATTCCTATTCCATGGTTTATATGTGTCTGATTGCTGAGGTTAAGACTTCCAGTACTATGTCAAATAGTAATTGTGAGAGTGGACATCCTTGTCTTATTCCTGATCAAGGAGGAAAGGTTCTGTTTTTTCCCACTGAGGATGATATGAGCTGTGGGTCTTTTGTGTATGGCCTTTATGATGTTGAGCTATGTTCCATCTATCCCTACTTTTTTAAGGGTTTTTATCAGGAAAGGATCCTGTATTTTGTCAAATGCTTTTTCTGCATCTATTGACAGGATCATATAGTTCTTATCCTTTCTTTTATTAATGTGGTGTATCACGTTGATTGATTTGCTAATATTGAACCACACCTGCAGCCCAGGAATAAATCCCACTTGATCATGGTGAATAATTCTTTTAATGTACTGTTGAATTCGATTTGCTAGTATTTTATTGCAAGTTTTTACATCCATGTTCATCAGGGATATTGGCCTGTAATTCTCCTTTTTAGTGGGGTCTTTGTCTGGTTTTGGAATCAAGGTAATGCTGGCTTTGTAGAATAAGTTTGGAAGCTTTCTTTCCCTTTCTGTTTTTTGTTTTGTTTTGTTTTGTTTTTGGAACAGTTTGAGAAAATTAGGTATTAACTCTTCTTTAAATGTCTGGTAGAATTTCCATGGGAAGCCAACTGGCCCAGGACTCTTGTTTGTTGGGAGATTTTTGATTACTGATTCAAGTTCTTTACTGGTTAGGGTATGTTCAAATTTACTATTTCTTCTTGTTTCAGTTTTGGTAGTTTGTAAGTTTTTAGGAATTTGTCCATTTTTCCAAGTTGCCAAGTTTGATGGCATATATAATTTTTCATATATATATAATTGTTTGTATTTCTGTGGTGTTGGTTGTGATCTCTTTTCTATCATTTGTGATTTAGTCTATTTGGATCCTTCCTCTTTTCTTTCTGATAAGTCTGGCTAGGGGTTTATAAATTTTATTAATGCTTTTGAGGAACCAGCTCTTGGTTTCATTAATTCGTTTGACTCTGGTTTTTTTCTGTATCATTTATTTCTACTCTAATCTTTATTATTTCACTTCTACTGGCTTTAGGCTTTATTTGCTGTTCCTTTTTCAGCTCCTTTGGGTGTAAGGTTAGGTTGTGTATTTGAGACTTTTCTTGCTTCTTGAGGTAGGCCTGTACTGCAATATACTTCCCTGTTAGGACTGTTTTTGCTGCAACGAACAATGCTAAAATTTGTATGGAACCACAAAAGACCCCAAATAGCCAAAGCAATTCTGAAAAGGAAAAACAAAACTGCAAGAGTCATGATTCCAGATTTCAAGCTATATTACAAAGCTGTAGTCATCAAGACAGTGTGGTCCTGGCACAAAAACAGACATTGATTAATGGAACAGAATAGAGACCCCAGAATATACCCATAAGTATATGGTCAATTAATCTTTGACAAACAGGAAAGAATATCCAATTGAAAAAAGTCTCTTCAACAAATAGTGTTGGGGAAACTGGACAGCAAAATGCAGAAGAATGAAACTGAACCACTTTCTTATACCATACAAAAAAATAAATTCAAAATTGATGAAAGACTTAAATGTGAGACAAGAAACCATCAAAATCCTAAAGGAGAACACAGGCAGAAACCTCTTTGACCACAGCTATAGCAACTTCTTATTAGACACATCACCACAGGCAAGGGAAGCAAAAGTAAAAATGAACTGTTAGGACTTCATCAAGATAAAAAGCTTTTGCACAGCAAAGGGAACAATCAACAAAACTAAAAGGCAGCCTATGGAATGAGAGAAGATATTTGCAAATGACATATCAGTTAAAGTTAGTCTCCAAAATCTATAAAGAACTTATCAAACTCAACACTCAAAAAAAAAAAAATTTAACCCAGTTAAGAAATGGGCAGAAGACATGAATAGATACTTTTCCAGAAGGTTGCCCAAATGGGTAACAGACACATGAAAAGATGCTCAACATCACTCATCATCAGGGAAATACACATCAAAACCACAATGAGATATCATCTCACACCTGTCAGGATGGCTAAAACTAACAACACAAGAAACAAAAGGTGTTGGAGAAGATGCAGAAAAAGGGGAACATTCTTACATTTTTGGTGGGAATGCAAACTGGTGTAGCCACTCTGGAGAACAGTATAGAGGTGCCTCGAAATGTTTAAAATAGAACTCCCTATAATCCAGCAATTGCACTGCTAGGTATTTGCCCAAAGGGTATAAAAATACAGATTCGAAGGGACACATTCACTCTGATGTTTATAGCAACATTATCAACAATAACCAAATTATGGAGAGAGTCCAAGTGCCCATCCACTGATAAATATATATATATATATATATATATTATTATGCCATCAAAAAGAATGAAATCTTGCCATTTGCAATAACATAGATGGAGCCAGAGTGTATTATGCTAAGTGAAATAAGTCAGAGAAAGACAAGTACCATATGATCTCACTCATACGTAGAATTTAAGAAAAAAAAAAAAAAAAAAAAGATGAACTTATGGGAAGGGGGAAAAGAAAAAAGAGAGAGAGGGAAACAAGCCATAAGAGACTTTTAATGATAAAGAGCAAACTGAGGGTTGATGAAGGAAAGTGGGTGGGGGATGGGCTAGATGGGTGATGGGTATTCAGAAAGGCACTGGTTTGTAAGAAAGTGATGAACCACTGAATTCTACTCCAGAAACCAATATTGCACTGTATGTTAACTACCTAAAATTTAAATAGAAAAAAAAGAAAAGTATGGCATTTTGATCACATTAGTCCCCATGCTTATTCATTTGTAGACGTAACTCACTTATCTTATACTGAGCTTAAGTCACTGAATTCCCATGCTTTGTGAGCCCAACAGAATTCTGTGCTGCTGTGGTATCGTGAATGCTGTATATGAGTAGAATGGCAAGGAACAGCAGATACTCATAACTGTATCTCCTTTGCTCACTCACATTCTCCATTGTTCTAGTGGAATGCACGCAGAAAACATAAGTTCATAGATAAAACCATTAAATTTTAAGATGGTGACAGAAAAGCACTACACCAAAGGTAGGGCTCTTTTAGCAGGGGGCCCTCGGTGATGGCACAAGTCAAATGCCCATAAAGTTGGCCCTGATCTGAAGGCTTGGCCTAGCAGGACATCCAGGAATGGCTCAATCACACAGCTGGCAGTTAACTGACTGTTAACTAGAGTATTTACATGTGGCCTTTCAAGCACGGTGGTCTCAGGATAAACTTCATACATGAAGTCTGGCTTTCCTCAGAGCAAGCATCTTCAATGAACCAGATATAGGTTTCATGGCCTTTTATGATCTAGCTTCAAAAATTATGTAGTGTAGATTCGACCATACTTTACCAATCAGAGCAGTCATAATACCATCCAGATTCAAGGCAAAGAAAATGGACCCCTATCTCTTAACAGAAAAAATGTCAAAGAATTTGCATCTATTTTTAAAAAGCCACTATAGCAGATGACCTGGCAAAGTTTTGAACGTAATAATAGATATCATAATAGTAATAAAGCCTCATATAAGTACCATTATAATTAAAAATCTCCTTTCCCCACTGGTCAACTTTCCAGTGTAACAGGTATCGATAATTTGAGATGCTTTTATATGTAAGCAAAATATATGTGTATACATATATAAATATGCACATATATAATATGCACATTTATATATACACACATACATCATTAAATGTTGCTTTCCAAATCATATCATTGCTTAAATGATTTCTTATGACTTGTCTTATTTGCACTTAAAAATTTGTATTACTCTTTGTGTTGGGTTGTATATTATTCTAGATATACCATGTCCTCCTTTAAGTCTTTCCAAATTCCTTGCTATTACAATCAGTGTTGCAATGATTTTTGATGTTATATCTTGTCAATTTTGTAAACATCTGTCCATAGAAAACTTATGGAAGTGGAATTATTGGGTCAAAAAACTTATACAGTTTTGAATTTTAATTCATCAATGTATATTTTCCACTCCTTGTTTGCCAGGCATTAAACTAGGCAGTTACTTTAGTGGATATTTTCATATTAACTTTCAGTGAGATTGTACCAACTTATACTCCCACAAGATTATGTGTGAATTCTGTTTCTTCTTGCCCTTGTTAACACAGGGTGTTTTTAAGCATATTAATCTTTGATAAATGTATAACTGTAAAATGTTTTGATTTCATGCTGAGTGTGATTGAACATAATTTTATGTTTATTTGTTATTTCTCCCCCCCTTTTTTTAAAGGAATTGACTGCGCCCCTCATTTGGCCATTTTTATTTTGACTTAACTATCTTTAACCATTAAGAAAATTTTCTGTTTAGCCTAACAGTTGTATATTTCATCTCTAGTTGTCACTTTTGCATTGTGTGGGGTATTTTGACCATGCTGAAGATTCTAAGATTTTGGTTATATCCATCTTTTTTTTAATAGCTTCTGAATGTTTTGTCATATTAAAATGAATATTGTCTTTCCTCCTTTCCTTTCTAGTAATTAGCCTTAATTTCCTTTCCTTCAAGATTACAAAAAAATTCACATTTAGTTTCTTTCAGGTTTATTTTTCACATTTAAATTTTTATTTCAGTTAAAAATAACAAACACCTTTAAAACCAAAGTATCCACTCCTTTTGAGAAGACAATACATAGATATTAAAATATGTGAAAGACACAGATTTGGGTCTGGCTGAAAGTAAAATTTTGGGTTCTTATAAAAACTATTTTTATTTTTTGGTTAAATGCATAACGATTCACACATGCACACATACACAATCTCATGTATACATAGATACTGTCCTTAATCAGCCTACTGGGAGTCCTTTTACCAAAAGTTAACTCATGCCTTGGCACCAACCTATCTGACACCTTTTAAATTTTCCTATAAGGTGGTTGAGATTTGACATACATAATGAAATGAAGAAAATTTACATTTACTTAATTGGTGCTACAAATATATTTGCTTGAAGATATTTGGCCTGTCTAGGTATCAAAATATCCCTAAATGCATTATTTGATAATTGATAAGATTATAATATAGGATGGTTGGTGAAATATTGAGTTGCCATTTTTATTGAGAACCCACAAGGAGCAGGTCTATGTGAGCACTCTAGTACAGAGATGTGTTTCATAGTATTTCCATTCAGACAGAATATGGTCTGAAAAAAATGAATCAAATCACTATAATACAAAGAGTATATAATTGGTAAATATTTGGGATAAACTAAATAATTTAGAAACATGTAGAGGATGTATCCCTTAAGCAATCATAAATAAAATCATTCCAAAGAAATATGTCATCAGGGCATTGGTAGTCATTACAAGACAGGTATAGGCTAAGATTATGGTGGGATACTTTTACATTAAAGAGAAGAATAAAACAAGTTCAGGAGTGAAAAATTTAGGGAATTCTCAGGGGAACAGAGCCTCTTTTCAGACTGGTGAAATGTGTGATTTGGATTTGAGGATAGAATTTAATAAGTCTACAGAGGAAGAGATTTCCAAGGGCTCAAGATCTGAGACTCTCTTTAAAAGGCATTGGTCAAAAGGTATGATCTTTATGGTTTATTAAGCTGCTAAGTGGAACAACTACCACGATGCATTTCAGGCAGCAAATCCGATAGCAGTAAATAGAATGCATTGAAGAGATGAAGTTTAAAATGGGAGTTCTGGAGGGAAAGAGACAAATTGTATTGATAAGGCGGCAGATAAAGGCCTGAGTTCAGATAGATGTAATGGGAATGGAGAGTAAAATCTGAATTTGAAAGTCAGTACAAATAATGTATTTGCATACCTGGTGGATGTTTGATGTGAATTGGCGCAGATAAACTTATTTTGAAAATTTTTTAAAATTTAATTTAATTTTATTATGTTATGTTAGTCACCATACAGTACATCATTAGTTTTTGATGTAGTGTTCCATGATTCATTGTTTGCATGTAACACCCAGTGCTCCATGCAATACGTGCCCTCCTTCATACCCATCACTGGGCTAGCCCATCCCCCTAACCCCCCTCCCCTCTAAAACCCTCAGTTTGTTTCTCAGAGTCCATAGTTTCTCATGGTTCATCTCCCCCTCCGATTCCCCGCCCCTTTATTTTTCCCTTCCTTCTCCTAATGTCCTTCATGCTATTTGTAATTTGAATACCTACAAAAATGTTAGAGAAGTTAGGAGGAGTGCCTAACTTTACATTGGAGAATAAATTTGTTTTTAAATACGTGAATTTGGAGGTGGAAGTATTGGGTACATGTAGGAGAGTGTAGAGTTTAATCACAGAGGAGAGGTTACTTGAAGCTTTAGGAAATCATGGTAATTCATGAGCAAGGCAATGAGACTTTTTGTTTGTTTTTTGTTTTTACTATTTATTTTTTACTTCTTAAAGTATAGCTGATATATATTAGTTTCACATGTAAAACAGTGATTTGACAATTATATGCATTACTAAATGCTCACCACATTAAGTATAGTTACCATCTGTCACCAAAGTTATTACAATATTATTGACTATATTCCATATGCTGTACTTTTCATTCCTGTGACTTATTTATTTTATAACTGGCCATTTGTACTACTTAACCCTTTTCACCTATTTTACCTTTCCCCCCACCAGCCTCCCCTCAGGGAACCTCCCCTCTGGTTTGTTTTCTCCATTTATGAATCTCTTTCTGTTTTTTGTTTGTTTTGTTTTTTAGATTCCACATATGAGTGAAATGATACAGTATTTGTCTTTTTCCAACTTATTTCATTTAGCATAATGCCCTGTGGGTCCATTTATGTTGAGGTAAATGGCAGAATTTCATTTTTTTTTTCATGGCTGTATAATATACCATTGCACATGTGTACCACATCTTCTTTATCTGTTCATCTACTGATGGAAATTTGGGCTGCTTCCATATCTTGGCTCTTGTGAAGAATGCTGCGGTAAACATAGGGGTGCATGTGTCTTTTCAAATTAGTGTTATTATTTTCTTTGGGTAAATATCCAGGAGTGGAATTGCTGGGTCATATGGTAGTTCTGTTTTTAAATCTTTTCAAAAATCTACCTACTGTTGTTTATAGTGGCTGCATCAATTTACATTCTCACCAAACTGTGCATAACTGTTACCTTTTCTCCACATCCTTAACAACATTTGTTATTTCTTATCTTTTTGATTCTAGCCATTCTGACTGGTGTGAGGTGATATCTTACTGTGGTTTTGATTTGCATTTCTCTGATGATTAGTGATATTGAGGGTGTTTTCATGTGTTTACTGATCATCTGTATGTCTTCTTTGGAAAAATTTCTGTTCGGGTCCTCTGCCCATTTTTAAATCAGGTTATTGGGTTTTTTGGTGTTGCAAGATTTCTTTATATATTTTGGATATTAACTCCTTATTGGTTATATAATTTGGAAATATCTTCTCCCATTCAGTAGATTACCTTTTCACTTTGTTGATGGCTTCATTTACTGTGCAAATGCTTTTTAGTTTGATGTAGTCCCAATTGTTTATTTTTGCTTTTGTTTCTCTTGTATGAGGAAACAGACCAGAAAAAAGTTGCTAGGGCTGATGACCAAGATATTACTGCCTATGTTTTATTTTAAGAATTATGCTTTCAGGTCTTACATTTAGGTCTTTAATCCATTTTGAGTTCATTTTTGTGTATGGTAAAAGAAAATGGTCCAGTTTCATTCTTTTGCATTTAGCTATCCAGTTTTCCCAATACCATTTATTGAAGAGACTCTCTTTTTTTCCCATTGTAGCCTTGCCTCCTTTGTTGTAGGTTAATTGACCCAATACACAGGGGTTTCTTGGCTCTCTATTCTGTTCTATTGATTTATGTATCTATTTTTGTGCCAGTGACATACTGTTTTATTACCATAGCTTTGTATATAGTTTGAAATCTGGGATTGTGGTACCTCTAGCTTTACCCTTCTTTCTCAAAATTTCTTTGGCTGTTCATGGTATGTTGCAGTTCCATAAAATTTTAAGATTATTTTTTCAGGTTCTGTGAAAAATACTTTTGGTACTTTGTTGGGATTGCATTGAATCTATAGATTGCTTTGGGTTGTATGGACATTTTAACATTATTAATTCTTCCAATCCATGAAGATGGTATATCTTTCCATTTGTTTGTGTCATCTTCAATTTCTTTCATCACCGTCTTAGAGTTTTCAGAGTACAGGTCTTTCACCTACTTGGTTAAATGTATTCCTAAATATTTTATTATTTTTGATGTAGTTATAGATGGGATTGTTTTCTTAATTTCTCTTTCTGCTAGTTCTTAGATCAGCTATGACTCCTGTTCTTACAGGTTGTGGTCCTGTGTAGCAGAAGTTCTGTGGAGCTATAGCACAGCCCCCTTTGGTCATCAAAACCAGATGCTCCAAGGTTGTCCCTTATGTGGGCTGCATGTGCCCTCTGGTTAGACTGGGTTGTGACTGCCACTGGTGTCTTGGTGGGTGTGGCTGGCCCTCAGCCTGGCTATCAGCAGTGACTGGCCATGACCATTCCAGGAGCACTGGTGGGCAGGGCTTGTGCTCATGCAGCTGACTGAGAGGACTGGCTATAGCTACTGCATGTGCACAGGTGGGTGGGGCTAGCTACCAGTGCAGCTGACTAAGAGGCCTTGTGATACTATTGCAGGCATGCTAGCTCCTCCTTCCCCAGTACAAGAGTCACTCTGGAGGGCCACCAGTCCTGACTGGGGCTGGCTCCTAGGTGTGGCAGTGCAGCAGTTGCTCTGGGGGTTGCTGGTCCCAACTAAGACTGCCCACTGGGTGAGGAGGGGGATAGGAGCAACTTTGGAGGGGTGCCTGCCAAGTCTGCAGTCTGTGTGGGGTCTTTCTGCAAGGAAATGCTGGGGTAAAACAAGCAATACTAACATGGAGGATGGAAGGCATTACAACTGCCTTCTGAAAGTGTCTGGCCAGCTAGCTTGATGGAAGGCAAGAAAAAGGTGCCTGTCAGTACTTCTGTTTCTGGAGAAAGCTCCTTTCCTCTCTAGCACATGTCCTAAAATTGGTAATAAATCTCCTTCAGATATACCTCAGGTACTTTTTAAGCTGCTATTACTGTGTTGGTTCTCAGTTTGAGTGATATAGCCTGCTGACCCTTTAAAACAGAGACTCAGTTTTCTATAGTCCCCTGGCTCTCCCAGAGTTAAGCCTGCCATTTTTAAAGATATTATGGAGGCTTCTTTACTTGGTGCAGGTCCTCAGGGCCAAGGGTTCCAAGTATGTGGAATTCCCTTGTCCCCCCATGCCTATTTCACTTGTGGGTATATTCCCACAACCTTGTGGGTTCCCAACCACATCTCTGTGCTTCCTACTCTTCTTAGTGTGGCATTCTCATTATGTCTTTAGCTGTGGAAGATCTGTTGTGCCAAACTTCGGGCCATATTCAGAGTGAGTTTCATTACGTGTAGTTGCCTCGGTGTGTCTGTGGGAGAAGATGAGTTCAGGATCCTCCTACTCCACCATCTTCCCCTATTCTTAGGCTGGTTTGGCAACAGGCTTTTAATACAACCATTAAATTGCTTCCAAATGTCAAAATAAAAGTAGAGGAGTAAGAATTAGGGGAAGAGATGTGTGGAAGGGATGTTTAAATAAGTAGGAGGCTAATAAGCTCTTCCTCCCTGGAAATTGAAAAAAAGAGAAAGTTTCAAGAAGGTAGAGACTATTGGGACTGTATTTGAGACACTGGAGTAGTTTCATTGAAGTGGTATGAGCAAAAGCCAGATGTCTGGGGGTTAATAATCTACTTTTGAGTTCATATAAGCAATAAGTAGGGAGTATTTTAAAATCAGCTTTATTGAGGTATAAATGACATGCAGTAATATGCACCAATTTTAACTATGCATTTCAATGAGTTTTGATGAATTTATACACACCAACACAATCAAGATATAGAATATTTTCATTATTATACAAAGTCCTTTTATGACCCTTCTCAATTCACTTCCTAACTTATTACCCCAGGCAGTCACTGATCTGCTTTCCTTCACTACGGATTAGATTTGTCCTTTCTAGAATTTCTCGTTAAGTGCAGTCATATAGTGCATAATCTTTTGTGTCTGGCCTTTTGTACTCAGCATGATTTTGAGATTCTTTCGTGTTGTTGTATGTGTCAGTAATTTGTTCTCTTTTATTGGTAAGTATGTAAAATATGTTTTTGAGTAGTTTTATTAGTGATGTAAGGTATAGACCATAAGAGAGAAATATAAATAAATGTCATACTTTTTTTCGGATAGCAAAAATCTGAGAGTGTTTGTAAATAGATAAAAGGACTTAATAGAGAAACCAAATAGAGAATACTAAATAGGAAATAATTTATTTAAAATATTCCTAGAGGATTCTGGGTTATAAAAGGAAAAAGGCCATGAAATGAGAGTACAAGCAGGGAAGTTAGTCTTAGAATTAGAATAAATAAACAAAACAAAAAACAGGAAGAAAATGTTTCTTTAACCACAGTGAAGGAGATAAGATAAACTAAAAAGGAAGTCTAGTTAAAATGAAATTTTCAAGATATAAAGACTATATCAGGAATTATGGTGGAGAGAAGACAGTGATGAAAATGTACATCAAATAGCCTAGATTTTCCTTGTAAGAAAGTGAAAACATCCTCTGAGAATTAGAAATATGGAGTTGGAGTTGAAAATTTGAGGAAAAGAGATCTATTTTATTAACATGGCACATGGAATCAGCTGGTGACTTCTTGTATACTCAGCATATTTTTTACTTATTCTAGCAACATTTGAAAAGAAGGAAGATAACATTGTATATTGCACAATAAGTAGGGTATGGGGTCAAGAAAGTGAAGGATTTCATTGTGCAAGGAAGTATCATTTAAAACACTCTGGTTATTGTAAATAATGCTGCAATAATGCCCTGTGGGTCCGTTTATGTTGAGGTAAATGGCAGAATTTCATTTTTTTTATGGCTATAAACATAAACATAAAGGTGCATATCTTTTAAAATCAATGTTTTTATTTTTTGGGGGGTGAGCCTAAATACCCAATAGTGGAATTATCGTATAATATGGTATTTCTATTTTTAATTTTTTGAGGAGCCTCCATACTGTTTTCCATAGTGGTTGCACCAATTTATATTTCCACCAACAGTTCATGAGGGTTTCCTTGGAAGCAACCCAAATGTCCATCAATAGATGAATGTATAAAGAAGATGTGGTAAACTTACAATCAGATATTACTCAGCCATAAAAAAGAATGAGAACTTGTCATTTGTAACAACATGAATGGAATGAATGGACCTAAAGGGTATTATGCTAAGTGAAATAAGTCAGACGAGAAAGACGAATACTATATGATTATCACTTATGTGTAGAATCTAAGAAAAAAACAAAACAAATGAACAAACCAACTAAAAACGAAACAGATTCTTCAATAAAGAGAACAAACTGGTGGCTGCCGTAGGGTAGGTAGGTGGGTAGGTGGGCCAAATAGGTAATGGGGTTTAAGAGGTATAAATTTGCAGTTATAAAATAAATGTCATGGAGATGAAAAATACAGCATAATGAATATAATCAATAATATTGTAATTACATTGTATGGTGACAGATGATGATTACACTTATTGTGGTGATTGAGTAATATATAGAATTATTGAATCAATGTATTGTACACTTGACATTAATATAACATTGTATGTCAGTTGTACTTAATAAAATAAATAAATTAAAAAAAAACCCCACTAACTCTGGGGTTTAGAGTAAGTGGAAAGAAAAGTCCAGGAAGTTGATGGATGAGGAGAATAAAAGGGGAAATGGAGTGAGGGAACGATGGTGGAGAATGTGGAAAAATCCAATCCATTCAGTCGTGGGTGAATCTCATGATCCATAAGTTAGGCACCATTGTGTCCTCTCTTTAATATAGGGTCCTTTGGCTATTGATGCTTTTCCTGGGTTGGACTAGAATTCTCTAAAGGCCCTTGGAACTAAGTAATTGGAATCACATGCACTTCCTCAGAAAAATTCTATGTTGCCTTGCATTCTACCCTTTTCCTTTTCTTTAATTTGGAGCTCCCAGAATTCCCTATGGTTGTGTGCTTCTTTTTTTTTTTTTCCTTTCTTTTGCAGTTTCTACTTTAGCACTTGACCCTGATCCAGTAATGAAATCCCCTAGTATAAAAATTTAAAACAGCCATAAATTCCACTTATTACCATCTATATTACCTTTATTAAGACTTCTCAAGATTTAAGCTACATATAAATAATGTGAAGTCTTATTAAATGCAGGTTCTGATTCAGTAGGTCTGAGCTGGACCTAAGAATGTGCATTTCTAGCAAGCTGCCACTATATGCTGATGTGCTTGAATCACACTATCGGTAGCACAGATCTGGCCTATACCTCTCCATCTTGGCCTTTGAAAGCAGAAATATGTCAAGGAAGGATGAGCTCAAAGATATGACTAAACATATGGGAAGATTGAATGGAGAAAATATTAAGGTCTTTGGAGTTGTCAGCATTGCACTATTAGGAGAAAACGCAGATGCTAACTAATACCATATAATAAAATGACAGATGAAGTTGAAAAATCAGATAAGTGAAGAGGGTAAAAAAATGTGGTAAAAATAAAAACCTGACTGACAAGGATGTGGAGAAGATGCTGTAAATGGATGCCCTAGACTTTGAAAGAGGCAACTGGTGAAAGTTTGCCTAGGGAAAGAAAGTCCTAACAAAGCACATCATAAACAAATGAAATTCATTTTCTGCTTGGTAACTTTAATCACAAATTCCTAAATAAACAAAAAGTAATTATTACACATGTGTTGCCAAGGTTACTGTTTTCACAGTTTAAAAGTGTTTTCTCACCTATAGATGAGAGAACAAAAAGTTGGCTTTGGAAGATAACTTTTGATGGCACTATAAAACAATAATCTTGGTATCCAGGAATCTTCACCTAATTTCTGTTGAGCTCTTTTCCCTTGTGCTGTGTAGCTTTCTCAAATGACAGTCCTTCCCATTGTCTGTTTATGATTCCAACATTTCGTTGGCCTGTCATGCTGGGGCTCTGTGCTTCTAAGCACCTTTATCACTGTTGAGAACTTGCTTATAATTTTTGTGTCCAGCTGTGGTAAAAGTGAATGCTGTTAAAAAGGGAATTGAGGGATTTTTCTTTATATAGGATCAAACTTGGAAAAGGGAACATCAATATAAAATGAGCAATACTTAAATAACCTTTTTTTCACTTCCATTTACTTTCAGAGAGATAAGTTAAGATTCTATTCCACTTATAGTTTCTTTTCATGTTGGACCCTGCAGTGAAGGTACAATAACTGTGCATATGGAAGTAGACAGCAGGATTTAATTTCAGTAGGTATCAGAGGTGGGTTAAAATAGAGGGAGTGGTTTAAAGACCTCATATTCTTTCAGATACAATAGAAACTACTGAAAAGTGGGATTTGTGGAGAAGTCATTTTAGCTAAACTAAACACACTGAATGTGTTAGTATTACAGGCAAAGATCATTTGATAAATATTAACAAGATCACATTTAAGTCTGGCAAATTCTACATTTGAGATGACTGTGAAAATTTGCTATTACTATGTCTTAGTTTGGGTTACCTCAGAGTTAGACCTGTGACAAGGATTTGAGGTTAAGTAGTTTTTAGGGGTGTTGAATCCAAATACTCTAGAAAGAAATGCACATGCTGGTAGTTGGACACCAGGCTAGTGCGCAGTGAAGTAGTAAGAGTCAAAAGTTCTGGATTGAGCACTGCCGGTGTCTACTGAATACTGTAGTATTGAATTCCAGTTTATATGTGTCATATTTTCTTAGAGGTGTATGTTATTCAATCAGAACTCTTGAATGTAAAAAATAAAGGGAGGAAATGATTATTATATGAAATCAGAAATTTAGATACGTGAAAGTGTGACAAAAAACTTTTAGAACATAATTTTAGCTGTGATTATGAATATACACTATTGTTAATGGAATCAGAAATCTATCAGACCTTTTTCTTGACAGTAAGATCTGCTAGAAACACAGTGTTTTCAGGGATCAGATTTTCTGATGAATATAAGTGCCATACTATAATGAACAGAGGCGTACTGGTGGTTCTGAGAGTGGGTTGGCCTGCCATGCCCTGCAGCAGGAGCAATGCCCAGTAGTTGAGTTGGGAGTGTCCCAAGCTTCACCTATCTGTGGGTAGTAATGAGGTAGAGTTTGAGGTAAAATGGAGAATACATGCATCAACTGAAGATATTTAAAGTCAGATATTTTAAACATTCACCCAAATAAAATACAACCTGAAATATACCAAGCTGGTGAGTAAGTGGCATGTTTGTGACTATTACTCCAGTGAAGATTAAAAATATAAATTAAAAGAAAATCTTTCATTTAATTTTCTCTTTCATGGTTGAAATAACAGTTCCATCTGAAATCTACCTGAATTGAAGTTATTTGTATCTTCTTGTCTCATTATGAATATCTGTTCTCCTCATTCTTTTTTTGAGTGTCAGATTCATCACCAGTTAATCTTTAATTGCCTCAGAATGTTTAGGCTAATGCCTTGCATGTTCTTGGAATAGGCAGGATTTTAGTCATTTTTAAGTGCATTCATTCTTTGTACAGCTATATGTAGGGTTATTTTATGAACCAGGTATCAGGTGCTGGGGATAGGCAATGAAAAATGGTGAATAAATAGGCAATGCCTCTGAGTTCACATGATTTCATTCTAGGGAAGTTGGCATGTAGTAAAGAATCATTCAGTCAGTAAAATTGTTAGGATACTTTCGGTTACATGAAAATATATAGCATATCTTGTAATTTTACAAATAGTAGTCCAAAATTATTTGGCAACAGACACTCAATTTAACTTTCAAGTTTTTCATTCACCTTATTTTCTGTTGACACATTCTTGGATATCTTTGATTTTTTGTCTCGTGTATTTGATTTTTAAAATATTATTAGAGTATGTTTAGCACTAAGCACAATGACTGGCACATACTATGCTTTGCATAAAACTATTTATTAATGTTAAAAGCATTATGTTCTGCTAATGATCAGGAACGCTGCCACATATTTTCCATTCACCTCTGTTTAATTTCACAACAATCCTATGATAAAATCACTAGTATCATAAACAATTTACAGAAAAGGTGTTTGTGGCCTAGGAAAATTAAATAATATATCAATGCCATACATTCAGCAGGTAAGTGTATGTGCAGAAATAAAGATTTGTTTTCAGAGCCTACTTTTTTTTAAACACTAAACACAGTAGCTCATAGTAGCTCATCTTACCAGAAACTATAACTACACCTATGAAAATTATCAACCATTTCTATAACAAATAATCCAGATCTAGAAAACCTGAGGAAAAAAATAAACACAGCATAATAAAATTCTCATTAGTTGTCATATCTGATTTTCATTTGCCCACCTTGATTTAAATGAACTGAGAACATTTATAGTTAAAGCCTAAATATTTGCTTATGAAAATTGGTGGAGGGGTAATAAGAAACCAGAGAACTGAAATTAATTATCATAATTTTTATATTCAAAACATTAAATGATATACTAGAAATTATAGGGTGGTAAAACTAAATTTCTTAATATCTTTTAAAGTGGAAATAATAACATATCTAAACTGAGTTTGGAAAAAGGCTGATTGCATTAGGGAAGACTTTAGGGATAATTACTAAATGATTAAAACAAACCACACAAAAAGGACAAAAATGTGTTAACTGGTTTATATAAATCAACATTGAATATTTAGATGAGCACTATCAGCAAAAAAGACTTTAACACTCTCAAGATGTTCATTATCATTTTGAAAAGTCATCTGTGGTTCTTATTTTGGTAGCAATACAGAGCATCCATCTAATTTGCTGAATAAGTTGCCTAATAATAAATATAAAACTCACATTTTACTTAGAGCTTTATAATTTGCAAAAGCACTTTTGCATCCATTCTTTCATTGGTTCTTACAGTGGCTGTGAAAAGTGGGTTCTTATTTCTGTTTTATAGATGAAGAGGTTGAGGCTCAGAGCAGTAAGTGTCTTATCCAAGTTCACATAGCCAATCCATTCTTCTGTCCATTATGCAAGCCCAGTTCAATTCCAGCTTTACTAAAGCAAGTTCAAACTGAAGTTGACTGTCTGCTCCTTGCTGTCATTGTCCTTATGGAGATATATGAAGAAATTACCTTTACCCTTGAGAACCCCTTAATTTTTTATTTTTTAAGATTTTATTTATCTGAGAGAGAGAGAGAGAGATCATGAGCAGGGGAGAGGGGTAGAGGGAGAAGCAGACTCCCTGTTGAGCAGGGAGCCTGATGTGGGACTCGATCCCAGGACCCCAGGATCATGACCTGAGCTGAAGGCAGACGCTTAACCCATCTGAGCCACCCAGGCACCGGAGAACCCTTAATTTGAATATATTTGATCTTAGAACTTACTGTATTTTTATGATGACTTTAATAAGTGGATACAAATTTTGTTTATTCACTAGGCTGTCATCCCAGATTTTTTTTTTTTCTTTTTTTAATTTGGGGCTGGCTGGTGAAGACTATGTGGTGAAGGACTGTGGTTAGCAGAGTTGAGGGTGGTTAATGAAATCTCTGTATAAAGAGTTTTGAAAAAGATTCTAGAAAACCAATGGTTTCTCTGTGTATTTATTGAGGGCATTCACTTTGGCTATTGGGTCGTGGAGATATGTCTTTTATAGATATCTTAAAAGCTTTGATGAGTAAAGAAGACAAAGCTTAAATTGCATCAATCACACAAAAATGATTTATATTTAAATTAAATTAAGATTTTAAAAAAATCTTTACACCAGCTTTATGTATATATAATCTGTAATTTACTGTCAGCCATGCACGCTATATGCCATTAAGATATATGTATTAACAAGTTAAAAAGAACAAATGAGTTGTCTTTTTTATTAAAAAGATCAAAAACACATAGCTACAAAGAAATCTATTTTCTCATAAGCACTGAAGTGATTATAAATCTCTATAAAATAAAGCAAAATGAAATTAAACGATCATTTTTCAAAATTGCCTCTGTGAATTTGAAAATCATTGAAGATTTTCAGTCGTAACATTCTAAAGCAATGCTTCAGACAGAATGCCATACTTATGAATGAAATGTGATGATGTCTGGGATTTGCTCCAAAATAAATGAGGTTGAGGGGCCTCCGGGAGTCTCAGTCAGTTAAGCATCTGCCTTCCGCTCAGGTCATGATCCCAGGGTCCTGGGATGGAGACCTGCATCGGGCTCCCTGCTCTGTAGGGGGTCTTCTTCTCCTTCTCCTTCTGCCTGCCACTCTCCCTGCTTGTGCTCTCTCTCCCTCTCTGTCAAATAAATAAATAAAATCTTAAAAAAAAATAAATGAGGTTGAGGGTGAGGAACTGCATAGGGGTATAGATGTAATATGATAGACCGTGAATTGATAATTATTGAAGCCGGGCAATGAATACATGAAGTTCATCATAATAATTTTTCTGCTTCTATAAAAAAGGTAAAAAATAAGAAATAAGTTTATCATTCTAATATTCCATATATTAAGTGCATATACATAAATTTTGTATTTATATATGGCTATACATGCATTTATGGATGGTTATGTATGCATGTGTATATGTATGTATGTATATATACTTACACGTATGCACATGACACTTCTAACTGTAGAATATTGTAAATAAATATTTGGATTCTGGTTATATGCTATTGCTGCAGTGTTCCAGAGAAATTAAGCTACCACATGTAGAGATGAAAGACTTTTATTTTTCTTCTCTTTAGAGATTACTTTGTCTATATGAGAATCAGTGCTTTCTTAAGGAAAATTGAAAAAAAATGCATTTTCCTGATAATGTCCATGTGAAATATAAATAATCTGTACTTATGATGATAGAAAAAAATCTTAAATATTAAGTTCTGTAAAAAAATGTAAACCTCCAAATAGCTATTGTAGTATAGTAGAAAATAGTGAAATGATGCTGGTAGGGGTGGTGTGTGGGGGGAAGGGATAGTTAAGAGCTTCAGGAATTTAACATTAAATGAGTCTAAGAGTTTATGTGATTGAGAGGTAAAATGAAATTTCATACAGAGACAACCAAATAAGTGTACGAAAAAAATGGTGTATATGGAATGTTTTAAGATTATTATGACTTGGGAATAGTATATGTATTTAAAAAAAATTTAAAAATATAGAAGAGAGATTCAGATGACCAAGAACTTTTATTTATGGAAGATGGGTTCCATTCGGTGGCTTTAAATTGAAAAGCAATATTTCTAATTCAGTTTTATGTTGTCACTTTTCCAATTATTACTATGAAATTCTGATTGAAATTAGGGAGATTAGAGGCAGAAATAACTATTAAGAAATCATAACTGTCCAGGTGAGAGGAACAAAAGTGTAAATTAAGGCAGTAAGAATACAAAATAAATTTTAAAAAATAACTAGGAAATGGAACTAACCCATCATGTTGAATGTAGTAGAAAAAGAGGAAGAAAGTATCAAACAAATGACTCTCAGATTTCTGACTTGGGAAAAGGGCTATAGAGTACAGGTCCATAATCATTTATCTACAGTTCCAAAATCTACATGTTCCTGATCAGACAATTTTTACCTGTTTTTTTTTTTTTACCAAAACTCATTTAATAGCATACCATTTTTTGAATTGATGCAAGATTATTAAAAAATCTTTATTCTACATAGTATAAATATTCACGCATCTACTGCAGATTTACATATAGCACCATTATCTACAATAGCCAAATTATGGAAACAGCAGAAGTGTCCATTGACTGATGAATGGATAAAGAAGACGTGGTTTATGTATACAATGAATTATTACTCAGACATGAAAAAGAATGAAATCTTGCCATTTGCATGGACATGCATGGAGCTAGAGGGTATTAGGCTAAGCAAAATAAGTCAATCAGAGAAAGACAAATATGATATGATTTCACTCCTATGCAGAATTTAAAAAACAAAACAAATGAGCAAATGGAAAAAAAGAGAGAGAGGCAAACCATGAAACAGACTCATAATTATAAAGAACAAACTAATGGTTACCAGAGGGGAGGTGGGTGGGAAGATGAGTTAAGTAAGTGATGGGGACTAAGGAGTGCAGTTGTGATGAACAACAGGTGTTGTATGGAAGTGTTGAGTCACTATACTATACACTCGAAACCAGTATTACACTGTATGTTAACTAACTGGAATTTAAATAAAAACTTGAAAAAATATGTTTAATTATGAGCCATTGTCCTAGAAAGAGCTGAGACTATTATATAATACATGGTACATGCACCTCCTTATCTTTATAAAATCCAAAGTATTCTGAATACCAAACACATCTAGTCCTAAGGGTTTCTGATAGAGATTATGGATTTGAGTGCTATTTAATAAGATATCATTTATTAAAAAGATGCCACCTCATCTCTTAAAAGGTAAAATAACTCTATGAAAATCAATCATGACCTTTTTTGGACATTACCTGGAGAATAGGTTGTTAAGTGAATGGTATCAGGGCAATATGATCAATGATTGACTCATACGTGCACGGGGCAGAATATAGTTGAATTTTCCTATTTCTAGATTTCTACTGCTTAACTTCTTTATATTTTCCTAACTAGAGTACACATGAGAACATAGAAAGGAGGGAACTCTGAAGTAGAAATATAAACAAAGACTAAAAATATCTGACGTTGCCAGGAGAACATTGAAAGAGGAGTTCTCTGGTGAGCATACTAGTTTCTGATGTACCTTTATAGAAATTTTTACCAAATTTATTGGAAATTATTGAAGAATAGCATTTTTTCATAGTTAGTTCCAGGTTATATGAAACAGAAAAAAAAATCTGTCTCAGCCAATAAGAGAGCTGCAGTAAGTACCAACACATCACCATATACTTTGAGTTATGTCTATTGAATTGCCTTGCTTGTAGCCTAAGCTTTGAGGATGTTCATTTGAAATGTCCATCAAAAGAGGAATTACTAAATTATAATACATGTATATCACATAATTCTCTGTAGTGAGTTAAAAAGATGATGTAGATATTTTTGTACTCATATGTGGAAAAGAATAATTGTACAATGCAGAATTAAATAGGCAAGGAAGATTTTATTCAATACTGTTGCAATGGAGATCAAGATTATTGCAGTAGGAGGAGATGGACCCCAACTCCACTGAAACAAAGGTGAGAGAGTTTTGAAGCACTCGGGTGAGTTAGTGGAAATATACAGGAAAACATTACTGGGGTATCAGGGAGTTTGGTCACTGTGATTAGGCCATCTATGTTCGCTAATAGGCACTTATGTAAGTTAGATTCCTACTATCCCATGGCAACTTGGAGATAGAGGCACTGTTTTTCTTAATGATTACATTTCAAAGGGATAGCCCCCAAGACCTTGGGGAAGACTGTGCTAGGTTGTAAAACTGGCAAGAAGCTGGGAGAAGATTGACATCTCAAAGGGGACATGCCCTAAGAAAAGTGAAGTCAGGAGCCAATTGGAAGAAACTTGTCTAAAGTTTAGTCAAGCTGAAGGGAATAGTAGCCGTCTTGGCTATAGGGAACAACCTCCAAGATGTATTTTTTAATGGGAAAAAATGAAGCCCCTGGTAATGGCTAACTAGATAATTCAGATGAACCTTGAACAAAGCACAAATAGAAATTTTGGACAAAAGAATTATACTTAAAAAATCTTCTTGAAAGCCATTAATTATCAAGTTAGTAAAAATTTAAGATGCTGAATCAGCAACTAATAAAGAAATAAAAATTCCTGATTATTTGAGGAGTTAAAAGTGAAAAACAAATGGAATAAAAACTGGGAGAATATATGGGCAAATATTAAATTTTGAGATTAGATGAATTTTTAACATGAAAGTAATAAAAAGAAATTAATTTAATGACATAGCTTTGACCAAATAAACATTTTCTTTTCTATAAAAATATAAAAAGAGGCAAACTGCAACTCTGGAGAAATATTTAAATAAACATAAAAATTAGATTACAATGTTGTTGTGATCCGAAAAGCTTTTGGAGATAAATATAAACAAAACATCTCAATCAAAAAGTGGGCAAATAATGGGAACAGGCAATTCACAAAAGAGCCACAAATAACAGTGAAACAAGAAAAAAAAACAGCTTCCCTTGAAATCAAATCATTGCAAATTAAAGAAAGATACACTTATCAAATTGGACCTCAAGGTGAATGTTGAACAAATATTGGTAATAGTTCTACATTTATACTCTATCTCAGTATTGTAAATTGGTACACACTATTAGAAAACAGTTTGGCAAAAATGTTTCAACCCTTCAGCTTGTATTTCTCCTAATACTCGATTGTTGGGAAATAACAGTAGTGGATGTATGTACATTTGAAATAATCTAAACACCCCATAGTCCAGGAGTTTTAAAATCAATCATGGAACATTTATACTGCTTGGAAATCAAATATTCAAAATATGGAATTATGTTGAAACTGATGTTATATTGCCTACATGGCAATGAATCTATGCATGAGTAATAGGACATAAGCCAAACTATGGGTAAGTAGATTTTCTTCCTTATATAATTTTTTATTTTCTTGTTCCAAAATAGGCATGTTAATTTTAAATATTTAATATTTTAAAATGTCAACCTCTTCCTCTTATTCATGGAGCTTTTTACAGTCCTTCATTCCTGCTCCATTTTCTTCCTTCTCTGAAAACCCTCTAATAATTACATATGAATATAATAATTGAATGAATATATATTCATGTATATACACATTATGGTATATTACATATACATATCATGTACACAGAGACAGAGCCTGATAGACACATCATTCTTTATATTGATGGGATTAAATTACTCCTTGAATTAAGTCATGATTTTATGGTGTAAATATGAACAGACATTAACTTTCACATAACTGATTACTTTTTTTATGTTTGGATTTAAAATCAAGGCTCTATAAATACTGTTAGTTGGTTAGTAGAAATTTTGGACTAGTAACCATATTTCAAACATTTATTCTCATATGACAAAACCCCAGTTCATTTAGAAAAGGCAAGCTAATTATCCCTTTTGTATGTTTATTTTATGCTTGTTTTCTTTACAAGTTAAAAGAATTATGGGATGTCTGGTTTCATAGCACCAAAGCAGCACAAATATGACTCTATTCCTATCTATTACCTTCATGTACTTTAACTGTTGAATCACTATATTGTATACCTGAAACTAATATAACACATTATATTAAGTAACTGGAATTAAAAACTTTAAAAAATGAAATAGTTTATAAAAATATTTCAGCTATGACCATAGTGTTTTTAAACAAATTTACTGGGACCACTACTTCAGGAAACAGTTATCATATTATAGGGAAAAAATGCTGGTAAGAGGCTAGAAAAATATGTCTAAAGTGTACAGCGTGTTTTCTAGACTTCAGAACACTCTTGTCCGATTTCCCTGACTCCACTGAGACGGTGACAGCCTCCTCATGATGGTAGTTGAAGAACTTGAGGCTCAGAAATAGGAGTTTACTTCCCAGAAGTCAGAGTTTGCTACTCCAGACCTTGAAATGTGATCATCTGATCTAGGGCCCTCTTCATTGTGCTGATTCTCGGGACACGACCAATCTTAAGAGAGTTTTTAAAGTTAAAGTTTTTGAATTTTTAATGAAAGTTCCTCAAAACAAAGATTTGGGCCTGTATCCTTCCTCTCCCCTTTGAGATGTTAAACTCTATGAGGGCAGGGACTCTATGACCCACTTGTTTCTCCTATAACACCTTACACAGTGTCTCCTTTGGAGTAGGTAGGAGTGAAATAAATGTTTGCTGAATGACAATATAGTGTGAAGACATTGGGGGTTGTATTTGTTGGCTAGCACTGGAATAACAAAGTACCACAACATGGATGGTCAAAAACAGAAATTTATTATTTCATGTTTCTAGAGGCTGGAAGTCTGAGATCAGGGTGTCAGCAGGGGTCCTTCTGAGGGCACTGAGGGAGAATCTGTTCCATACCTGTTACCTAGCTTTGGTGTTTTGTCAGAAACTTTTGGCATTCCTTGTCTTGTAGAAGCATTGCCCAAATCTCTGCCTTCATCTTCACACTGTTCTCCCTGTGTGTGTGTGTCTTTGTCCAAAATTTTCCTTTTTATAAGGACACCAGTCATATTAATCAGAGTCTGTCTTAATCATGGTTGCTTTTTTCTGTATTTTGTGATGGTTTGACATCTTGGGGCATTGCCAGTCCTGGGGACTGCCCCTCAAAGGGCTAGCTAATTTCTAGAGGTAGTAAATAACTTGCATTCAAGCACATCCTTGATATACAAACCAGCCAATCCAAAGCCCACACTCTGAGCCACTTTCTCTATCTGTCTTTTATATTCCAGGAGGCAATATTTCTCTGCCCTAATCATCCCAGGGACAGGTATCAGACAACCAGGGGCAGCCCCTACACCCTGGAGCTTACTGAAATATTCAAACTAGCCAATTCCAAACCTGGTCAGTCTGTTCCCCTGTTTTACCCATTCCTTCCCATGAAAACCACAATAAAGAATTTATCCATGTTTTTCACTTTTTCTGTCTCTTGCCTGACCCAGGTGCTTCTCTGTGTGGTTCTGCATGGTATGTTGTATCTCTTGTTTCTAGGGAACTGTGAGAAAAAACTTCTCCCTTTGTAGCAGTATCTCTTGATCTGTTAGCCTTGCCATACCTGATTGAAACAGATCCTAGCTACATTAATACAGAGGACTGCTCTATTCCAGGATGACGTCACCTTGACTAATCACATCTGCAATCACCTGATTCTCAATAAGGTCACATTCTGTGGTACTGGGAATTAGGACTTCAACTAATGGACTTTTGTGGGACATAATTCAACTCATAACAGAGGTCAACTGAACTTATTTATTTGTGTACTTTTTGTGTTAAAAATATCTGAAAACTTCATAACACGTAGGATTGTATAGTATATAATGTAATGGCAAATATATAGGGTGTGTATTGGGGAGAATGATAGAATTAGAAAGAAGGAGCAGAGAGTAACCTAAATATGGCAGAGAACTGAAGAGGTTATTAAAGCCAGCTTTTATGTTGTTGATGAAGGATGTCTAATGATATTACCTGTGCAGTATTTGACAAATTTTCTCTACTTCTCTAATTTCATAATCTCTAGTCTAATTAGCAGAGAGTGGGGTATACTCTCTTGGACAATATTACAACAGTTTTTTGTTTTTTATTTTTTAAGAGAGAGAGAGTGGGGGGAGGGGCAGAGGGGGAGAGAGAATCCCAAGCAGTCTTGATGCCCAGCATGGAGCCTAATGTGGGGCTCCATCTCAGGACCTTGAGATCATAATCTGAGACAAAATCAAGAGTGGGAGGCTTAATGGACCATGCCACCCAGTTGCCCCTACAACAGCTTTCTAATTGGTCTCTCTTTTTCTTTCCAATGCATTGTCCTTTGACATTTTTCTTTTATTACCTTTGGGTTAATACCCAAAGGTTAAGGTAATGCTAGCTTTTTCACCAGATACACAGCAAAATCTAAGTGGTTTAACACAATAGGAATTTTGTTCTAATTTATGAAAATCTAAGACAGATGCTTCTACTTGGTAGGTACTTTTCTTCCCAGTGGTGATTTTGTAGCTCAATCATCTTCAATATATGACTTCCAAATGGCCACAGAAAGCAAAAGAAAATTGAAGAATCAGGCATAGGAGGCTTTAATAGGTCAGGCCTGGAGTTGACTACATTTTAGTCACATGGCCACATCTAACTGCAAGGGTGAATGGGGGAGTATCATCCACCTGTTGCTTTATTTTTTTATTTTTATTTTTAAAGATTTTTTATTTATTTGAGAGAGAGAGAATGAGAGACAGAGAGCACGAGAGGGAAGAGGGTCAGAGGGAGAAGCAGACCCCCTGCTGAGCAGGGAGCCCGATGTGGGACTCGATCTCGGGACTCCAGGATCACGACCTGAGCTGAAGGCAGTCGCTTAACCAACTGAGCCACCCAGGCGCCCCCACCTGTTGCTTTAAAGGAAGAAGAAATGGGTTGGTGAACTGCAACCAGTGTTTACTACATGACAGTCAATTTTTTCTATGATACTTTCCAATCTACTTTCCCAACTCATACTGCACACTCATCCTTTTTATGAACTTGATGTAGACCAAAATGAGATATAGATTATTCTCCACATATTTACTTTGTGTTTTCACATCTGGATGAATGCTTAGAATTTCCTCTAACTAAAACCCCTACTTCTTAACTCCTAGGTTTCCATGAACAATGCTGCTTATCTTTAAAGACCTAGCTGCAGTATCATTGCCATCAAGAAATGTCTTCTATACCTTCCATGACTAAATTGAAAGGGGCTTTCCTTCTTTTGGATTTCCATAGCAAGTTATTGTGAAAGCAGTGCTGTGAACAAGACACCATAAAAGTCTCCAATATACATTATAAATGGAATATATATATTTATGAAACTATCAAAAATTTTTATTAAAAATCTTATCAAATTATGAAATTTGATAAATAAAAATGTTCTTTAATATAAGAAAAAATTATTTTTACAACAAAAATGAGAGTGATTCTATTTAAAGTCAGATTCTTCTTAAATATCTAATCTATTTTAGAGGAAATTATCTAAACTTTAAGGACTAGAGGAGATAACTGAGTTAGAGGAGATAAAGGGAGAAAAAGGCATCAGTTAGAAGGAATATATTTTGCTTGGAACATAGAACATCCCAACATCATAGGAGCAGAACTGGCAGCAATCCTTAGCACTGTCTAAAAGTAAGTTGCTCTGACCCACAGAACTGTCCAGTTTTTACCCATGTTTGATGGATTGCTTCTTTGTAATTAAAAAATATGACTCAACAAACTAGTTCCTCTAATTCCATAATAAAGCAACCATTTCTTCATAAATTGGCTTCTTAAGTAAATCTGCCTGAGAATAGGAGAATACACAGGCCACAGAATTATAAACATTTAACATTTAGGACTTTAATCAGTCTCTTACGATTTTACTTAATGTTAATCTCCCTGTGACTTCTCACCTCTGGTGTGCTGGTGAGACTGTGTTTCTTAATAAGTACCAGAATCTGCTCCATGGAAAATCTGTCCTCTGAAACTTTTTGGAGTTATAATGACCTAATAATGAACAATATGTGTCCAACATCAGTCACCTGAGGCCTCCTTATGACATCCATCTCTCTTTACTTTGTGTTGTTATAGTTCATCTGGTATAGTAAAATAAATTTGTCATACTAATTTTGAATACTGTATCTAAGATTGAATTACAGTGGTATCTACAGTGCCTACCCAGTGCTTTGTTGGTGATAAACCATAAGTTAACATATTTTTAAAATTAGGAGCCAATGTGAATGTGAGATACACATAGGAAGTATTCTACTTCCAGAGGAAAATTGTATCTGGTTACGTGACAACTCAATCACCGTTTGTTTTAGAGTAACAAACCCCCCTGGGGTAAATATGGTCTCTGGCTTGTTTGTTTACTGCTCATGAGCTAAGCATGGTTTTTAACATTTTTTAAAGCTTTAAATACAACAAACAAATAGAAACAAAAAAAGGGAGAGAAGAATATGAAACAGAAACTGTATGTGGCCCACAGAGCCTAAAATATTTACTATCTAGCTTTTATGGAAACTATTTTTCTTTTTTTCTTTTTTAGAGAGAGAGTCAGGGGGTGGGGCAGGGAGGCTGGGGCAGAGGAAGAAGGAGAGAGAATCTAAAGCAGACTCCATTCCCGGAACCATCTCATGACCCTGAGATCCTGACCTGAGCCAAAACCAAGAGTCAGACTTTTAACTGACTGAGCCACCCAGGCACCCCTGGAAAATATTTTTCAACTCCTGTCTCAGATTACCAAGCCAAACTGTGACATTATTATAATTTATCAATTATTATGTTATTTGACTAGTTTCCTGTAATTATATCTATTCCTTGAGAAATGTCCTTTCCATGTGAAAGGAACTTTCTGAAAAGAATGTGATTTATAAGCTTTCACAAATTAACGTATGTTTTATTCATCAGAAGCTAAAAAAGATTTTAGTTAGCATTTTACTACCTCCAAATAAATGCACTCTAATCATTATGTTTAAACAGTCTTTCATTGCTTCCAAATTAACACATTTTGTTATTTTCACTTTAGCTAATGTAATTAATTGGGATGTGCATCTTAGCCCAGTATCTTCCAATTAAATATTAGTGATTTCTTCTCAGAGAGGCTATAAGTAAGAGAACAAGTGAATGCTTTTAGTTTAGATAGTTATATACTAACTATAGCTACACTTTTAGCTTTGCTCTAATTTTACTTTTCTAATTATAAAAAGAAAACAAGCATTATACATTACTTAAACCTAAGATGTGCTTTCATTTGCCTTCACATTTTCTCACCTAAATCATCTTTATATTGACATTAGAAATGGCCTTTTTGACTTATTTAAAATAGTCACTTGAAAGAGAAGTATATTAAGGCTGATTTGTTTAATGATGTGGGAATAAAGCCTGACATTTTAGAGACTTATTAGTTCCAAGAAAACAGACTCTCGTAAGTGAAACATCACTAATGTGTTTCCAAAAGGTCAACAGTTTATTACCTTATAACAGGTGGATCAGAGCCACTTGATCTGGGCTAATCAATTTCTTTTTTCCTTCAATCTTCTTGATTTAAAAATCATTACAGGAAGATATATGCATATAGAAATGTAGCAAGATGGCATGAAAAGATAGCATAGTTTTGTTGTTTTTGTCCTTTTGTGGAGCAGGAATTGATAGATGGTTAGAGTGAAGACTGAGCTGTGGTGAGCAGGTGGGATGATGCTGTATTTGATGGTCCATTGTCTTCTACCCATCTTGTCATCTTCTTCCTTTGTGTTTTGCAGTCCACTGGGAATAACTGAACAAGAGACTGTCGGGTCTTTTTTTGTATTTGCAATTGAAAATACAAGTTTTTGGAGGAGAAAGCTACATATTGTTTTGCTGCTAAAATACTTCTCTATTGCCACAGTATCTTAGGGAATTACCATTTGTGCAGCAGTAATCACCTCATATCTAAAAGAGTATTTGCAGGGCAGAGAAAATTGGAGAATTATAAATGGAACATTGCTTAGGTATGTGTTGCCAGAGCCAGGAGTCATTTGGTTGAATTAAAAACAGTCAAACTAGATTTAGAAAGGAAAGAGGAGATGAAGGAATTTGCTGGAAGAATATAGAGTGATCTTATAGACTCTAGTACAAGAAATTCAGTCATGTCCCTATAAAAGTGGGCCCAAGAAATACATGACTCAGGAACCACTGTAACACTTCTTGCCCACTCCCACTCTCTGCACCACTGTCTTCCATTACCCTCTGTTTTTCTACCCTTTCTCCTGATCTTTCCTGCTGCTGCTTTCTGCCTGGAAGCAGCATTCTCCTTTCTCTACAGATTTAATTTCTTGGTATCAAATACAGGAAGAACATACACAGTTGTTCCTTCTACTCTGTATCTCCTCCTAGTTCAACCATCCAAATGAAACTCTAAGTCTACTCTCTGAATCTAGATTCCAAATGCTAACGTGAGAGAATGAGATTGTCCTTGTTTGAGCCAGTTGCCCATTTGTGACAGGAATGAACTGCAATCTCTGGGGTGAAGTTACATGATCCACTGACTGCCAGAAAGTCCAGGGAACCAGATTATCTGAAGAGTTGAAAGACTATGGTGAGAAGAGTGGCTACTGACATTTACATATTCAAGACATTTATTTCGGGCGCCTGCATGGCTCAGTTGAGCATCTCCCTTCGGCTCAGGCCATGATCTCAGGGTCCTGGGATGGAGCCCGACATTGGGCTCCCTGCTCAATGGGGAGTCTGCTTCTCCCTCTGCCCCTCCTCCATGCTTGTGCTCTCTCTCTCTCAAATAAATAAATAAAACCTTAAAAAAAAGACATTTATTTGGTTTTCCAGTCATTCTGAACATTGAAGAATATTGATTCATTCACCAAATGCTTTATTGAGCATCTGGTATATGCTTGAGTTATAACAATGAGTAAGATACAGTCATTTCTTTTAAGGCATTTACAATCTACTGGGATTGACAACTCTGAAAACACTCTACTGAAATCAGTTCTTTAGCTGGGTGTACACAGGGCACCCATGTGAGGAGTTATGGAGGACTCACATGATTTCCTGGGAAAACAGCGAGACATAAGCCACCTATTAAAAGATGTATAGAAGTTAGTCAGATGGAGAAAGTTGGAGAAACTCATACAGGGAGGGATAAATTTTAGGATCTAAGTACATTTGATTAAGATCAATTGTCAAAAAGAACAATTTATCAAAAAGCCAATTCACCAAAGGATCAATTTGGCAAACTTGCCTATTATCAAAACTTATTTTAAGGAATATCATCCTTTTAATACTAATGGATTTAATACATATCAATATGAATATATTATGTTTATGGATATAGTGACTTTTATAATTTTACTGAATTGATCATTTGATGAAATTGATATTTAGTAAATTTATAATTCAGTGCATTGCCTTTCTGTTGTTGGGGAGAAAAATCTTCCTCTGCCCTTCAAAGTCCTTCTAGTTGGACTTAGAATGAAATCCACATGAGACAGATTAACAGGAGAAAGTCAAATTTAATAACATATGTACAGGGAATCCACACAGACATGGGATTCCAAAGACAATGAGCTTATATGAAGCTTATATGAGCTAAGGAGTGGGGTAGGTCTGATGACAGGAAGCGGAGGAAAGCCATTAGCAGGAAGGTGAAAGGAGATGTTTTTGAAAAATAAAGGTTGCTCTATTTTGCAGTTAAGTTTCTTAGGTAAAGGGGAGTCTCTATTAATAATTTCTTCCTGGTAAAAGCTCTCCTTTCCAATGTAAATTTAGTCTCTTGAGGACCAGGAAGAGAGCTTTTCCTGCATCTGCTGGGTTTTGATTACTTTTAATTCAAAATAATGTTCATGCCAAAGTGGCCCATCTTGGGGCAGCCTTCCCTTGGCCCTGGTCATATTGGTCTTTCAAGTGCATAGATCCAGAGTATGAGGGAAAAAGTTCTTCTTACTTATGCCTAGAACATAAAGTATGAACTGGGCAGAGGAAGATGATTTGGGAGGGGGAAAGGAGGAGAGGGGAAAAACAAATTACCTCTTAGTAGGCTTTTCTGTATTGACAAGAGTTAATGTCTAAAAAATATGCATAATAAAAATATGCCAGACACATTATTTATATTTATTTTATATTTACCCATATCCATTTCATTTCAATAGGTTGTAGGCTTCTTGAGATCAAGAAGAGTATTTTTTCTTAAACTAAATCATCTCTGATTTGTTATGGTATTTTAGAATACACACATTTTCTTCTTTTTCAGCTTTATGAGTTCTTTGATCAGTGAATGTATTTTAACTGACTAAGCCTTTATGCTCATTAACATTAAATATAATTAGACTTTACTAATTCCCAGTTCACTTGCGGATGCCTCTGTTCCTTCAGAGATACAAGTATAATACTGTTAGACAAATATCATTATTTTTTTATGCTTTCTGAAATAGAAAAAAAAATTGCCCCTATTACAACATTAGCTACTGAAGATATTAATCAATGTAAAAGAATGACATGGAGTTAATATTTGGAGCTACATCTTATTGATTATTAATGCAGGTCTCAATAAGTGTTAAGCACAGCAAGCAATCACCACTCAGTGACTCCTTTCTTTCACTTCCATAGGATCTTTTCCCAGGTTTTAGCTGATACAAATAGTTTGAAACTAGTCCTTTAGCTTTCTATAGATTTCTCTCCTTCAAAACATTTTGGTACTTAGAGAAATATGATCCAGAATATGACACTTTAAATTGAATGAAATGAATATAATTATGGATAAAGGAGTTCTTAAGGTATCTAGAAATTCAGATCAGAAATTACATATGTCCCATTGCTATGGTAAACAGTTGGTTTTCCAAAGTGAATATTTATGCCTATATCTTCTCAGTGGTAAGGCTGAATTGCCTTATAATGTCCACATGGACCCTTAGTTGACTTTTATGTGTGGGTCTGTACTGTTGCTTGGTTAAGTGAAAGACAAAAAAGAGGAAGAAATGATTGTTCTATTAAAGATTAAATCACCAGTGAACATCACACAAATCATGGTGGTAGTCTCTCTCACTCTCTCAAAAAAAAAAAAAAAAAAGGTGGGGTGCACCTGGCTGGCTCAGTCAGTTAAGTGTCTGACTCCTGATTTCGGGTCAGATCATGATCTCAGTGTTGTGGGATTGAGCCCCTCATTGGACTCTGCACTGAGCATCGAGCCTGCTTGAGATTCTCTCTCTCTCACTCTCACTCTACCCTTTCCTCTACTCACACACTCTTTCTCTCTCTAAAAAATTTTTTAAAAAATAAATAAATAAATCATGATGGTAAGGCAGCAGTAACTTGATGTTTTGCTAGAGTTTTCAAAAATAAATGTAAAGGAATAAAATTATTTCAGGAATACTTCTGATGAATAATCCTGGGGGAAAAAAAAGAATTGCTAGTGCACAAAAAGAAAACATGGTTTCCTTATAGTTCATATTTATATTTTTCATCCTCAAACAAACTTTATTATAAAAATATGCTAATATAAATAACATAGACCAGATGTGGGATAGAGGAATTTAGAAGCATTAATAATGAAATATACACAATAGTTTTACTAAATATGAATGCCTTTGAAGTGTTGGTGTGCTCTACATTTGAATCAGTTCCTATAGTGCTTGCCAGTCTCTTTAATTAGCTTCCACCGGTAAGTTTAACAGTTTATTTCATTTGTATTTATAAGACTAGACAGGAATGGGAGCATTTGTGACAAGTCTATGAGAAGTTTCTGTTTTGTAACTGTAAACTTTTCAAAGGAATGTGTCATATCTGCTCTTCTTGTAACTATCCCAAGATATATATAGCAGAATGTTTTGTTCACAGTGTGCCTTGAGTAAATATTATGTGCTGACCGAATGGATCTGAGAAGCAGGATGCTTTTATGGCCTGTACTTCTCCACTATACTACCATTGTCAATGACTCCAGGTGGCCATATCAAAGACTGAGACACTTAACATTTATAGTCTCATAAAGTGGGGATCACCTTGGAATCTGTAAGTGGAACTATAAACTGGTAACAAACGTTACAAAACTGGCAACAGAGATTCCCCAGGATCTCATTTCGAGGCCATCACATGATTCTCTAGGAGGCTTTTCAGCTTTAAGAACTGTGATTCAACTCTGCTGTCTCCTTGGTTTTGCCAGCTTGTAAATTTTGGAAACTGCTGACCATTACTCATCTGGTGGCTGATAACACCTATCAGAAAGCTGTCATGAACAGTAAGAAGTTTCAAGGACTTAAAGCCTTTGTTGTTTCTTACCTAACTCAAACACACTTTCCTGGGTGGCATCAGGAGATTATGCTACCATTTCTTTGAAAAGTCCTTCCATTTGCTTCTGAGATGAAGGAGACATGGCTGAATCTGAACTCTTCCCCCAGAAGATGTGCTGCCAACTTTTTCCAAAGATCTTTTACCAGATCAGTAGCAGATTCCGGGAAAAATGCTTTCAGTAGAGTTTATCGGTAGGCTCTGCCATCAGCTTTCTTACGGGCTGCATTTGAATTGAGTTAATCCTTCCCTCATACCAGTAAGGTGTCTGTAGTTAACTATTATTGTATAGATTTAAAAAAAATAAAACTTGGAGAGAAGGTAAATAATCAGTCTGAACTTTGGTAGGTCCCCAGCTTGCTGGTCTCAAATCGGGAAGAAAGACTTTTGGTATAAAAGCCACCAAAAGAATATTTAAATAAATTTGGTAAAGACTCATTTATTTTATTTTTTTAAAGATTTTTTTTTTTTTTTGAGAAAGAGAGATCACAATGGGTGGGTAAGGGGCAGAAGGAGAGGGAGAGAGAGAACCTGAAGCCCACTCCATGCTGAGCACTGAGCCTGAGGAGGGGGTGTGGAGCCCTAATGGGGCTTGAACTAATGATCCTGAGATTGGGACCCAAGCTGAAACCAAGAGTCTAACACTTAAATGGGCTGAGCCACTCAGGCGCCCCTGTGAAGAATCATTTTATATCTCAATTCGTCTAACCCACTTTTTTGTTGTTGTTTGTTTTTTCCTATGTAGTAACTGAGTAACTGATTTTCTTTATACTTAAATTCAAAGGAAAACTGCAAAAATAATTCTATGTCGTCAAAATTATCAAATTAAAATGATTTTATATTTCTTTTTTTTAAAGATTTTACTTATTTATTTGAGAGAGAGAGCGAGAGAGTACAAGCAGGGGGAGCAGCAGAGGGAGAAGAAGAAGCAGGCTCCCCGCTAAGCAGGGAGCCTGATGCGGGACTCCATCCCAGCACCCTGGGATCACGACCTGAGCCGAAGGCAGATGCTTAACTAACTGAGCCACCCAGGCGCCCCTGATTTTATATTTCTTTTATCAGGATGACCACTTCTAATTATTCCTTTTTATATATGAGTGAAAACTTTTTATGGCTAGAAGAGTATAAAAATAGTGTTTGGATATTAGTTAAATTTCAAGAATTAAAATGAGAATGAAGCAAAATGTTTATTTTAAACATCTTATTGACTCTATCATACTGCCATGATTAAAGCTGAATAAAAAATGAATTGACTTCCTTAATTTCCTAATCAAACTTATCAATGTAAATTCTCTTAGGGCCGTGTGGTATAATGATCAGGGCATAGATTCTGGATTTTCCAGTTCCCACTGTAACAGATTCTTTTTTTTTTTTTTTTTAAGATTTATTTATTTGAGAGAGAGAGAGTGGGAGAGAGAGAGAGATCATGAGCAGGGGCGGGGGGGTAGAGGAAGAAGCAGACTCCCCACTAAGCAGGGAGCCTGATGTGGGACTCGATCCCAGGACCCTGAGCCGAAGGCAGACGTTTAACTAACTGAGCCACCAAGAAGCTCCCCACTGTAACATATTCTAATTGTATGATCTGGGTGGAACTTTCTGTGACCTCTTTCTACACAGTCTTTACCTATAAAATCAGAAAAATACTAGTATGTACTCTGTAGGGTTTCTTTGATGATTATAAATGCATCAGGGCAGGTAAAGTCTTAAAAGAGTTTCTAGCATATAATAAGTATCTGTAATGTTAAATATTAATAGCTTTTGTTTTTATTTGAGTTTCCATAAAACTCCACATTTTATCCATTTTCCTATTTAAAGTATAATCCATAAAATTCTGCCTATATATCATATATATGCATCTCTTTGTTTAACTATATACTGATTTTCTTCAATTTTTGGCCTTATAGTTAACCATATCTCATTTAAGTCAAAACTCTAGCTTTAAAAAGGTTTTTTATTTTAAGAAATTTACTTATAATTTTTGGCTCAGTGTTCCCATCTGAATAATGAAAATAACAATAAGACATGTCTTCCCGGATGAGTATAGCTTCTCTCCAATAGTCAGAATGTGCATGTGCTTGTTCCCTTCTTCTTTCCCTTCTTCAGTGTACATTATGCACTTTTATAATAATGCCAAATCTGAAGTCAGCAAGTCTAATTCCTTGACTATACAGAACCTGCCAAGTGAAACTTTAAACTTTGAATATTTCCATGGGCTAGCATCTTATTATTTTTCAGGGACAAACACTCCCTTTTTGGATAGCTCTTGCATTCAGCCTGTTGTCAATCATTGTTGTTAATGATGCTGCCTATTTAAATATGCATTGAATAAAACATTCAAATCGTGTTATTTATAACTCATGCATTTCCTTCCACACATTTCCCTGATCTGAGATGTAAAGTGTAATCTACACAGGGCAGACAATTACAGCTTGGTGAAACAAAGGGATAGAAAAGCAGAGGGAAAGCACTTTAGATCATAAAATGACAAAAAGAATGTGGAGATGGGATTGTGGGACTGTGATTTTTTTGTGTGCAGTTAGTTTTGTTATTTTGTTTTTTCAAATCTCAGGATTAAGAGGTTCCAGTTTTTTCAGAAATTGGAGAGAAGCAAGACATGTGAGATCTAGTCAAGGAAGAGTGATATGTGTAATGATCAATAATTCTGAGATGTGTTGAAAAGCAGAAGATAGTGTAAATTTATATTTTTGCAGATGTTAAAGAAGATAATTTATTGAAATGTACAGCAACAAGGAAGTTTCTACTCTGCTTTTCCTTCAATTAATATGTAGCGTAAGGACAATGTAGTAAATTTAGAAACCATTTTGTATTTAAAAGAAATGGTAAAATCTAACTTGAGAAAAGGAAGTTAATGATTGAGTACATTCCCGTAAATGAAGACTGAGGAAAGGTTATTTGTTGAATTGTTTACTTTTATATTAATTGTGTGCTTTATTGCTGGGTTTGTCTGCCATGTATATATTTTACCAATAGTAATACACATATGTGGTCAATTGTTTTACTTTGTGTTAGCATGAAATACAAGAGAGAGAAGCAATATAAAAAGTCTAAAAGGAGATTTTAAGCATGCCAAGACAAAGCTTTGCTTTTGTTGAAACTTTTTTTTTAATTCCCTTGCTTTACAAACACTTGCAATTCAATAATACAACAAAACCTAACTCCTCTCTCATTTTCCATATCTCTTCTCTGAAGGCTTATTTACACAAACAAGGACTCATCAATTATCTCCTATGTATAAAAGACTTAGAACACTCTTTCACAATATGCTTAGTACCAGATCATTAATTATCCTAAAACTATCTCTCACTGAACGTCCTTTCACAAATGAAGCTTAGTATGTCTTTGCTGCAAATATCAGTGGTTGCCTCGACATCATAAATTGAAAGTACTATTGTCCTCTTGCTTCTAAATGTGAAATCAGTAAGTCTCTTTCTTATCTTTAAACTTAATCTTACTTTTTAAATTGACTAGGTGAACTTGTCAAATCAAGATATTAAGAGTTCTTTGTTCATGCTGGTTCTCTTTTGTGTATCTTTGCTTAAATATTCTCATATCTTTAGGATTCTGTACATAATTTCTGTGTCTCTTCCCAAGCATTTTAATCTGGATTATTAAAACATCTTACTTTCCTTTACAAATTGTATAAAAGTACTTCATGAATACATACCTGTTGAGTAGCACCACGTAAATATATAGGGTAAAATATAAAAGTAGGCATCATTTTCTGACTATGACAGAGTAGTTTGTATCAAGCCAATCTTCCCTTTAAACACAGCTGTGAAAGCAACATAAAATCACAACAGAAGGCTGTTTGAAATCTGAACACAGTAAAGAAAGGACTTCTGGAGGCAAGTTTGCAGAGATGAGGAAACCCAAAACAAGTGAGACAGATATTTTAAACAGCTTTTGTTCATCAAGGCCTGTGTCTAATCCTGAACAGCGGAGAGTCATGAGTCCCAGACACAGAACAGAATGAAGGTGCAGAGGCTGAAATTCTAAGGAGTGCTTCTGGCCACAGAGCTGGGACACAAACAGGGAATTCATGGTCTGGAGGGAAACTTGGAGTAGATCCCCCACTTTCATCTGAAGCTCCTGAAGACTTATGCCTTACAAGTAAGGGCCAAAAGTTTGGACTCTCATCTCATTTTCTGATAGAGTCAAGAGGCTCTGCCTCAATTCTAGTTGAAGGCCAGAAGAGAAGTAATCTCTGAGGGAGACATCCATCTTTTGGAGCCCCTATATATTTTTATATGATTTCCCACCATTTAATAAAATTTTTCAAGTATATCAAGAAAAATTACCAAAAACCAAGAGAAAAGGTAGAGCCATAGGCCACAGATTATTCAGATATTGGAGGGATAAAATATAACTGAACTCAATATGTTGACAAAAATAAATGATACATTGTGGAATTTCACCAAAGGACTGGGATCTATAAAACCAAGTCAAACTCAAATTCTATAACTGAAATACATAATTTTTAAGAGCTCAATAGATGGATTCACCAAACATTTGGTCAAAGCTGAAAAGAGGTTTTGTTTTTGTTTTTTAATTGTCATACAACTCAATAGAAACATCTGGAATTAAGCACTGGTACAAAACAAAATTGTAAAAATGAAAAAGCAAGATGGAGATATAGAGTTCACTGAGAAAAGTTCTAATGGTGGAAATATAGTCCCAGAAAGAGAGGAGAGAGAGAGTCTCAAATAGAAATAATACAGATTAGGGGCACCTGGTTGGCTCAGGTGGTTGAGCATCCAACTCTTGGTTTTGGCTCAGGTCATGATCTCAGGGTCCTGAGATCAAGCCCCCATGTAGGGCTCCACGCTCAGTGTGAGGTCTGCTTGTCCCTCTCCCACCGCCCCTCCCCTCCTTAAATAAATGAATAAAATCTTTTAAAAAAAGAAATAATATACATTAAAAGCATTAAATTGCCCATGTTTGGATCATAGCTCTCAAAATGTAAAATATAAAACTATAAAACTTTTAGTAGAAATTATACAACATCTCTATGAACTGGGTTAAAATAAATGTTTTAAAACATGTTACCAGAAGCAGAGTCCATTAAAGAAGAAATTGCTGAATTCTACTTCATGAAAACTTCAAGTCTTTGTTCTGCAAAAGACCTTTTAAGAGAATGAAAAGGCATACTACAGATTGGCAGAAAATATTTGCAAAGCACATATCAACAAACAGTTCTGGCTGCATTTGATATGTGGGCCCAGTGCAAAATGAAAACACAGGTCTCTTGTTCAAAAAGCAGGAAAAAAGTTGCATTAAGTGTACTAAAATAAAACTTGTCCCCATCTTTCATGATTTTTCCCTCAATCTTCATAGTATTTTTTAAAAGACTTTATTTTTTAAACCAAGTTTAAATTCATAGCAAAATTGAGGTGAAGGTACAGAGATTTTCCATATACTCCCTGTTCCCACAAATGCATCCCCCCACTATTACCAGCACCTTCTACCAGAGTGGCACATTGTCTATAATCAGTGAACTTACAATGATACATTGTGATCACCAAAGTCCTTAGTTTACCTTACGGTTCACTCTTAGTTTTGTATATTCTGTGGGTTTGAACAAATGTATAATGACATGTAGCCATCATTATTGTATTATATGGAGTATTTTCAGTGCCCCCAAAGTCCTCTGTGCTCCGTCTAGTCATCCCTTCATTCCCTCTCCAACTCCTGGTAACCACTGATATTTTTCCTGTCTCCATAATTTTGCCTTTATTCCAGAATGTCATATAGTTGGAATCATATAGTATGTAGCTTTCTCAGATTGGATTCTTTCACTTAGTGATATGCACTGAAGGTATTTTCATAGCTTGATAGCTCATTTCTTTTTAGCACTGAATACTATTTTATTTTCTGGATATACCATAGTTTACTTATTTATCTATTTATCTACTGAAAGATATCTTGGTTGTGTCCAAGTTTGGGCAATTATGAATAGAGCTGCTATAAATATCCATGCGCAGATTTTTGTGTGGACATAAGTTTTCAACTCTTTTGAGTAGATTAAATGGCAAGAGTATATTTAGTTTTGTAAAAAACTGTCAAACTCTTCCAAAGTGGCTATACCAGTTTGTATTCGCACCAGCAATGTATGAGAGTCCCGTCCCCGTTGCTCCACATCCTCACCAGCATTTGCTGTTGTCAGTGTTCTGGATTCTGGCCATTCTAATAGGTGCATAGTGAGGTTTCATTGTTGTTTTAATTTGCATTTTCCTGATGACATATGACGTGCAGCTTCTTTTCATATGCTTACTTGTCATGTGTATCTTCTTCTAAGGCCTTTGGCCCATTTTTAAATCAGATTGGGTTCTTACTGTTGAGTTTTAAGAGTTCTTTGTACATGCACACACACACACACATACACATATATTTACATTTATCCATATCCATATATGTGGGTGGATATACATAAAATTATATATATTGGCTCTTTTATTACTTTTACTTATTTAAGCAGTAATTGGAAGATTGCATGTAAACAGTGGCATTACTGATAATTATCAGAATAAGTACTCAGGCTTATTTAGAAAAGGAATTTATGTTTTTGTATATTTTAGATAACATTTATTTCTCATAATTATCTCTTGCAAATATTTTCTTCTAATCTGTAGCTTGTCTTTTCAATTTCCTGACGTGGTCTTTCACAAAGCAGGAGTTTTTAATTTTAGTGAAGTCCCGTTTATCAATTATTTCTTTCATAGATTGTGCCTTTGGTGTCATATCTAAAATCATAAAGCAATTTTCATATATATAAATTGACAGGGATGGCAGAGAGGAGTCTTCTTTTCCAGCTTTCTGGCAAATGACACTTCTAATTCTCTTATCTATGGATGTTAAGTGGGGTAAACTTTTCTCCTTCTTGTGGTTAAAAAAAAATGTTCTCTTTCTTCAGCGCCTGTTGTCCTGGTTTAGCCACCTGGAGCACATTGTATTTGTAAAGGTTCCTCCAGGAGAATGGCCTATTATTAAGTTGATACTCTTGTTTACCAAGGCTGGTCTGCATTCACATATTTTGCTTTGATTATTCATTAGCATTTCTAAGATGATGGAAAGGAAACTATGCTTCCATTAAATAACCACCCTCAGAAGGAAGGAAAAAGAAGCTGCCTGTCTTTGTGGAGGAAGGAGGTGGGCACTGATGGGGCTGATCAGGAAGCTGCTACTCCAGCAAGGTGAGGGGTCAGCAGCTTAACTGGAGAGAAATCCTTTGCATGTATGTATCCTTTATATGGCTGCGATGTAAGATGAATGAGCATTAAAATGGGGTGAGAATCCTCTGTTCTCCTCATATTTATCCCTGCCCCACCGTCATAGTGTTTTTATTTGTTATAATCTCTTGCTCCTTCAGGAACCTACATACTATAACCTGGCAGGGCAGGGCAGGGAAGGCAGTCTCCACTTTTCACAAGGCCACCACCCCAACCTATGACAGAGGGCAACATCCAACAGATTGTAACCCTTCCTGGGTACTTGGATGAGGGATCACTGAATGTGCTATGGCACTAGGAGCCCAGAGTAGGGATGGTCACCAATATTCCCTAACCCAAGATAAATCAGGGTACACATGCCCAACCCTGACTTTGGCCCCCATCAAGATGAGGGAAAAATACATCCCTTCCCCGGCCAACACAAAATTGCTACTGTGGGCCGAGGGTGATGGCAGCTACAATGAGGAGTCAGAGAGGGGAAGGCAGGGCCTGGGCAACACAGAGTTGGGAGTGGACAACCAAGGACTCATTCTTGGGAGGCACAATGGTGACATCTAAGTCAAAGAGCTAAGCACCCACCTCCCTGACATATGCTTCATTTTCCTAATAGAGTTTACTCTATTGTGCCAAACACAAATCCAAGACATAATTAAGAATGTCAAGACAATGACCACAGAACATTAAACTCCAGAAACAGGTCCTTCTGAGTGCGAGGGCTCATGCAACCTCACAGGTTAAATGCCCTTGAAGCTGGACCTGCCAACAAAAGTCTTGTTTCCAGAATAGGTAAATTTATAGTGTGTGTATATTTTTATACTTTAATCTCTAAATTTCTTTTATATAACGCTTTTGTGAGTATGATAAAAAAATTCAGGTTATGAAACTATTGTTAAAAAGATTTAAGAGCGATGAAAATTTTGTGAGTTTTGGTAATTACAACTGAACAATTGTTGAAAGTTAGCACAGCTTGTCCTTGGTGCTGCCCCACCCCCCATCCTCTGCTACAGTGCGCTTATTTTATTTTCATGTTAGAAACAAAATATATTGATTTATGTCTAAGTTGCCTATTATTTGACATCCTTCTTACATAATTGACTACTCCACCTATCTGGTCTTCCACTTAGGGTTGACCTCAAATCTATAGGATTTTTGACAAATAGATTATATTTAGTTAAATTGAGTTTAATATTTTTTATTAGCCTGTAAATAGAGATGACATCTTTTACATTATATGTATATATATTCTGGAAACTCCAGCCAATAGACTTGAACAGACACTTCACCAAAGAAGTGTATATACAGCTTTTTATTTCTTTAATATTACATTCTTGAAAAGATAAAAGTAGTGACAAAGAACAGATCAGTAGTTGCCAGGAGTAACAAGAGTGTGACTACAAAGGGGTAACTAAAGGGAGTTTTGGGAGTGTGAGAGTGTTTTATATGCTGATTATAGCAGTGGTTACACAAATTTTCATAGGTGTTAAAATTAATAAAATTTACACAAATGAATTTCACAAAGAGGTAATTCTAATAAAAACAGAAAGCTCAGAAGGCTAAATGAATATTATCCCCAATACCTGCCACCCCAGTCTTAATCAGTGGTGGAAGAACGGTCTCAGAACTGTTTGTGTCAATTGGCCATTTAAGTTTAATAGTAAAAGACTGGTTAATGATAACAATGCATTGTAAAACCTTCAGAAGGAAAGGAGAATGTTTTGTGGACCATTTGTTTTTTTGTGTGTGTGTGGCAGTTTTAAGTTCTTAGTTTTTAAAATCAGTACTTTTTAATGGAAACAACTTGACCAAAAATCTGTCACAGAATTTTGAGACCCATTAAAACAAAAGTTTAATGAGAAAAACAAAACAAAACAAAAAAAAAACATATAGAGTTGTCCTACCTCCTAATAAAATAAAAATAAAAATATTCATAGCTATGTGTTACCACTTTTCATTTATTTCATTAAGCAAAAATATAATACCTAATGCTAACAAGAGTTCAATGAAATTGACGTTCTCACATCTTCTTCATTGTAGTATAAAAATGGGTATAATCATTTTAAAAGTTATCTAACAATATTGTTGAAAATCTAAGTTGTTCTTACTCTTTGAAGCAGTACTTACATCTTTATGACTATAACTTAAGGAAATTATCCAGAATATATACAAAACAATGTAAATATCTGAAGATTTTTTTATTATAGACTTATTTGTAAAAGTGAAAAAATTACAAAGAGCCTAAATATGTAATGGAATATTGCTCTCATTCACAAGGTTCCTTGGAATGCTGGTCCAAAAGCTTTGTGATAAAAGGATTTGGAGGCCAAATAAATTAGGAAAGTCCTGCATGCTATGTTCTTCATTTGTAAAGTTACAATTAGAATCTATACATTCAAGTTTCTAAGATATCTCTCAAGCAGGAAATAAATATGCTTAACTTTTTTTAACCCAGATTTTCTAAACTAATTTGTCCTTAGATATCTTATTTCCCATGTAATAACTGTTAACATCTTAAATATGAATTTTAGGAAAGGCAGTGTTAGAATAATTACATTAAGATTTTAATGTTTTTCTCTATTTCAAAATTGGTATGATTGTGATACTTTATAATAGAAAAATACATAAAAATGGCTAAGCCCAAATTGCTGTTTTAAATAAGGTCATAATCTATTGGAGAGAGAAAGCCATTTCTGATTAATAAAGGCTCTTTGTGAAAGGGTTATGCTAGCCTTATGAATGAACTTCTAAGTGAGCAAAGTGATAGGAAAATTAATTCTGCCTGGAGGGGAAATGTTGGAAGAAGGCATTAAGTAAATAAAGGACTTCCTCAAAGTGGTTGAGATATAGAATATCCATAAAAAAGTATTAATTTTCTAAGAATTAAAATTTATGTTAACTAATAATTTCTTATGAATGTAGAGGGATATAAACAGTCCTGCCTTATCTGATATTAAACCCTCTCCAGATATATGGAAATATGAACTATAGAGTCATGGTGGAAAAACTTGGGTTTTGGTTTTAAATAGACCTGCATCTAAAACCCAGATTTGTTTCTTGGCCAGGGTACTTAAGCACTCAGTTATGATTTGTTCATAAAAATGACAAAAGCAGAGTTGTTAAAGGATTAGAGAGAATAGTTAAATCTTTAATCTAGTGCCTGGTTCATTAGAGGTATCCCTAAATGGATATCATTATATCATCAACAACTTTAGTAATACTCTTTAAGCTTCAAGTGACCTAAAACCAAATCAAGTACCTGAGCATGAAAAATAACTTGACACTTATAAATAGGAAGATATTGGGTAACTTAAAGAGTGAAAAAAAAAGTCAAGTAAAGCAGGGCTCAAGTTTGAACACTTCTGCTATAATTCTGTTTCCTTTTCTGCTTCTCATTTCTTCATGACTCTACTGAACTTCAGTATTAGTTACCAATATCTGTGTAATAAATTACTCTAAAACTTAGCAGCATAAAACCGTATTTATTACCTCACACATTTTCTGTAGGCTTGGAATTTAAGAGCAGCTTAGCTAGGTGGTTCTGGCTCAGGGTTTCTCATAAGGTTGCAGTCAAGATGTTGGCATGACATCAGTAATGTCTTGAAGGCCTGATGGGGGCTAGAGGATCCACTTACAAGGTGGTTCACACACATGGCTGGGGAGCTGGGGCTTGCTCTTGGTGGGAGACCTCAGTTCCTTACCATAGGTACCTCTTCAAAGGGCTGCTTGAGTGTCCTTAAAATGTGCCAACTGGTTTCCCTGAAAACCAGTGGTGTAAGAGTATGCAGGGCAGAAGCCTAATGATGCTAGAACAGGAGTCACACACCATCATTTTTGCACAGAGCATGATTCCATTGGGAACAACCCTGGAATCTGGCCAGCACAGCTTCATTTTCTCAGGCTGCAATAGGATTTTGTCACTCAGGGGAAGCAGCGGCTGTTAACAGCTAGCACTAGACTCACAGCTTGCAGTGTAGAGAAAATAACCCTCTCAGCGTTAGAACATAAAATCTCACAGAGGGTCTCTGAATGGCCCACTTTTGGGTCATATGTCCTCTTTTGGAACTAGTCACCATGAGTTGCTAGTCCTGGGTCATTCTCCTAAGCCTGAGGCCAGGGACAGGGGACTATGGTTGGTGGGGTGCAAAAGGAGAGGAATGAGTGCAGGCTTTTGGGGGTGGCTGGGTAGAAGAAAATTACTTTTTCAACATTATCATCAAATCAAATTCTATACAGGAGAGAATTCTATAAGGGAAGAATCTTGCTTTATAAAGGGATCTAGAAATCACCACTTTTTAAAGAGATTGGCACTTCAGAATGATTCTATAAGTATCAGTAGTAATATATTTGTTAAATTTTTCTTGTGTTTTTCATAAAGTATAATTCTTAGAAAGCTCGTGTTACTAATGTCTGGGTCATTTTATTCCCCCACTGAAATATTTTAAACTGTGTCTTTTTTTTTTTTTAAGATTTTTTTTTTTATTTGAGAGAGAGAGAAAGAGAAAGCACAGAGGGAGAATGAGAGGGAGAAGCAGACACCCCACTGAGCAGAGAGCCTGATGCGGGGCTCAATCGCAGGACCCTGAGACCTGAGCCGAAGGCAGACGCTTAACTGACTGAGCCACCCAGGTGCCCCTAAACTATAGTCTTTATTTTAATTATATTTCCTTAGACTATGCATCAAAAGTATTTATTCATTAATTGCTATTTTGCAAGTACTACACATTTTACTGGTGTCTCAATTTTTTGAAAAAAATGACTATCAGCTTAAAGAATTAAAAACTATAGAGAGCGGTATAAAACAAAAGTTCATATTCTGTCATAATATCTTCCAGCTAGAATTAACTCTAGAAGAAAAGTATGCTCTGGAGACATCTGTAAGTGATCACAGTAAGAAAAAAAGTCCTAAGAAGTCAGTATAATACATTATTTAAAAATATATTTAATGCAACCAATAATAATTACCTAACCCAATTAACAATATAGAAAATGATTTCTGTTATATACTGCCTGTGTTTATAAAGAAAATAGAATGCTATGCTTAATTTAATTCACTGTTAAATCAATAATTAAAATAATTATTGCCAATTTCACTAAAATTGGGCATATTTCTTTTTTTAAGATTTATTTATTGTTAGAGAGAGAAAGCAGGGAGAGGGGCAGTGGAGAGGAAGAGAGTGAATCTCAAGCAGATTCCCTGCTGAGCGCAGAGCCCTAGCCAAGCTAGATCCAAGGACCTTGAGGTCATGACCTGAGCCCAAATCAAGAGTCAGATGTTTAACTGACTGAGCCACCCAGGTGCCCCCAAATTGGGCATGTTTCTTATAGATGAAAAACAAGTCATGTAATCTGAAAGGAAAAAAACTTGTTTGAATATGAATTTTTGCTATTTTTAAACATTTTTTGTAGATTTTAGAATTTCATAGATTATCCTTTGTAAATAGTCATTGTAAAATAATAGGTCATGTTCTTGTTATTTTTAACATAGCTGAATTCCACCCAAAATCACAAGAATGGAAAGCTATCTATATATAGGAAAAAAAGCCCCATGTCTATGTCCTATTACTCATTATTTCTAATGGATGGATGTGTTTAAAGGATTGCAATTTTATGAAGGAATGCTAGAGAAGCATGAGGTAATTCATAGAGATCAGTTTTATACGTATCAATATTTAGTTTTACCTCAATACCAAGTGACTTCAGATAGTTCTTGCGAACTTGTTCCATATTTCTAGGTTACTATTTATATAACCTTGATCGTTTAAAACCCATGAAAAATTGATTTATGAACTTGTAGCTGCTAGACATTATGCTCAGTGACCATAGTAAAATCCTTAACACATGTATTTGGAGAAATTACCTCTAGTCATTTCAAAAAGAACTTTTCACTAATTTGAAATGAAAGCAAGGTTACCAATATAAGAATTAAAAAAATACTTTTGTGGGGCGCCTGGGTGGCTCAGTTGGTTAAGCGGCTGCCTTCGGCTCAGGTCATGATCCCAGGGTCCTGGGATCGAGCCCCACTCGGGCTCCCTGCTCTGCAGGAAACCTGCTTCTCCGTCTCCCTCTGCCTGCCTTTCTGCTTACTTGTGCTCTCTATCTCTCTGTCAAATAAATAAATAAAGTCTTTAAAAAAAATACCTTTGTAAAGAACTATCCTCAAAAAATCTATTTGCTACATTCCTTAAATGCAACTATCATCACAGAGGGCACAAGCCAGAATAAAATTAATACATGCTGTGGAATCTGAGCCCAGGAGATATGTCAAAACATGGACAGAATGTCAGTCTGAACTTCAAATTTCCTGTCTTGTAGATTTGCTTCTCAACTTTGACTGTATTTGAATATTATCAATATATTTGCCCACAAGTAATTGTTTTAGAAATTACTCCTCAGCAACAATATAAAGTCTCAAACTGTGATGGCAGCACTTGCCAAGAACACTGTTTTTATTGCTTCATTACACCCACTGGGCCATTTTTATTGTTGAATATAATGGGTAAGTGTTCATTTTCCAAACAATGCAAGCACATCAGGGCAAAAGTACGTTAGACTTAGTAAAGAATAACAGATGGCATATGATGGTTAGCATATACATAGCTCTGTAAGTAGAGCTCACTTTCTAGGATGTCCTATTATCATTTGGAAGATAGTGTTTGCTTAATGAACAATGGGACACTTTCACCGGGATACAAGGCGATATAGAATCCTCTTCTTAGGTCCCCTGTCTGTTAACGGCTGCTTTTGTAGATGCCAGGCAAAACAATTTTGAGTTATTTAAATTTGACTTATTGTCCTCCCCTGAAGAGAAACATGCAAGACAAATCTAAAAATGTGAGGTTTCTGGTGGTGAGGAGAAGAAAAATTTATATTCCCGTGACATCTTTTTTTAGATAATGTGAACCAGTTTATTCAGGTCTACAAACTCACCTAAATTTACCCAGTATCCTCACAACTCCCTCCCTTCCTTTTTGGGTTTCCCTGCTTCTGATTCAAATCTCTCCTTTGTTATTACTTTTCCCTTTAAACAGAAGTTTGAAGACTGTGAATTGGCACAGGTCTGTGAAATTAAATGTTACTAAGAATATGTAAATATCTAAATATTCCTCATGAGAGGAAATGTGTTTCTTTCTGATTTCAGTACTTCATTCTTCCTACAAAATGAATTAAACATTTATGTCGTATTTAAAAAGTATACTCGTGTGTGTACGTATAGAGAAAGAGAGAACGAAAGAAATGAGTCACTCTTTTCAAAGTTAATTTCGTATTTTAAGAGAATTTTTGTAAATTTTGGTCTTAAATACTTTTAAACCACTCAGAGTGCCCCATTAGTTAGCATGAGCATGAGAAATAAATATGTATTACCAGTTAATTGAAAAACATATGTTGTTGATGAGTGCTTAGCCATCTTATTTTAATAGATCTCAATTAAATAAATGACTGCAGTGTATTCAGATGACAAGATGCCAGTTAAAAGTTGCTGCTAGGAAAAGGTACTGAACCAAGAAATGGATAGATTTCAGTAAAGAACAGCCCTATATTTTGTTAAAAATTTGCACAAAGAATTTGCCTTTTCGTGTGTGAGGGGATTTTAGATTGTACATGCTCCTTATTTGCTACAATCTAGATGGAAGACATCATTAGGCGCTGGCTCTAGAACCAGAGACTGAGCTCAAAGTCCAGCTCTGCTACTTAGTGCCTCTGTTTTCTCATCTATAAATTTGGATTAATTATAGGATACAGTATAACCCTCATTGGCGATGTTTTAAGAATTAAATGAACTAATATTTATAAAGTGTTTCATCAATGTATGGCATCTAGAAGAAAAGTGTTTCTAAATTGTTAGGTTTTTTTTTTTTTTAAAAAAACACTTAAAAAGCCCTGACTTTTTCATTAGTGTTGTAAAATATGAATTGTGAACACACTTCAAATATGGTATTGGTGCCAATTACTCTGAACATTGGTCTTAAACAAGTCTATTTTTTGAACACTGAGGTGTAGTGCATCCAGCAGGAGCATGAAATGAAATAAGACACCAGGATTTCAGAAGGAATGGACTTCATGGGATCAAAACATATCAGCTTCCTATGATCAGCTCATTCTCCCCTTATACACATCTCCCCTGGATACACAAAAGGAAAGATCAAAGTCAAAAGGTTGTTGTTGGTCACATAATCAGGACAGGTAGAATTAAAGGATCTAAGAGTTTTGTGGTATCAAGACAGTGAAACCTGCAATAACTCTCACAACAGATATGGTCGTACCAAAAGCCAGTTCTTTTCTTCAGGCATGGTCTCCTCCCGACAGTGCCTTACTAGATCCACGTGACCCTTGTCTCTCTGACTCTTTCACATGCTTTCCTTGTTGACAATCCCTTAAAGTCAGTATTTCCTCATAAATCTGGATGCCTTTGTTCAAGTTATTTTAAGTTGCCTCTGGATTGGTGCTGGCCTGGGAGCATTTTACTTCATGGTAACTTTGCAGATCTCTTTTCTAACCCATAATGTATCTATTTCAAAGGTTAATTCTTCAGATACTTTTCTTAATTTCAAGTTCCTGAAGAAGCCTCACTTTTTAACTGCAGTGTATATTGAGTAAACTTGCTTAATTAAGCGATTGGAATGTAAAACTAAGTTGAATTTTGAAATAGTTAGAAGTGTGACCTTTTGTCCAGGGATGTCTCAATTTAGGCCTATTCCAGTTTGGCAAAGTATTATTATTAAGAGTTGCATTAAAATAAGCTAGCAGGAGTTTAGTACAAATATATTCTATCATGCCAACTTTCCACCATTGTCCTGTCTTTGATCTGAGAGTTAAGAGGGTTCTTAGGTTAACAGGTCATTAGGTCGAGAAAACAATCATTGACAAATTCTCTTTCTTTCCTGGACATATTTCAGACACAATGTAACTGACATCTACCTTACCAGGGTGTTTTTCCAGGTGGGACAGGAATCCTTAAAAAAAAAAAAAAAGAAAGAAAAGAAAAAAAGGAAAAATATTATGAGTGCTGAATGGTTTGCAACATATTTGAATATTTGTGAATTGTTTTGAGGAAAAAAAATGTCACTTATGCATGCTTTTTGCACATAAAATTGTAGTTTAGTTTGCACTAAGGCTGCAATAAAAGTTGTTTTACTGATAAGCATCATTGAGTTAGAAATGAATGTGAGACTGAGAATACTATGTCTAAACATTTATCTATTATGGTGTTTCATTTGGCTAAAATGTTCTCTTAGTGTTCTATTTCTTTTCCAGTCCAGTGTTGCTCAATACCTTCATTCCCCCAAATTTACAATTTTAAAGTTTCCATGGCCTTATCCATTTTCATCACTGGCACTTTGGATCAGATAAAGTAGCCCACTCTCTCATTTGGTAAATTACATTTATAATGAACTGAAGTTGATAGTAAATAATATTCAATGTACAGCAACATATCTGCTGATTTCAGCATTTCTGAAAAGAAAGCCATCTTTATTTAAAACATTTTAATTTAAATATAACTCAAAAGATAGGATTAAAAAAAGGATTTTTTTTTCTATTTAATAGCCACATAGCACTACCATAAATTTAAAAATTAGAGGTATATGACATGACAAATCTATAAAACCTTGAGTGGTGAGGGACTTCTTGGCAACCTATGCTCTTGCCCATTCTTGACTCTTGGGCTACCAAGATTTTGCTTGAGTAGTTTAATTCTGAGAGGTATCAATCAAAAGCAATAGTCTTTTTTTCTTTTTTGAAATTTAAAAAAAAATTGAGTATAGTTGACACACAATATTACATTAGTTTCAGGTGTACAACATAGTGACTTGACAAGTTTATACATTATGCTGTGCTCATCCCAAGTGTAGCTACCGTCTGTCACCATACAATGCTATTAAATTATCACTGACTATATTCCTCATGCTGTGCCTTTTATTTCCATGATGTATTCATTCCATAAGTGGAAGCCTGTATCTTCTATTTCCTTTCACCCATTTTGCCCATCCCTGTCTGGAACCCACCAGTTTGTTCTTTGTATTTATAGGTCTGATTCTGCTTTTTGTTTGTTTATTCATTTATTTTTTTAGATTTTACATATAAGTGAAATCATATGGTATTAGGCTTTGTCAATCTGACTTATTTCACTTAACATAATATCTTTAGGACCACCCATGTTGTCCCAAATGGCACAATCTTATCCTTTATGGCTGTGAAATATTCCATTGTGTATATATACTATATTTTCCTTATCCATTCATCTATTGTAAATGCTTAGGTTGCTTCCATGTTTTGGCTATTGTAAATAATGCTGCAATAAACATAGGGTTGCATATATCTTTTTTAGTTTGTATTTTCTTTTTTCTGGGTAAATACTCAGAAATTTTAATTCTTTGAGGAAACTCCATACTGTTTTCTGGAGTGGCTGTACCAATGCATTCCCACCAACAGTGCATGAGGGTTCCTTTTCCTCCACATCCTCACCAACATGTGTTTCTTTTCTTCCTGATTTTAGCTATTCCAATATGTGTGAGGTGATATTTCATTCTGGTTTTGATTTGCATTTTCCTGATGATGAGTGATGTTGAACATATTTTCATGTGTCTGTTGGCGATCTGTATGTTTTTGGAAAAATGTCTGTTCCAGTCCTGTGCCCATTTTTTAATCAGATTGTTTGTTTTTTTGTTGTTAAGTTGAACAAGGTCTTTATTTTATTCGGATATTAACCCCTTATTGGATATATCATTTGCAAGACATTGCATGTCTTCCCCCATTCAGTAGGTTGTCTTTTTGTGTTGTTGATGGTTTCCTTTGCTGTGCAAAAGGAAAAGCAGTAGTCTTAACAACTAATCAATCAATTAAAAGCAGTAGTTTTATCAATTAATCAATTAATATATAACATACATTGCTCAAGATTTGAAATCTGGCACAATTAGAGGAAAATTAATGGAGAAAATATATGTGAAAATCATTTATCAACTCTTGAAGTCCAACAAATACCAGATTAAAAAATTTATTCTAAAGGCAAAACACAATGTTGCAGTGAGGTCAATAATGGAAACATGAGTATGAGTTTAAAATATCACTTTCCCAAACTGGGCTACATTTGGTAGCATTAGAAGGAAACAGAGATCATTTGTCCACCTCTTTCACAAATGTGGAAACAGAGCCAGAGGGGTGAAGGATTTTCTGGAAACCACACACCTGAAAAATATTAGGATAAGTATACTTTGATAAGCCTTGCTCTTTATACTATGAATTCATGCTCAGAGCTCGTTAAAGTGATCTTTGGGGTCACTAGAGAATTAGAATTGATATTTAGGTAAAATCCAGGTATTGACATAGTGAAACTTGTGGTTTTGTATCCCGTATCTCTCGAATAAACCTTAACCTAAATAAAAATTAGAACTTTCTTTTTTTAATTAACTTTTTCTGGATTATAAAAGTAGAATAACAAAAACATGAAATATGTATATTGTTGAAAATTGAATTAAAGAAAAAACTCAAGCTACAAAGAAAGTGAAAAAAAATCACTAATTGCTCTGAGACCCAATATTTTGCTAAATCCCATTTCAATTAAAAAGCAACATTGAAAGGGGGAATTATAATTTATTTGCCTATCAAAAATTTTTTTAAGATTTTATTTATTTGTTATATATGGAGAGAGAGACAGAGAGAGCACGAGCTAAGGGAGGGTTAGAGGTAGAGGGAGAAGCTGATTTCCCGCTGAGCAGGGAGCCAGATGCAGGGCTTGATCCCAGGACCTCAGGATCATGACCTGAGCCAAAGGCAGACGCTTAACTGATTGAGCCACCCAGGTGCCCTGCCTACTAAAGATTTTTTAATGAAAAAATATGTATTAATGGTGGGATATAATACACTTTTATAAGAAACTTCATTTCTTGAAGAATCTTAGTGAAATTTTTCATTCTCTGGAGATCAGAGCATTTGAAAAGAGCAGAACCCATCATTTTATCTTTAAAAGGTTTTAATTTTAACTACCCTAGATGGATAAAAGTCTATTAAAAAACAAAAAGAGGGCGCCTGGGTGGCTCAGTTGGTTAAGCGACTGCCTTCGGCTCAGGTCATGATCCTGGAGTCCCGGGATCGAGTCCCACATCGGGCTCCCTGCTCGGCAGGGAGTCTGCTTCTCCCTCTGACCCTCCTCCCTCTCATGCTCTCTGTCTCTCATTCTCTCTCTCGCAAATAAATAAAATCTTAAAAAAAAACAAACAAAAAAAAAACAAAAAAAAAAAAAAAAAGAAAAGAAAAAGACCCAGCCAAAGAACTTTCTTAATTATAATACTGTATGTAGCCTAAATTATTCATGCTGTAGTTTAAAGTCATGTAGTATTATTCTTTCATTAAGAGAAATGAAAACCACCTTCAATTTAATAATATTCTTTTGTATATTTTAAGCCCATTATTAAGGTTCTTCTTAATCTTTTTTTTAGGTCTAAGAAACCTAATTTGTTATAATTTAAATTTATGAATCCTCTGTCTAACATTTAATGGTCTTTCACATCTCTTCTTAGACCTGTATTCACATCTGTCATGTCTCTATTTGGAACTTAAATCTGAATATAATGCATTTGAGAAACATGAGTATAAATGAAATCTTTACTGAAGTATTCTACACACAAAAAACCCTCTGTTTATGTGTATAGTTATGTTCTGTCTTAAATTTACCACCCTGCATAACTTTTTATTTATAATAACTGCTATAATTTAACAAAGTCATTTAAAACTTGGATTATTTTTACTGGGTCTAGAATTATTGAGCTCTACAAACTTAATTAATGATCTTCAAGCTTATCATCCTGATAATGGAAAAACTATGTTACATAAGAAAAATGACTACTATATAGTTTTGTCTTATTTTTTTAAGTTTTATCTTATTTTTTAATCAATATCTAAGTCAAATTTGACAGTGATATGTTAGTCAATGTATTTTGGATAGCAAATACAGTTTCATCTTATATGGCAAATCTGAACAATTTGTGGATCCCTACATTGATGTATTGAGTGTGTGAAACCAAATCCAGGCTCAGAAGGGAGAGTGTCATAATTAATTAGTGATGTCTGTCATGGATTTATGTCAGGAGATTTAGATCTTCATGGAGGAAATTATTTTTCTCTTTGTTTTACTTGAATATGCTTTATATGTGTGAAGTTCAGAGACAGCAGATACGTGTTAAATGGAAATATTTAAGGAAGGCATGACTCAAACCTTTTTGAAAAAGCTGTGGTGGTAAGTTGTTGAGGACTTTTTCTTAACAAACAAAGACATTTTCTTGGAAATTTGGGTTAATTCCTAATTTTACTGATAGAATATAGAAGAGCTAGTTGATATATTAGGTATCTTTTGTTGTATAACATTATCATAGTGAATTGAGGGACATAAAATGGCACAGATTTATAATCTCATAGCTTCTGAGCATCAAGAATCCAGACATTGTTTAGCTGGTTTCTCTGGGTCCTCTGTCAGCTTGCAGCTGATGAGAAAAAGAGAAAGGCTAAACATAAAATGTTCTCTGATTGGCTACAGTTAAAATACTCTTACTCAGAATCAAATTACTCAGTGATATACCAATTACTTTGTGTAGGCTTAAGAGTTTTGGAGCAAAACAGCTCTAAACAAAACATATCATCTGAGAGCACAGGGCTAATGGCTACATGAAATACTGAATAAGAAAGCTAATTAAAGGAAGTGGTGTCAGACTCTTTTATTCCTTAGGTTTCTAGAACTTGTTTACCAAGATATAAGCCAGGGCTCTGGTCTCATCTAAGGTTTGACTACGGAAGAAACCACTTCCTCACTCGTTTTACTGGTACCATTCAGTTGGTTATGATGGCCTCAGTTTCTTCCTGGCTGTTAGTCAGAGACTACCCTAACCTCCTTGCCAAGTGGACCTATCCATAGGGAAGCTTGTAACTTGGCAGCTTGCTTTTTCAAAGCTAGCAAGGGAAAGAAAGTCTCTCTTCACCTGATAGGCATTGCGGTCTCATCTCATGTAACATAATCATATCTGCATAATTACATACATCCCATCACCTCTACCATATTCTGTTGGTGGAAGCAAGTTATGGGTTCTGCCTACACTCCAGGGGAGTAGACTATGCAAAGGTCTGACTACTATCTTAGGGCATGTCTGCCACAGTTGGAATGCACAAATTGTTTCAGGGAATTTTCTCTTGATATGAGAAAATATTTTTATGCAGTCTGAAGATATTCTGAACTATCAGTAGTATCTTCTCTAATCCTTGGATACCAGGGCGGGGGTGTGTGAAAGGAAATATTGAAATAAGAGTAATTATATCATTCATAAGAATGGTTATGATAAAACTGCATGCGTAATATCATGAGAAAGTCTGTATTATAAAAAAAAAAACAGACGTAGACAACAGCTGATATCACACAAGTAACAAAATATGTCTGAAGAGGATAAAGTCCATGAAAAAAAAAAAATCTTGGGACTTTAAGTATTATGAATAAGACAAATTATTATTTGTTTCTTGAAATAAACAAATAATTCAAGCATCCAACTGCTGAATTTGCAAACTTAAATCTTAATTGCAATAAATACCAGTTTTACTCTTTCTTGGCATGTAACCAATCATCAGGTCATCCTATCAATATAACCTACATTTTCACTCTCTTCTCAAACTCCATAGAAGACTAGGATATTTGCTTTTTTAGGAGTGCTGATACCCCCAAGTGCCTAAAAGGGTGCTGCACACAGAGGAGGTGCTTTAAATATGTTTGTCAAATCACTTTTCACGGATCTGGGTTCCTGGTTCCTCCTCTCACAGAAATTTTCACCAGATATAAGCCAAAGCAATCTCTCTCTAATTTAGATCTTCAGAAGTTTTTCTGGGGCAAACCACTCTTAAGTTTTATATAAGCTGTTTTAGATGCAAAGTAGGATACAGATGAAAGCACAAAGATTTTTGGTGCATTTTCAAGGGAACAGGGTTAATATTTAAAATAGCATCATAAAAAAATATAGTGTAAGAACTCAGGAGCATGGCTCATAATCTGGCCTCAACGCTCTGGTGGCATGATACTGGATGGCTTAAATCCAGGGGGTCAGATTTTGCCAATGAGGCCCCGAAGTCATGACTGATTTCAAAAGAGATTCCTAAAATTAAAAAAAAAGCAAACATAACTTTAAAAGGCCAGAATATAGGGAAATATCTGTACCTTATTTGTAAAAATATATTAAGTCATTATGAAGTTTTTTTCATAGGATTTTGAAACTTTAAGAGATGACATTAATTACATTGAAATTTAAGATACATTTACTGAATATGGTTTTAATAGAATGCCTTTTATTAAAAAGATATTAGGACTTGCCTTTGTTTTTATTTTTGAGATTAAACTATGAGCTCTTGCTTGCTCTCAAAGATATTCTAGCCATGATTTCATGATGGGTCACTTGAAGAGTAAGGTAGGGTTTTCTTTATCTGAGGCCTCACACTAGAAATTCTGATTCTGAGTTTATAATTCTAAAAGCCCACTGTCTAAGAAGGGAGAAGAATATATTTAAAAGTTACATTCTGGGGGGAGGAGCAAGATGGCGGAGGAGTAGGAGACCTGGATTTCATCTGGTCTCAGGAATTCAGCTGGATAGGGATCAAACCATTCTGAACACCTGCAAACTCAATAGGAGATGGAAGAAAAGAATAGCAACAACTCCGAACAGAAAAGCGACCGCTTTCTGGAAGGTAGGACGTGTGGAGAAGTGAATCCGAGGTGATATTCAGGAGGATAGACAGCGGGGGAGGGGGCCTCTGTCGGCCGCTTCTGGCAAGTGATAGAGCCACAGAGCACAAAATCGGAACTTTTAGAAGTCGGCCCCGCTGAGGGATGTCGCTCCAGTGGCTAAGCAGGGGGTGGAACCCTCGTGGGACAGTGTGGTCTCAGGACCCTCGGGGTCACAGAAAGACCGGGGGTGCCTGAGTGTGGCAGAGCTCCCAGGTTTCGGAACGGGGAAGCCGGCTGCAGAGACGGAGCCGAGGAGTGGGCTCTCAGCTCGGGGTTGCCATAAACCATGATCCGTGGCACAGTTGGGCCACTGCTCCTCCAGCAGGGACCAACAAGCGGCAGATCCGGGGAGACTCCCCTTCCTCCCCGGGGAGGAGCGGCGCAGGAGCGCACCACAGGGATCTGCTGGGTTTGGAGACTCCACACGGGGTCGGGTGCCAGAGATAGAAACGCTCGGTCACCGGCCGGGTGAGCACGGAGTGCGGCCGGAGACGGGGGAGATGGGAGTGACTGACTGCTTTTCTCTGGGGCCGCACTGAGGAGCGGGGCCCCGAGTTCTCGACTCCTCCGGGGTGGAGATTGGGAGGCCACCATTTTCACTCTTGGCCTCCAAAGCCGAACAGAAAGCTTACAGGGAACAAAAGCTCCCGAGAGCAAACCCGAACAGATTACTTAGCCCGGACCGGCAAGGGTGGGGCAATTCCGCCTCCGGCAAAGACATTTGGTAACCACGTCAACAGGCCCCTCCCCCAGAAGATCAGCGAGAACAGCCAGACAAGACCAAGTTTACCCATCAATGAGAACTCCAGCGCTAGGGGAATACTGCACATAGAATCCATGGCTTTTTTACCATGCTTCTGTAGTCTTTCAAAGTTAATTTTTTTTTAACTGTCTTTCTTTTTTTGAATTTTTCTTTTTCCCTTTTTCAACCAATATCTTATCAATCCCTTTCTAAAAAAACATTTTTATTTTTCATTTTAGAGTCATATTCTATCCCTTCATAGTAGTTACCCGTATTTTTTGCATATATATATAAGTTGTTCTCTCTTTAAAATTATGAGTTAGTTTCTTCTAACAGATCAAAATATACCCTAAGTCTCTAGTGTATGGTTTTTTTCTACTCCCCAGAAAGGACTGGCATGATATATTCAGAGCACTAAACGAGAAAAATATGCAGCCAAGAATACTATATCCAGCTAGGCTGTCATTGAAAATAGAAGGAGAGATAAAAAGCTTCCAAGACAAACAAAAACTAAAGGAATTTGCAAACAGGAAACCAGCCCTACAAGAAATGTTGAAAAGGGTCCTCTAAGCAAAGAGAGCCTAAAAGCAACATAGACCAGAAAGGAACACAGACAATATACAGTAACAGTCACCTTACAGGCAATACAATGGCACTAAATTCATATCTTTTAATAGTTACTCTGAATGTAAATGGGCTAAATGCCCCAATCAAAAGACACAGATTGGATTAAAAAGCAAGACCCATCCATATGCTGTCTGCAAGAGACTCATTTTAGACCCAAAGACACCCCCAGATTGAAAGTGAGGGCGTGGAAAACAATTTACCATGCTAATGGACACCAAAAGAAAGCTGGGGTGGCAATCCTTATATCAGACAAATTAGATTTTAAACCAAAGACTGTAATAAGAGATGAGGAAGGACACTATATCCTACTTAAAGGGTCTATCCAACAAGAAGATCTAACAATTGTAAATATCTATGCCCCTAACATGGGAGCAGCCAATTATATAAGGCAATTAATAACAAAAGCAAAGAAACACATTGACAACAATACAATAATAGTGGGGGGCTTTAACACCCCCCTCACTGAAATGGACAGATCATCTAAGCAAAAGATCAACAAGGAAATAAAGACTTTAAATGACACACTGGACCAAATGGACTTCACAGACATATTCAGAACATTCCATCCCAAAGCAATGGAATACACATTCTTCTCTAGTGCCCATGGAACATTCTCCAGAATAGATCACATCCTAGGTCACAAATCAGATCTCAACCAGTACCAAAAGATTGGGATCATTCCCTGCCTATTTTCAGACCACAATGCTTTGAAACTAGAACTCAATCACAAGAGGAAAGTCGGAAAGAACTCAAATACATGGAGGCTAAAGAGCACCCTACTGAAGAATGAATGGGTCAACCAGGAAATTAAAGAAGAATTTTAAAAATTCATGGAAACAAATGAAAATGAAAACACAACTGTTCAGAATCTTTGGGATGCAGCAAAGGCAGTCCTAAGAGGAAAGTATATAGCAATACAAGCCTCTCTCAAGAAACAAGAAAGGTATCAAGTACACAACCTAACCCTACACCTAAAGGAGCTGGAGAAAGAACAGCAAACAAAGCCTGAACCCAGCAGGAGAAGAGAAATAATAAAGATCAGAGCAGAAATCAATGAAATAGAAACCAAAAGAACAGTAGAACAGATCAACGAAACAAGGAGCTGGTTCTTTGAAAGAATTAACAAGATTGATAAACCCCTGGCCAGACTTATCAAAAACAAAAGAGAAATGACCCAAAGCAACAAAATCATGAATGAAAGAGGAGACATCACAACCAACACCAAAGAAATACAAACAATTATAAGAACACATTATGGGCAACTATATGCCATTAAATTAGATAAGCTGGAAGAAATGGATGCATTCCTAGAGATGTATCAACTACCAAAACTGAACCAGGAAGAAATAGAAAACCTGAACAGACCTATAACCACGAAGGAAATTGAAGCAGTCATCAAAAATCTCCCAACAAACAAGAGCCCAGGGCCTGATGGCTTCCCAGGGGAATTCTACCAAACATTTAAAAAAGAATTAATACCTATTCTTCTGAAACTGTTCCAAAAAATAGAAATGGAAGGAAAACTTCCAAACTTGTTTTATGAGGCCACCATTCCCTTGATCCCAAAACCAGACAAAGACCCCATCAAAAAGGAGAATTACAGACCAATATCCTTGATGAACACGGATACAAAAATTCTCACCAAAATACTAGCCAATAGGATCCAACAGTACATTAAAAGGATTATTCACCATGACCAAGTGGGATTTATCCCTGGGCTGCAAGGTTGGTTCAACATCCGCAAATCAATCAACATGATACAATACATTAACAAAAGAAAGAACAAGAATCATATGATCCTCTTAATAGATGCAGAGAAAGCATTTGACAAAGTACAGCATCCTTTCTTGATCAAAACTCTTCAGAGTATAGGGATAGAGGGTACATTCCTCAATATCATAAAAGCCATCTATGAAAAACCTACAGTGAATATCATTCTCAATGGGGAAAAACTGAGAGCTTTCCCCCTAAGGTCAGGAACACAGCAGGGATGTCCACTATCACCACTGCTATTCAACATAGTATTAGAAGTCCTAGCCACAGCAATCAGACAACAAAAAGAAATAAAAGGCATCCAAATTGGCAAAGAAGAAGTCAAACTCTCACTCTGTGCAGATGATATGATACTTTATGTGGAAAACCCAAAAGACCCACCCCAAAACTGCTAGAACTCATACAGGAATTCAGTAAAGTGGCAGGATATAAAATCAATGCACAGAAGTCAGTGGCATTCCTATACACCAACAATAAGACGGAAGAAATAGAAATTAAGGAGTCGATCCCATTTACAATTGCACCCAAAACCATAAGATACCTAGGAATAAATCTAACCAAAGAGGCAAAGGATCTGTACTCAGAAAACTATAAAATACTCATGAAAGAAATTGAGGAAGACACAAAGAAATGGAAAAACGTTCCATGCTCATGGATTGGAAGAACAAATATTGTGAAGATGTCAATGCTACCTAGAGCAATCTACACATTCAATGCAATCCCCATCAAAATACCATCCACTTTTTTCAAAGAAATGGAACAAATAATCCTAAAATTTGTATGGAACAGAAAAGACCTCGAATAGCCAGAGGGATGTTGAAAAAGAAAAGCCAAGCTGGCGGCATCATAATTCCAGACTTCAAGCCCTATTACAAAGCTGTCATCATCAAGACAGTATGGTACTGGCACAAAAACAGACACATAGATCAATGGAACAGAATAGAGAGCCCAGAAATGGACCCTCAACTCTATGGTCAACTAATCTTTGACAAAGCAGGAAAGAATGTCCAATGGAAAAAAGACAGTCTCTTCAACAAATGGTGTTGGGAAAATTGGACAGCCACATGCAGAAGAATGAAACTGGACCATTTCCTTACACCACACACAAAAATAGACTCCAAATGGTTGAAAGACCTCAATGTGAGACAGGAGTCCATCAAAATCCTAAAGGAGAACACAGGCAGCAACCTCTTCGACCTCAGCCGCAGCAACTTCTTCCTAGAAACATCGCCAAAGGCAAGGGAAGCAAGGGCAAAAATGAACTATTGGAACTTCATCAGGATAAAAAGCTTTTGCACAGCAAAGGAAACGGTCAACAAAACCAAAAGACAACCGACAGAATGGGAGAAGAGATTTGCAAATGACATATCAGATAAAGGGCTAGTATCCAAAATCTATAAAGAGCTTATCAAACTTAACACCCAGAGAATAAATAATCCAATCAAGAAATGGGCAGAAGACATGAACAGACACTTAGGCAAAGAAGACATCCAAATGGCCAACAGACACATGAAAAAGTGCTCAACATCACTCAGCATCAGGGAAATACAAGTCAAAACCTCAATGAGATACCACCTCGCACCAGTCAGAATGGCTAAAATTAACAAGTCAGGAAACGACAGATGTTGGCGGGGATGCGGAGAAAGGGGAACCCTCCTACACTGTTGGTGGGAATTCAAGCTGGTGTAACCACTCTGGAAAACAGTATGGAGGTTCCTCAAAAAGTTGAAAATAGAGCTACCATACCATCCAGTAATTGCACTACTGGGTATTTACCCCAAAGATACAAATGTAGGGATCTGAAGGGGTATGTGCACCCCGATGTTTATAGCAGCAATGTCCACAATAGCCAAACTGTGGAAAGAGCCAAGATGTCCATCAACAGATGAATGGATAAAGAAGAGGTGGTATATATATATATATATATATATATATATATATATACACAATGGAATATTATGCAGCCATCAAAAAGAATGAGAGCTTGCCATTTGCAATGACGTGGATGGACCTGGAGGGTATTATGCTGAGCGAAATAAGTCAATCGGAGAAAGACATGTATCATATGACCTCACTGATATGAGGAATTCTTAATCTCAGGAAACAAACTGAGGGTTGCTGGAGTGGGGGGTGGGGTGGAAGGGATGGGGTGGCTGGGTGATAGACTGGGGAGGGTATGTGCTATGGTGAGCGTTGTGAATTGTGGAAGACTGTAGAATCACAGATCTCTACCTCTGAAACAAATAATGCAATGTATGTTAAAAAAAAAAGAAGAAGAAGAAGGTAGCAGGAGGGGAAGAATGAAGGGGGCGAAATCGGAAGGGGAGACGAACCATGAAAGACGATGGACTCTGAAAAACAAACTGAGGGTTCTAGAGGGGACAGGGGTGGGAGGATGAGTTAGCCTGGTGATGGGTATTAAAGAGGGCACATTCTGCATGGAGCACTGGGTGTTATGCACAAACAATGAATCATGGAACACTACATCAAAAACTAATGATGTAATGTATGGTGATTAACATAACTATAAAAAATTTAAAAAAAAGTTGCATTCTGTATCTCAGCCTCACATTCCCAGTTTAATTTTGTATAGAATCCTTGAATATTTAGTAAGCTTTTCTTCACCTTGTGAAAACCATAATCTTATTGAGACTGAGAAATTTGGTTAATGCCATGATATAATAAAAACTCTAATTGAAATAATAATCCATTAACCTTGACTTGTCTCCTGTAATCTTTTATAATACCATTTTCCTATCATAAAAGAAAATAATACTAATTAAAATGTGCTAATTTTTAAAGTTCCACAGTGATATTTAAATCAGAAAACTATATAAACAGTTGCTGCTCATTAATAGAGAACTTATAGTAACATGATTATTAGATTGATTTAGAGTGTCTGCTTTTCTGTGACATTCCTCCAATTTATTTTTAATGTCTGATTTTTATAGCTAAATTTTGGTGAATTTACATATAATTAATTAGATGTACTATATATATACATACCATAAAAGCTGAATATTGTGTATATGAATATGTGTATATGTATTATATATTTGAGAGATTACAGTAATGCTATTTTTATGCCTAGTGTTATGGGAATCTCCTGATACTGTAGTTTTAATTTTAAATTCATACTGCACTCTAGTGGGGAATGAGATCAATGCAAAATTGCTCTAATGTTGGTACTTTAATCACATAATTACGGACTATTTATAGTTTTAAAATTGAAAAGTACAAGAATGTTGTGATCTATAATTTTCTCTAAGGTGAAATGCTATGAATATAATTAATATATTATGCATATAATTTGACCATTACAGTAAAATATGATTTTTTTTCTAAATTAGTCTTGAAAACAGGAAAATTGACTACTGAAATAGTTCACTTGGTTTCTTGCAGCATATCTGGAATATTTATCTGTATCTATATAGATATAGATATAACTTATGCCATGTAATCCTAATTTAGGGAAATGTTGAATAAAACTCAACCCTCATTTTTTTTTACCAAGAAGATAAAAGAATGGTTAACTTTCTTCCATAAATTTCAAGAATGACGATTAGATTTTAAAATATTTACTTTTTGGGGCACCTGGGTGGCTCAGTCAGTTAACCATACAACTCTTGGTTTCAGCTCAGGTCATGATCTCCATGGGTTGTAGGATGGAGCCCAGTATTGGCTCCTGGCTCCTCACTCAGCAGGGAGTCTGCTTGTAAGATTCTCTCCTTCTGCCCCTCCCTCCACTCATGCTCTTTCTCTCTCTCTCCCAAAATAAATAAATCTTTAAAAAAATAAAATACTTGCTTGTTGTATTTCATTTATGATTCTAATTTCAAGAAGCAACTTCATTGAAACCTTTGACAACAATGTTTGTCATCACTAGAATCTTTTCTCTGATTTTTAATATGACCTTTGAAATGTTTCTTCAGAATGGCATCTTACAGTTGTAGTTATGAGATTATATTCTCAAAATAATGATTTAATCTTTGTTATATTTTTTACCTTCTTTTTTATTGAGCCAGTCAAGTAAAGTCATGCAAGTATGAATTACAAACTCTATAAGGATTTATACAGATTGTACAAAGTACAGTTTCTCCTTAATTGAAATGGTCTAGAATTCCATGTCCTCTCCAAAAAGTACTTTTTCTTTTTCATAATAAAGCAATTGAGAAAGCTCTTTATAATATAATAGACTCTGTAGGGAACTTCATATCAGTAGATTCCTCTTTTCAGACAAAGCTTGTTCTAAAAAATTTGAATAGTATTTACATGTTTGCTTTTATTTTCTCAAAGAAATTGATTTTGAAACAAATAGACAAAATTTATCACCTCTTGTCCTTGTATAAGTACTTTCAAAACTCAAAGAATTAAAGCTGCCTATCAGTTGAACTTATGAGTTCATTTTTTTTAGTAGCTAGCTGTTATCCACCTGAACTATTCATTTTTCATATCTGTAGATCAAATATTTATTTTATTTTCATCTAATGACAAATGACTGCTACATACATGGTCATACCAAGGTTTCTAAAGGTATTTTTAGTGTTTGCTATTTAGTTATGCCACTGTTTATGGGAACTGGTCTGTGCTAAATGTGTTCTATATTATAAGTCCCTCTCTATTTCATTTAAAAAATTTCTATGGCAGTAGAAGCCATTGAAAAAACAATAATCATTTAGATTAGTTTATTTATGCCATTTACTATTGTATGATTTTATAGGTCATTTGTAAAACCCCTTTTAAAGTATGGTTTATTGTGCTCTAAACTGCCTGTTGGCAGATGTGATCTACTGCCACTTCATAATATTGTAGAACCTTAAGATTCTTGAAGATTTTAAAAGCTTATCCATTTGATAAGGTAGCAGATCCAAGAACAAGGGCTAAAGGCAACCATGGGCAAAACAATGGAACCTGGCTTGTTAACTTTGAAATAAAACACCAAAATTATCTGTAGAGAAAGTTTTCCACTCAATTAAATTAAGTTTGTTTGTCAAATAATATACACTCCTGTAAATGCTTCTAATTTTATGCTAATGGTTGTTGATTGTTTTGGTAGGGTTGAAATACTAACCAAAAATGGAGTTTCTGAATTCTTAATATGGAGATTGGTTGGATAACAGTGTGTGTGTGTGTGTGTGTAGCTTATTCTTCATCCTGATTGGAACTTATCATAAATAGACAAAAGGCCTCAAAAGGTGTGTTAAATTTTTCATTAATAGGTTGGTTGATTATTTAATAGGCAAACTGAATTCAAGAAAATGGCTTGGAACCATGGTCCCTATTGGATTTCCCACCCTTTCCTGTCTGAATTGCATTTACCTCCCCAGTTATATGCAGGGCAGCTGGAAAATTCTGGGCCTTCCATTCAAGGATGTGAGCCTTTATACTTTAAGTTCACATATCGCAACTGAGAAGAGAAGAAAATGTAATTTTTTAAAAAGTTTTATTTTTATTTAAGTAATCTCTACACCCAATGTGTGGCTCAAACGCATGACCCCAAGATCAAGAGTCACATGCTTTTCTGTCTGAGTCAACGAGGCACCCCAGAAAATGTAATTTTAAGTGAATTTGAAATACAGAGCCAAGATGGTTGGCCACGCATGAGGTGGTGATCCTTTCCTTCACCCTCCCAATCACACAATTTATTTTTCCTGCTTGGAAATAAATGAGCGAGGGATGAAGAAAAGAAGAGAAGCTTCTTTCTTAGTTCTTTCCCAGTGTATAGAAGTTCCAAAGAAATTCTGGCTTGATGTATCAAGAAGAGAGAGAATGGTCCCTGACCTTTCCCCAATCTAAAATAAATAAATCTTTTATTTTAGAATAGTTTTAAATGTGTAGAAAAGTTGCCAAGTTACTAGAGTTCCCATATACCCCACCAACCCAATTTCTTCTCTTGTTGACAGATTAGTATGGCCCATTTGTCACAACTAATGGACTAATAATAATATATTAATATTAATGAAACTGCATAATTTATTTAGATTTTATTTCTGTTTTTTTTTTTTTAACCCAGTGTTCTGACTGTCTTTCGGGACTCCATCCAAGATACCACCTTTCATTTACTTTTAATATTTCCTTTGGCTCCTCTGGGCTGTGATAATTTCCCAAACTTTGTTTTTGATGACCTTGACAATTTTCAGGAGTAATAGTCGGGTATTTTGTAGCATGTCCTTCATTTTTTGTCTGATGTTTTTCTCATGCTTTGACTTGGGTTATGTGTTTTTCTGAGAAAGACATGTAGAGGTGAAAAACCATTCTCAACACGTCATATCAAGGATACATGCTGTCAGCATGACTTATCACTGTTGTTAGCCTTGATTACATAGCTGAGGTAGTGTTTGTCAAGTTTTTCCACTATAGAGTTACTTTATTATTTGGAAGCAAGTCACTAAGTATAGCCTGCTCTTAAGGGATAAAGAGTAATGTTCCATCTTTCTTGAGGAAGGGTATCTATTTAAACTATTTGGATCACTTCTTCATGGGGGATTTGCATCTTCTTCCCCATTTATTTTTTAATATCAGTATGTATTCCTTGATATTTTATATTTAAAGTATAAAGTATTTTATACTTTGGACTATAATCCAATAATATGGTATTTAGTTGGTTGTTCCAGCTTTGGTCATTGGGACCTCCTTCAATTGGCTTCTATGTCTACTCCCCAACTTTTGATTATTAATAAGTTGGGTTACACCAAACTTAGGGTCCACCAGAGTTATGGCCTGTTACCCTGGGGGTGATGTGGGGAAGAAAAGATCAGCAATTTTCAGGATAGTCTTAACACCAAAAGCTGGTGCTTTGGTTCAAGTGGTGACATGTAAGCTTCTACCTCAGAAGGTTCCCAAGTGGGTCAAAACAAGGTACTATAAATCAACTTCAAGAACCCTATTGTTTCCCAGGAAAAATATTGTTTCCACTTTTATTTTTCTCAAATTATGCTCAGATACATGGTTTAATATAGTTTACCAAAGATGAGTTCTCTTATGTACCCCACCTTTTATTTCTATGATCATAGGATTAATTTAAACTTTTTGTTTACAAAATTTAAAACACACACACGCGCGTGCATGCACGCAAGCAAATACCTAATTCCTACAGTAATCATCCCTAGGATAATTTTAATCCTTAAACCTATTACATGATACAGTCTAGATCCACATTATTATGTAAAGCCACAGACTTTCAAAGTGTCTTCAGTGGTTCTGAGGGATAGAGGTTAGGTGGAAAAAAATGAGTTAATTGATAAAATAGTTTGGGTTCCAAGCTAGATACCTAAAGTCTATGTAGGACTACTGAATTTTTTTTTCTCAGTGAAACTCAAATGAGCAAAATTTCCCTTCCAGAAGTTAAGTGATAATTTTACCATGTGAGGACTAAAAAATTACTTATGTATATCACCTCCTACTTTAGAGAGTGCCATTTGAAACATTGCTGTTTTCTTGCAAATTCTATAAATGTTTTGTGACCCCAGTCACAAGAATTTATTCAAGATTTCCTTTTTTTTCTAATGTTCATGCCACATGGTTAATATATCGTACTTTCTACTTCCTTTAAGAGTTGTTATCCTTGCCTCTCCCCCTCCCAGTACAAAATTAATTATCGACTCTGGTGACCTAGTCTTCACTTTCTTTAGTGATCAGGGAAACCCTCATGTGTAAGCAAATAAATCTCATAGCCTTGGTAGAAAATTTCTTCTCCAGTATTTTCTCCTACTAAATTGTTGGCAGACATTCTTATTTTCTAGGTCAAGGTGGAAATGTGAATCAAGGATGAAAATGTTTCCTTCCAAACAGGCATATATTTATTAAAAATGTTGTATCACAAAGGCTCATGTACTGGGACTGTCTGTGTAGTTTGGCCTAGTTCTGACAAACCTACCATTCATTCAGTAGGATACAGGTTCTCTTTTTTTGGCTTATTTCTTTCAAATATATTGATATTTATTTATTTATTTATTTATTTTTTAAAATATTTTATTTATTTAGTTGACAGAGAAAGACACAGCAAGAGCAGGAACACAAGCAGGGGGAGTGGGAGAGGGAGAAGCAGGCTTCCCACTGAGCAGGGAGCCCGATGTGGGGCTCGATCCCAGGACCCTGGGATCATGACCTGAGCCGAAGGCGGACGCTTAATGACCGAGCCACCCAGGTGCCCCCAAATATATTGATTTTTAAAATAATAAATATAGTAAGTGGCCATTATGTAAAATTTTGAAAATGAGGAAAAGATGTAGAAAAAAAGCTAACTCTAATCTCACCATTCAGAATCAACTACTATCATTTTTTCTAAGTTTTATTTGTGTTTTACATAGTGTAAACATTTGTAAATTTACATCCTGTGTTTGTTTTTTAATTATATAGAAAGAATTTCCCATGTTGCAAATTTTTCCGATCTGTTTCATTGGCTATATAATATCACAATGATTATTATTATTATTATTATATTTTAAAGATTTTATTTATTTATTTGACAGAGAGAGATACAGCGAGAGAGGGAACACAAGCAGGGGGAGTGGGAGAGGGAGAAGCAGGCTTCCCGTTGAGCAGGGAGCCCCGATGTGGGGCTCGATCCCAGGACACTGGGATCATGACCTGAGTCGAAGGCAGACGCTCAACGACTGAGCCACCCAGGCGCCCTAATATCATAGTGATTGAATGCACCATCATTTACTTAATCTTTTTCATGGTATTTGAGATAAAAGACTTTAAACATATAAATCAGCTCTAGACGAGAGAAGTTTTGAAACATTCTGAATACAAACCTGGAGTAGATACTTAAATTCTTTAATATAAAATAAGAAAAGCTAGGGGCACCTGGGTGGCTCAGTTGGTTAAATGTCTTCCTTCAGCTCTGGTCATGATCCCAAGGTCCTTGGATTGAGTCCCACATCAGGCTCCCTGCTCAGTGAGGCATCTGCTTCTCCCTCTCCCTCCCCCCACTTGTGCTCTCTCTCTCTCAAATAAATAAAATCTTAAAAAAATAAAATAAGAAAAGCTATTTTTTTATATATTTTGCTTTAACTAAGATTATGTAATCATTTCACGATATCTATTTTCTTTTCAATATGACCACTTAGGGCGCCTGGGTGGCTCAGATGGTTAAGCGTCTGCCTTCAGCTCAGGTCATGATCTCAGGGTCCTGGGATCGAGTCCCGCATCGGGTTCCCTGCTCAGTGCAGAGCCTGCTTCTCCCTCTCCCTCTGCCACTCCCTCTGCTTGTGCTCTTCTGTCTATCTCTCTGTCAAATAAATAAATAAAATCTTAAAAAAAAAAATATGACCACTTAAATTATATGTTTAATATTTTCTAATAGGGGCTACTTGAGTAAGAAAGATGAAGCTTCCTTCTTGAAAAGAGGTTAACATATTTTAAATAAATTGGTCCTCCCAAAAGTATGAATTATATGCTTTTACTCCTTTTGGGAATTAGATACTTCAATATTCTTTGATTCAAGTATTAGGTATTTGGCTTGATTTAGTAGAAAAATGTTGATTGTTAAAATTATTTTAGCATTTATTATCTCATTCACCTGATGCCAAAGCCCATCTTCTAATGACCTTCTTATCATTATCAGTAAGTTGAATAATGGTAAGGACCATCCTCATCTTGCTTATCAGTTTATCTCCACCACCTAGGAGATTGCCTGCCACACAGTAGGCAATTAATAAATGCATGTTAAAATAATTGTTGCTTTCCTCTGCCAATATTTCCAACGACAATAAAATAAATCCTTGAGAAATCTGGAAAATTGGAATGGTCCCAAACCCGGACCATAAGAGTTGTACAGAGTCCCATGTAGTGAAAACATAGAAAAATTTTAGAAAGGAGCCATTGTTTTAAGTAATTTCTAAATGAATAGTAAAATATGTATTGCAGTAGTTAATTATTACCATGTTAAAGCCAAAGGTACTGGAATTATCAGTGGCCCTTTTCTGTTGGATTTGAGTGTACAAAGCACATATTTATCCTAAAATAATATATTCCATTGTAATCCATAGATAAGTTACACTTTTTTCACCCTACTTATGAAGATACCTTGGGTATTCAGAATCTCTTTTGTGCTCCAGGTATAAAATATAAAATTTTAGGTACTGAAACAATTTCAGCATTTTTGTATTTGTAGGATATATCCATCCAGATATAAGTGACTTTACTTAATGTGCAAGGAATAGAAAAACAAGAGAAAGTTATTTAGTTGAATCAAAAGGGAAATATCTAATACATTAATACATGCTAGAGAACAAGATGATGAAGAATTTGGGATTTGAAGATTAATAAAACTGCTCTCCTACTGTACCATTTATTTGCTGTGTGACCCTGGGCAAGTTATTTAACCACTCTCAACCTTAGTTTCTTCAACTATGAGACAGGAAAATCTATAGTGTCTATTCTATTGTCAAATGATTGAATGAAAAAATGTATGTTAGACCCTTTTCAGACCTTTAACCCACTATCTGACATAGAAAAAACAAAGTGAAATGTTTCTCATTTGTATTCCATTAAAGAAACTAACTACTTTAGATAGTATGAAAGTGATGCACTAAAAAGGGAGGAAGTGGAAATTTTGAATTCTTATTATCTAGAACAATGCTTATTTGCTACCCAATTCAGTACTATGAAAGAATCTGGAGGTCTTGATCAGCCTGTTCATAAATTCCTTTGCGCCCCTAGATTTCACATGTGCACATGATGGAGAAAGTGAGGCTGAATTTTTACCTGATGACTTTGAAGAAAAACCGGAAAGAGAAAAGAAACATACCAATTTCACTTTGTGCAATGTTTGTAACATTCAGCTGAATTCGGCAGCTCAAGCACAAATCCACTATAATGGCAAATCACATCAAAAGAGATTAAAACAACTGAGCAATGGGATGCTGAAGAATGACAATGGTAAGTTTTTCTAAAAATATATTCTCAATTTTACATCATCAACTTAAGTTATTTGTGTACCTGCAGATGTACACAAGAATAGACTAATCTATTTTTAAAACCAGGACAGAACATTAAATAAAAGCTTTATCAGCACAGTACATTAAATAATCTCTCACAGCGTTTTGGATGAAAAGGGGAAATTTTGTTTGTTGTATATATTTAATTGTATTAGGATTGTTTTCATGACCCTCCAAGATATTTGTTATAATTTGAAAAAGTTGACATTAGTGTTCCTTGATGTTCACCTTTAATGTAGTTTTTTGGAAATGGACATCCTTTTAAATTTTATATAAAACAATATTTAGAGTTTTTGTTTTTGCATGTTAAGGGGCTTCAGTTGGTTAGTAAGATTGCAGTTAAATTGAGAAAAATACATATCTTATGAACTAGGTGTTTGAACAATAAAGTATGATCTGTCAGTACTTAAAGATTGTTTAAATTTGCTAGTGAAAATACTAGCAAATGTGTTAGTATTAGAAATCATTTTAAGAGAATGTAAAAAAAATCCTATCATATTGCCAACAATGCATTGATCAATATGGTGCTTAACAAAATTTATTGCTACATTTTCTATTCATTTGTTAGTTTAATTGTTTTAGAATACTTTTTGAAAGTGTATGTTGAGTTTTGGAGTAAACAGATTTTAAAAATAGCACAAAAATACTTTTGGAAACAAATGCAACTTTATTAGAAAAAGCAAGGAGAGGTGAGGGAGAGGAGGGGTGGATTCCTTAGGAAAGCTAAATCAATAGCAAACAAAATGTTACAATCTTGTATTCTGGTTGGATACTTCATGTTTGAAAAATAAGATACATTTTGTCTAAATTTTAATGGCACTTAAAAATGAGACTGAATTTTGACCTGTTCTCATGACTTGGCATCATGAAGATTTTTTAATATAAATTTGTAGTTCGCTTCAAGGCTACCAAATAATGAGAAGAAAAACAGTACATTTTTAAATTGGAAATTATTTCTACCTTGCTTTGTTCTTTATAGTATGGCTAAGCTAAAATAGTCTAATAGAAAGGACTCCATATTTCTCTTTCTACTGTATTGCAAATAGTTAATCTTGGATGTTATTGGTCAAAGACATGTAAAAACAAAACAAAAATAGTCATCAGAAAATAATTGAGAATTATTAAATTCTATAGGCATAAGATGAACTAGTAAGACAGAATGTGTTTCTTAAGTCCTGCTTAAAAATATATATTTCACAGCCTCTATTTTGAACTTCTTAACCTTATGTTTGACATTTAGGTAAAACCTTCTTAAGCACAGTATGATTCAATTTCAAGTTGTTTTTCTTTAAGTTTGTATTGTTGGAGATAATGGTGGCAGCTTTGGTGTTTTCCTTTACCTATGTTTATATTGACAAACTTCTTTTGGAGGAATAATAAATGATATCATAGAAAGAAACCAGGACAAAAGTCAGTCATGCCTGCCTTAGAAACTCAAATCAGAGCCAGTCCCAAACAAAATTTAGAATGGTCAAAGATTTTCAAATCCTAGTAATAGGAATGAGTTCCCTCAAATTGATTATTTTAAAATCATTTTATCAGTGTATTCATTATGGGCTAGTATTGTGGTAAAGTCTTTATATGCATTTTCTTGCTTAATTTTTCCTTACAATCACAGAGATGTTGCCATTATCTTCTTATAAATGTGGAAATTGAGGATAACATTGATTAAATAGTGTGATGAAGGTCATACAACTATTAAATGGTCAAACTAGCAATCAAACTCAGGTCTTATTCATTTACATACCTGCACTTCTGAAGTCTACTGCCTTCTAAGAATGAATATTCTGCAGAAATTTCTTTCTTTCTTTCACTCAAAGAGAGAATTCATTTTAAGAGAACGTAAAAAAATCCTATCATATTGCCAACAATGCATTGATCAATACGGTGCTTAACAAAATTTATTGCTACATTTTCTATTCATATTTTTTTTTTCCAAGGCTCTTTCTAGTAAAAGTCTTTAAAAACAACCATGAATTAGTTAGAACACTTGGTTTAGGTCATATTAGTTTGGTCTGGAATGATACTTCAGAGGAATGCTCACCTTTATCTGCAGGTGGATCTTACTATGGGCAATCAACCTCACAATTGCGTTAGTACCTTACATTAATATAGAAACATATTATTTCTTATACATATTCCTCCACCTCCCCACTCTAAAAGTGTACTTTTTTAGACCTGTTCACGAATAAGAAAGGAGCCCAATTCCAAGCCTCATATATCTATTAATGGTAATTCCTTTACCACACAGAAACCAAGCTAAAAATGGAATTCCTAAGAATAAAGGATCCTATAAATTCTTAGTTGAGAACATTATCATTTTTATTTAGAGAAAGATATGGAAATTGTTTTATTCTTCTTCTTGACTGTTCATACTTGCAAAATGGACTGCAAGACTCGCCCACAAAATCATCTGCATCTACTTCCTGGAAATCTACCTAAGACACCACCAATGCTTGCTGTATCTTAATAAGTAATATGCATAATATGCTTCATTGTGCAAACGCAACAAAATTTAATACTTTCCCCCATCTGTATTGTCTATTTGATGCCTAAATATAAGTGGTGATAAAAAAAAATGCAAAGAGAACAAAAAGTGAGTTAGTATTTATTGTTCCAGGTGATTTATATATATCATCTATTAAACCCCAATCAACAACTCTGCAAAGAATATATTATTCTATTTTATAAATAAGGTAGCCAGGAATCAAAGGGGCTAAGACACTTACCAAATAATTCTATCCATAAAGTCACCTGTCTCCATTATCAGCAACATACAAATTTCTCTGGTAAATGTAAATTCTAGTGTCACAAAATTATATCCTACATCTGGATGTATTCTTATGTTGTTGAGTTGTCATTTTTTAAACTACTTAACTTACATTATTACAACAAATCTGAGTTTCCTTAAATTCTCTTTACCAAATAACTGCTGAAAATATTTTGTAGAGAATAGAGTCATGTAAATAGGTCTTTTATAATTTATCACTGTTATTCCAGAAATACATTTCTTTTTGTTGCACATTTTTTAAAGATGAGAAGATACAGAAGTGGCAAAAGGGTATTCTCTAGTTAAAAGTTGCTTAAATGTGTAGACTTTATCATATTCCAGAGATTCCATGCTTCACCCTCTCATGAAAGCTACAGAGAAATTCCAGTACAAACTGCATGGCTTACTAATTTTCTCTTTGGAAAACATCTTTATTTATTTACTTAGAAGTTAAGTTCTGCAAATGACTATTATTATTACTTTTTTTTTAAAGATTTTTTTTTTTTTATTTATTCATGGAGACAGAGAGAGAGGCAGAGGGAGAAACAGGCTCCCAAGGAGCAGGGAGCCCGATGTGGGACTCGATCCCAGGACCCTGGGATCATGACCTGAGCCGAAGGCAGACGCTTAACCATCTGAGCCACCCAGGCGCCCCCATGACTATTATTTTTCTGATGATAAAAATAATATTGTCCCATCTGGACTATTCATAAATGTACAAAACTAAAATGAAAATCGCCTAGAGTCCTGCAGAGATAATTTCATCTAAATTGTCACAATTCTATCAGGTATGCAAATAAATATGAGTAAGCAATATTGGATGTACAGTATTACATGCATGATAATATAATGGTGTTTGCATACCACCACCTTTTTATGAATGCATATTTTAAAATTACCCTAAAGAAATTAATAATGGAATTGTGATTTCTGGCTAAATGTTGAGATTTTGCTCACATTTGTCACTTTATATTCTAATTATGTAATATATCCTATAATGGAAGAACCTTGAGGTTTTTATTGTGTATATAGGGTTTTTTTTTTTTTGTATATAGGGTTTTAATAAGATTTTCAAGAAGTATAAAGTTGAGTATTAAAATGAAGTATACTAAGAGTATATAAATATACTAAGATAAAAGTATACTTTTATCTAAAAACTGAAATTTGAAGATTAGCATAAACATGCTCCTTTGATTCATAAGAGCATTTTGGAATACATATAATAAAGGGTAAAACTTTCAGAGTATTTAAAGTTTCTATGACCAACTAATTTAATTCAATTTCATGTGCTCATTCACCATGGTTAAGCTGTTGTTAAAGCTTGTTAAAGGATTGAGTAACAAGTTGACCTATTGTGACAACTTTATTTTATTCATAATACCTTTGTCATATTTGAATTATTTTATTAAGCCTGGTTTTCCATTTTTATTGGGTTGAAACTGCTATCAAATAATTCAGTTTTATCTAATAGTATTCTAGAGTCTTTCGGTGCTCATTGTTTTGTAACACATAAATCTAGAATATTGTCACCCTTATATATCCTCTTAGCATTAAATTTTCTTTTATTTAACAGAAAAGCTAAATAAAATTTTCCTTTCAAGCTCTCACTGATCTATTTTCTTTTCTCTTTCCATTGATTGTCCCAGATGAGGTTTAAAGTGTCGGTGGATTTTCAATTTAGAAGAGGTGCCTTCTCTTGCAACATTGGTAGTTAATAAAAATTCAAAATAGTTTCATAGAATTTTCTGTTACTTCAGGCCTTGATTTTATAATAAATTTCTCATTTATATAAAAATTCATTTCACCTTTTGATTTCCAAGGACTATTTGTGCTTTTGTAGAATGTCCATGGACTAGTTAGAACTTACTAGTATATTTATGGATTAGTAGTGATGCCTTTTGGGGTCATTTTACTAAATAATGATAACTGCTTTCTAAATAATATCTATATTAGTATATGACATAATGTGATATGGCAATAAGGAATGTTGCTTTTCTCAAGCTTCTCTCTTCTCGACCTTTAGAAGGTTCAGCCTAGGGGAGACAATGAAAAAATGCTGATATGAAATTGTCCAACATTATGTAATAAGACATTTTGTTCTTGTTTGAGTGATCTAAGTTTCTTTTTTATCATTGAAGGATAAAAATATGGGAGAAAATGACAAATGCTAGTTTTATCATGTTCAAATTTTGAGTAGGTTTTTGGCTTTGGTTACCAACTTTTTTTTTTCTCCATAAAAGAAAAACACGTTGATCATTTCAAACAGGTGGAATTCTAGCCACTAGCTACATGTTTCACCCGGGCTTAACATTAATTTCATTGAATAGTAGCATCTTTGTCAACACAGAGATTTCTTATCCAGTCTATATCTCTAAGAAAACCCCTCTTTACTGGGATAATAGTGACATTTTATAATCTGAGGCTGATAATCCAGCATGACCCCTATCTGGAGACCACCCCAGTAGGCAACTGTGCCCAGGAAAAAGTGTACTCTAGTTCGTCATGACTGTTGTTATTCATGAAAAATTAGGTGAAATGGCCACTAGGAGAAGCCTTAAGGAAAAAAAAAAATGAATTAAATGCATGCCATTTAGTTTGAGAATAGAATTTATTTGGGATGTAACAGTTTTCTATTGGAGATTTTCTATGTGTATATGTGTGTGTCTGTTTGGGGCGGTTTGAAGAGTTGGGAGCTTCTAGCAGTGGTAGCATAAACTGAGGATGCAGAATAATTCATTTGTGCATCAAAACTTCAAATCTGTTTAGCACAGTTTGAACTCTCTCTTGTTTCCTCACCTTTTGCCCCTTTCAGTCACTACCTACTTCCACAGCAATCTCCTCCGGTTCTAGTGTTTCTATTCTCCAGTCTTAGGAAAATAATCACTTTCAATTTTCTATGTTTAAAAGTACATATTTTTTCATTATTTTTCTATTTCCTTTATATTTTCCCTGAAGTAATTTGCCCACAGTAACAGAGCTAGTAGGTAATGGAAACGGGATGATTTTATGTATGAATTTCCCTTTCCTAAACAGGTTAGTTTGCATGTAGAGGCCAGCCCTATTTAAGTTGGCGTTGGGAGGTTTCTACAGCTTCAGCCCAGGCATAGCATGCTTCATCATTTTGTGCTTGTTTCTCAGAAACACTAAATAGTAATATGAGCATATGTGTATGTGTGTGTGTGTTTTTAAGTTGGCACTTTTTTAAGATTCATTAAATAGACTTTCAAAATACTAATTTTAAGTCTTTGAATAAAAGGTAAGAAAGTAATTTTCAAAAATAGCAACCTAGACACATCTATTTCCTCTTATTTCCAAAATTACAATGATGTGACACAAGAAATTTGAGAACAAAAGTAAATAAATCCATAGCAGCGCTGCACAATGAAGAGTAAAATAGAAATTTCTGGAAGATATAACAAAAATGTGATGAGAATGAGGTAAAACCCTGACTCTAAACACAAATATGGCAACCCACAGAGGTAGGGAAAAAAGCTCTATAATTTTATTCCCAACAAAACTTTAGAATACCTCTAAGATTAATCTGAAATAGCCTCAAAGGTGCAGCTCAGTGTTTGATGAACATTGTGATGAATTTAGTCATGTTGGTTTGCAGTTAGAGATGGGGTATAATTGACCTGCCCAAACTAATTGTAGACAAGTGAAGAGCAAATGAGTCTGGGGACTAGGAGCCAGACAGGTCGGAAAATGAATATCTTCTTGGGGTCAGGGACAAGGGGATGGAGGGGACAGACTTATCTAGTCTGAAATTTTAATTTGTTAACTTTGTAATGTGTGCTATATTCTCTCTTATGTCTCACCTGTGGAATCTTCAGTAAAGACAGTTCTGTTTACTGACATTTTATATGCAGTTAGATTCTTCTTGGGAAACTTAAATGGGTGTCAAGACTATCCAGATTGAGGTTGACACTAGGTACACAGGTAGAAAGACAAAAGACAGATTACATATGCTTGCCCATTTCCAACTACTTGTGTCAGGTACAGTGTTGAAATCAAAGATATGAGCAAGACATATTTACTAGTTGCTTAAGATTTGCCAATCTTTAGAGGAGAGAAAAAAATGAATGTAGATTTCAATTCAAGATTTTACTTCAGAGAGAATATGTGACAAAAAAACACATATGATTTTCCTTTAAGATTTTATTTCAATGGCTAAATAAAAGTATACAAGTGTAGAAGATTGTATGAACTGATCATTGACTTAGAGGTACAACAAGTATAGTTTCAAAAGGAGAGGAATAAAAACAGAATTAATGTAAGAATATTAAACTTCATTAACATATATTAAACAAACATGTATGCAATAGTAATTCTGATAAATAATTCATATTTCCCAATTCCAAAGAAGATTACTATCTTCTAACAAAGAAAATTGGTGCAATATATATAACTAGCAGGAGAAATAAAATAGTGAATACAGCTTGAATGAAGAATTAGCAAGATTCTAGATTAGAACCCTGTTTGTATGCTATGTGACTATTGTTACATTAGTTTAGAGTAGTGTGGTTAAATGTTAAGACTGAACAGAGGAAAAGCTGATTGGAGGGTTGGTAGCAAAGATGATGATTTGACCTAGATACTTAGTCAGATACTAAATGGAGTTTTATCTCATTGATAGAAGAACTATAGCTGAGGGAGTTATAAAATAGCCAAAAGAAAGAAGAAGAGGGAAAGCAACCTTAAAATTTAATTCTTGTTCTATAGGAGGAAGCGAAATATCCTAAGATAATGAAGGTGTCAGAAATACAAATAATGAGTAATATTTGTTGTGAATTTACTTTGTGCTTGGTATGTAATTAAATGTATACTAAATCATATTTTTGTGAGTTACTATAGTTTATTTGTGTCCATTATGTAGATCAGTAAACTGAAACAAAGAAGGTAATTTGCCCAAGGTCTCTTAACTAGAGTCAGACCCTGAACCCTGGCAAGCTGGCTCTAGACTCTATGCTCATATTCATGACATTACATCACCTCTCAAGCTTGGAGAACAACTAGGATTGCTCCAGGATTCAGAAGCCAAAGGAGGAGAAAATTTCAGAAAAAGAATGTGGTTAACCAGTGGATCCTGAAGGCTTTTTTCAGAAAGGTCGAGAAAGGCAACCTATATTGGAGATCTGAAAATTGTAAAATGGCAGGTGTCTTTGAAAACTTATTTCAATGAAGTGGGACAAGCCAAGCCAGAATTTGAAAGGTTAAGACAGTGTTTCTCTGTCGGTCTTTAGAACACGTGATTCAGAATCACCCTGTGTTTTCCTTAAAAATTCAAATTCCCTGGATATGCATTCCAAGCTCCCTTAATTGGTATTCTCCAGTAACATTTAGTTAGAAGAAATAGAAAATCAATAAGAGGGAAAGGAAGAGAAAGAGCAATGAGATGGCCATGGCCTAATTTGCATACTTCATTCAGCAGCAAAAGCTCTGCTATAGAGGCATTTTAGTGACCATCTGTTTTTATTTTAACATGTGCTGGGGAAAGATGAATTGCAAACCCAAGAGACGAATCAAAGTGTTTTCTTGTTATATTTTCAGCAATGTTTCAGGGACTCTCATAGATCTACAAGTCATGAAACCAAATGTTTATCTCCCTCTAAATCTAGTTCTGGTGGTTGTGAGTGGGTCTTGAACACTGTAGGTAATTTGAGGACAGATAATCCATCTGTGCAGGGGCAGGAGGGTTATGTACACCACAGTTTGCATCTGCTCTTGCTCTTTTGTTTGGCATACTGACCATGAAATTTTACAACTTAATCATAAAAGAGTGTCCAAGTGTATATACTTTATCCCAAACTAGTTCCTTCAGCAATATTTTGTATGTTTTTCTTTTTTCTTTTTATATCTTCATTTGTTGAGAATGTTGTCTTCATATGGTGGTAATTTTTTCTCCTAGAAATACATTTACATTTTTTTTTATTTTATTGTGTTATGTTAATCACCATACATTGCATCATTAGTTTTTGATGTAGTGTTCCATGATTCATTGTTTGCATATAACACCCAGTGCTCCATTCAGTACGTGCCCTCTTTAATACCCATCACCAGGCTAACCCATCCCTCTACCCCCTCCCCTCTAGAACTCTCAGCTTGTTTCTTAGAGTCATTTACATTTACATTTTTACCTGAAAAATACTTATTATATAATTGTCAATATTTGTTGATGGCGAGTGTTCTGTAATGTCTCTTTTACTTTTTACCTTAACCAGCCACATATGTGCTAGAGTCCCTACCTCCAGGATATTCTTGTGTGCAATAGATTTACTGAGATAAGAGGTCTTAGTTTTTTTTCTTTTCATTTGATCTCCTGTCTAAAATTCAAGGCTTATACTTAATAAATTGATTTTTACCCTGAGCTAAGTGAATACTCTTTTTACTACTGGTAACTTTCCTATGTTTAATTCATCTATTATTAAATGTAAAAGAAACTCAAATTAAAAAATATTAATAACAAACTATATTATTTTTATTTTATTTCAACAAACATGGAGGGACCTCTGCTACCATCATTTTTTATCAAGACAGTAAGAGGTTTAGAATTATACTTAGTTACTAATCTCAAAATTCATTTTTTAAATGCTGAAAAATCACAATTTTATGAGTAGTGGAAATGTTTTCATTATTTAAATCTTTTAGTCAAGAGGTCAGATTTTGAGATAAGAAATTAGAATAGTGTCAGAACAACCTAACACATCTTATAGGTACTCAATAAATATTAATTTATTATAATCCTGTCAGACACATTTTATTTACTCAACTATTCAAGGACCCTGTTTGCTAACATGACTAATGAAAGTGTTATGATGTTCATAATTCCTGCTATCAGGCTTTTATTCCTACTGTCATAAAATATTTTTCCTTCTTAAATAGCATTTCATTAAGAAATTTCTTTAGTTCTAGAAATATCTTAATAATGTACAGTATTCTCACTATTATAAGCATCAGGGCCCATTTTAACTATATTGTATTTCTGAGGTGGAAATTTTAAAAATCAAAGTGAAGATCCCTACATTCAATATATCTGATCCTGAAATGATTTCTTTACCAAACTATCAATGATATTGTCATTGCCATCACATACTAAGGTTGACTGACTTATTTCATGATGCTTACAAATGTCTTTTCCTTGATATACTATTTAATGACTGCCTTTATTAACTTAATATAAAAGCCCACCACCAAATATCATATGCTATAACATAATTTCTCTGAGATTCAATTGCAATAAAATTGTATTAACCAAACAGCATACTCAAAAAACAAACAAACAAATGACATATTTCTTTTAACATCATTGGAAGAGGAGTGCTCTTTGTTTCCTTTGGAGATATGGCCTTAGTAATCCAACGGTTGAAGGATTTTGAAAATTTAAAGCAGAATAAAGTGATCTAAAATATTTCTGAATTGTTTATTATTATGAACAGTACCACATATTTGTTTATCATATGTAAGTCAGGGAAGTTTTAAAATTAAAGAAGGGGGGTAGGTATAGGGGGAAACTGGAAGTGAGACAAGAAGTCCCAGGGAGATAAGATATATTAGAGATGTTTATAGAAGCATTAAGGCCTAAAGAAACTTAGCTCATACTTCATTTAGAACTCACTCCAGAATAGTTCTACTTTGTCTGGTGAGTTTGTGACAAGTAAAGAGATAAGAAAAAGAGGGCTTAGGTTGCACACTAGAGCTTTGCTTGGTTCTCTTCTGATAGGAGGCGAAACTCAGATATTTCCCTATGTCTCCACATGGGGAAGTCATACATAACTGAGTTGCTATGGGGTCTGGCATGGGAAGAGGCAGGGAATGCCCATATGCTAGACTTGGTTTTGCACATCCTAGACTTGGTTTTGGTTTGATGATGTAGCAGAGACTCAAAGTGGTTTGTAGCATTAACATGAATCAATATAAGGTCAGGTTAGCCAGGCAGATATTCTTGTTCCTTTTCTAGATAGAAATGAAATGAGTTTTAGTTATAATAACAGAACTTTAGCAGTGTACATGGTAGAATACCCTAAGATGGGTACCCGACCAACAGCACCCCAATCGACATCAACCAGCAGATTTTCAAAAACCATCATCATGGTGCCAGAGATCACCCTTACTCCAAATTTGTTCAGACTTGCTCCAATACCAAAATCTTCTTGGACAGGAACAGAGGAAACAGAGATTAAGTTGAAAGACAATATTAAAACTGAAAGTGACTGAATTATCCAAATAGGAACATTTGAATCAATACACAGAGAGAGCTACTATGATTAGCACATTTAGATATTAATTTGTAACTCTGCTACGTCTCCCATATGGTATTTTTTCTACCTCTAGTTGTGCAGTTTTGCTCTCTTAGTTCTCAGATTGATTTCTTGGGTGTCCAAAATGATTTGATGTTTATGTAGTTGTGTTCAGGGGATGAGGCAAGCCTAGAGTACCCCTTCTCCTCTGCCATCTTAACTCTGCCTCCAGAGAGTGTGTGGTATAGTTGACCCTTGAACAACATGGTTTTGAACTGTGCAGGTCTACTTATATGTGGTTTTTTTTTACAGTACAGTACTATAAATGTATTTTCTCTTACTTATAATTTTCCTAATAACATTTCCCTTTCTCTAGCTTACTTTATTGCAAGAATACTGTATATAATAAATATATAAAGCATGTGTTAACCAACAGTTTATGTTATCAGTAAGGCTATGAGTCGTTAGGTTTGGGAAAGTCAAAAGTTACACATAGATTTTTGATTGCACAGGGGGTTTGTGCCCCTAAAATTTATGTTGTTCAAGGGCCAACTGTATTTGTCTGTGTCTGATTTATTTCACTTACATCATGTCCTCCAGGTTCATCCATGTTGTTTCAAATAGCAGGACTTCCTTGTTTTTTAAGGCTGAATCATATTTCATTCTATATTTATATCCAGACATATAATATTCCATTGTATATATAATCCAAATGCATTCACATTTTCTTTATTCATTCTTCTGTCTATAGACACTTAGGTTTTTCTATATCTTGGCTATTGTGAATAATGCTGCAAAGAACATAGGAGTATACCTATCTCTTTGAGATACTGATTTCATTTCCTTTTGTCATGTACTCAGAAGTGGAACTCCTAGATTGTATGGTAGATGGATCCAAAGAGACCCACATGGAGACATATTATAATCAAATTGTCAAAAGTTAAAGAGAGAATTTTGAAAGCAGCAACAGAAAAGTCACTTGTATACAGGGAAGCTCCCATAAGATCATTAGTGGATATTTAGCAGAATCCTTGAAGACCAGAAGGGAGTGGTATGTATAGTCAAAGTACTGAGAAGAAAAAAACCTGCCAACCAAGCTGCTATACGTGGCAAACTTGTCCTTCAGAAGTGAAGGAAAGATAAAGACAAATAAAAGCTGAGGGAGTTCATCACCACTAGACCTGCCTTACAAAAAATGTTAAAGAGAACTCTTCATAACTTACCATAACAGTGGTGAGTAATCATTTTTAAATTTAGTATAAAAGTTAAAAGATGAAAGTGCTAAAAATAACTATAACTGAATTATATTAGTTATATCTAAATAGATATAAATTGGGAATCACTCTTTCCCTTCAATGCTCCCCAAATGGTTGATTTTTAGTCCCTGTGAGAAAAGCCTTCCCAGGAGTCTCAATGTTCAGTCACATCATCTCCCAAGGGATCCACCCCACACACGCTTTATACGTGATTGGGCAGGTCTGTATTTTTACATGGAGTACAGTTCAGATTAAGTTAAAACCTCCAGTAGTTATATTTACTTAAATTTTGTTCTGGATTCTCCTTTTTGAATGTTAAATATATTTTAAAAACTAATATGTAGGTTCACAGCAGGCTTGTTAAGTCATGTTTTAACCACTGTCTCTATTCTTCTGTAGTTTAATGTGTTAGCAGACTAATTGGGTTAGTGGCCTGAAGGAAGAAATTAAAAATATTTATCTCCTACTTAATACTCAATGCAAAGGGCATGCCTTCTATGTAAATTCCTGTTCAGAACCTAGGGGAGAAGAAAAGTAAGCATGAATTTTCACTACTAATTATTTTTTTTAAAGATTTTATTTATTTATTCATGAGAGACAGAGAGAGAGAGAGAGAGGTAGAGGGAGAAGCAGGCTCCCAAGGAGCAGGGAGCCCGATGCGGGACTTGATACCAGGACCCCGGGATCATGACCTGAGCTGAAAGCAGACGCTTAACCATCTCAGCCACCCAGGCGCCCTTCACCACTAATTATTGATTTAAAAAATCCCCAAAACTCTTTTTTCCTACTTTTATGTTTCCGGGGATGCTATTCCAAGTATCTAACACTTGATTCCTTTAGGTAAAATCTAATGTGAACACAACTTTCCAACTGAGAAATGTTTATTTTAATAAAACAATAAAACTAATGTGCATATAATATACACGCATATAACAATTACTGCATAGTTTTGAAACTAGGGCCCTGTTTGAACATGTAGAAAAAGATGGAAATATGGTTATTATGAAAGGAGGATCTTCCTAAACTAAGATTTATTTTTCAGTTGCTAATTTGTTTTCAGTTCCTCCTAATTTTTTGTGGCATTATTTTATTTACCTTACCTATTTAATGAGATTCTTGACAGAGCAGATGAAGTAATGTAGGTGGAAGTATTTCAACAATCTCTTTTTCTTACAAAGATGTGAATTTTAATTAGTTATTTCTTTGAAGTATCTCTGAATTATTTGAACATAAAGCCTCCAAGAATTTAATAGGAACTTAATTCCACATTAAAACCTGAAGTAAAAGTCAGGGGAATAAACTCTGAGGGTTTGTGAAATTTCTGGAATACTTCTTACACACAAAAATTACCCATCACTCTGTAGTAATTAGCACTGATAACATCAAAGCCAAAACATTTCAGACTTAGGGACAGTCAGGAGAAGGAGAGATGGGGAAAGTGCATTGTCTTTTGCAGGTAGCTTGAGAAAAGAGGCAAAATAAGCCATGGCAACTGTGAGAAGGAGGGGGGCCCAGAAAGAACCCCTAGGACTAGACAAATTTTTTTGACAATTAGCCTGCATCTGAGCTGTGGACCCAGGTAGTTGAATTGACAGATACTTATATTTGGGGCTTCTGTATTAGTGGTCCCAATCAGCCTCACCTGAGTACTTGGGTACACCCAGTTCTCGGTGGCCTACCCCAAATTTATTGAATCAGAAACTTGGTGGTAGGCTGAGCAATCTGTCTTAAAGAACCCTTCACATGCTTCTGGATGCAGGCTCAAGTATGAGAATCACTGCCCTATGTCATAAATACATCTCAGAAGCAATAATTTTAGGATAAAATAAAGTAACTTACATATTCAATGCACGCATGCAATAAAATAAGTGTTAGCTATAATTATAATTAGTCCTTGTGAAACCTATAATCAGCTGGCAGAAAAGTAAAGATTGGAAAAGTATATAGGCAAAGAGTTTTAGGACTTACAGTGTTCTTATAAAAATAGTTCAGAGACCCCCTCATATTGTGACCTGCATACAAGTCAACTGGGGATTGCAAATGCAGATTCTGAATCAGACAGGTCAGGGGCAGGGTCTGAGATTCAACATTTCTAACCAGCTCCCAGGTAATGCTATTGCTACTAGTCCTGGGACCACACTTTGAGTAGCAAGGATCCGGTGTGTAACTCCTTTTACTTCTACTTCACAATTCTTTGCACCCCCCAAAGCAATATGAAGCAGAAGTTTGTGTATTCATAGGAAAGCCAAAGAATAGGTGAGTAGCAAGTTGGGACTCTCTGGAGTTCATGTGATCTACTCTTTTGAAGTGTAGCTTTTGTTTATTTTTCTTTTGGAAGCAATTTAATGGTTCTTAGAAAAGAGAGTTTGGAAAGTAGCCATAAATTCCTCAAGTTTTATGATCATTTCCCATTGATTTCATAATTTCAAAGGGATCCCAGACTGCTGGACTAAATAAAGGTCAGACAGATGCATTAGATAACCCATGTATAACTACCACCATGTAGATCTTACTTTGCAAAACCGTCTGGAACAGTCCATGCTTCAGCTTAGCTTAGTAAACCTTACAGATGTAATTTTCAAAAGCAGCTCCTTTTTTGGGGGGAGTTTGTTTTCTGAAGCTAAACTTAGTTTTAATTGTTGACTCATATACATAGATTCTTGGTTTGTAGCCACATAGCTGACACCAAAGGGAATTTTTTTTTTTTTTAAAGTTATATTTAGGGATGCCTGGGTGGCTCAGTCAGTTAAGTGTCTACCTTCAGCTCAGGTCATGATCCCAGGGTCCTGGGATCGAGTTCCACATCAGGCTCCTTGCTCAATGGGAAGTCTGCTTCTCCCTCTGCCTGCCACTCCCCTTGCTTGTGCTCTCTCTCTCTCTCTGATAAATAAATAAATAAATAAATAAATAAATAAATAAATAAATAAAATCTTTAAAAAAACTATGTTTAATTGTGGTCAGCCCCTTCTTTAGTTTTGAGGGTTTTCCAAGAAATAATGGAAGATATGGTCTACACTTTAATAGAGGAAGCTGGGTGGTATTGAGTAAATGGTTCTGTTCTTTAACCAAAACAGTTAACTATTTATTTTTTTTTTTAATTTTTTAAATTTTATTTTGTTAGTCACCATACAAATACATCATTAGTTTCTGATGTGGTGATCCACGATCCATTGTTTTTGTATAACACCCAGTGCTCCATGCAGTATGTGCCCTCCTTAATACCCATCACCAGGCTAACCAATCCCCCCACCCCCCTCCCCTCTAAAACCCTGTTTGTTTCTCAGAGTCCACAGTCTCTCATGGTTCATCTCTCCCTCCGATTCCCGCCCCCCTTCATTTTTCCCTTCCTTCTCCTAATGTCTTCCATGCTATTCCTTATGTTCCACAAATAAGTGAAACCATATGATAATTGACTTTCTCTGCTTGACTTATTTCACTTAGCATAATCTCCTCCAGTCCCATCCATGTTGATGTAAAAGTTGGGTATTCTCCTTTCTGATGGCTGAGTAATATTCCATCGTATATATGGACCACATCTTCTTTATCCATTCATCTGTTGAAGGGCATCTCGGCTCTTTCCACAGTTTGGCTATTGCGGACATTGGTGCTATGAACATTGGGGTGCATATGGCCCTTCTTTTCACCACATCTGTGTCTTTGGGGTAAATACCCAGGAGTACAATTGCTGGGTCATAGGGTAGCTCTATTTTTAATTTTTTGAGGAACCTCAACAGTTAACTATTTAAAAGGGTTGTATGACAGACCAGAAATAACACCTCTTATTTACGTAGAATCCTTAAATGAAAGACTTTTCACTTTTTCTGGACTCTGCTGTTTTAGGTTTGGTAAATTTGTACTTAATTGGATTTGATAGCTCCATCATGCATGACTGAAGACAAATTTATAAAGCACAAATTCTAACTCAGTTGAGTTTCCTTGAATTCTCTGGTTTTATATTAAAGTTGTTATACAAATTTTATACAATTGGAATTCTATTCATGAAACTCTTAAAGTGATATTGAATAATAAGAATAAGCTATATTCAAACTACATTTTTATATTAAACAGTCATAAAACAATTACCACAGAAATGCAATATTTACTCAATGTCGGCCTCAGAAACACTGTTTTTCAATCCCCATCTCTCTGGTCAAACTACTTCTTTTTTAATCACTGTACATTACATCATTACTTTTTTTTTATTATGTTATGTTAATCACCATACCTTACATCATTAGTTTTTGATGTAGTGTTTCATGATTCATTGTTTGCGTATAACACCCAGTGCTCCATTCAGTATGTGCCCTCTTTAATACCCATCACCTGGCTAAACCACCCCCCACCCCAGAACCCTCAGTTTGTTTCTCAGAGTCCATAGTCTCTCGTGGTTCCTCTCTCCCTTCTGATAAATGAACTCTTAATCCCCTTCACCTCTCTCACCCATGCCCCACACAATTCCCCTCTGGTAATCATCACTTTGTTCTCTGCAGCTAAGAGTCTGTTGTTTTTTTTATTTGTTTCTCTGTTTTTCCTCTGTTTGTTTTGTTTCTTACATCTCACATATGAGTGAAACCATATGGTATTTGTCTTTCTCTGACTGACTTACTTCACTTAGCGTTATACCTTCTAGCTCTATCTATGTTGTTGCAAATGGCAAGATTTCATTCTTGGCCTGTAATAGATTTTAAATGTGTCTCTTAAAACATCAGATAATAGTGCTCGCTTCAGTAGCACGCAGCACATATACTAAAATTGGAACCATACAGAGATTAGCATGGCCCCTGCACAAGGGTGACACTCAAATTCATGAAGTGTTCCATATTTTAAAAACAACAACAACAACAAACAACAACGAAAACAAAATACCCATCAGGTTGTAGTTTCAGTTTTATATACCTTGTAGGCAGGATTTGGCCGATTGTTTGGATTTTAAAATAATTTGAACTTTTGCTAAGAAAATTATTTTTTTTTAATATTTTATTTATTTATTTGACAGAGAGACACAGAGAACAAGCATGAGAAGGGGGAGAGGCAGAGAGAGAGGGAGAAGCAGACACCCAGCTGAGCAGGAAGCCTGATGTGGGGCTCGATCCCAGGACCCTGGGATCATGACCTGAGCTGAAGGCAGACACTTAACTGACTGAGCCACCCAGGTGCCCCAGAAAATTAATTTTTTGAACATGGAAACATTATATTGCTTGCTGTCCTTTCATAAGTGTATATTTTAATATTTAGCACTTAGGAGAATACTTTTTTTTATCATAAAGGAGAACCCTACTAATAGGTAGCCTTAGTTTTAATTTCACATTATTCCCCCCAAAAGGAATAATATGAATATCAGGATCTATCACATTCTGACCTCTTCAAAAATTCCATCCAAGACTCTTAGTAATAGTACTTGACTGGGTGTTATCCACAAACAATGAATCATGGAACACTACATCAAAAACTAATGATGTAATGTATGGTGATTAACATAACATAATAAAAACAATAGTACTTGACTATTAGGGGTGCCTGGGTGACTCAGTCAATTTAAGCAACTGACTCTTGCTTTTGGCTCTGGTCATGACTTCAGGGTTGTGAGATTGAGCCCCGCATCGGGCTCCATGTTTGGCACAGAGTCTGCTTGAGATTCTCTCTCTCCCTCTCCCTCTCCCTCTGCCCCTCCCCCTGCTCATACTCTCTCTAAATAAATAAATAAATAAATAAAATCTTAAAAATAGTACTTGACTAACTAGTTTGTTTGCTATAGTGTAAATACTAGTTTGCTAATACTACACACACATAGTCTATTCTATGTTAATTTTTTGTTTGGTGGGCCAAATTATATAGTAGACCTTTATGTTATTTCAGCATACTTGTTACTGTTCTCATTAATTACAGTGCTGTTATTATTCAGAACTTTTAATTGCAAATATCAGAAAAACTGACTTAAAAGGGGAGTATATTAACTCATTTAATGAAAAGTTGAAGGTGGAAAGAATGGGATGTGTGTGGCTTTATGCACAGCAGTACTTAAGGGCACAGCCTCTGTTGTCAGTATGTCCTCTTTCCGCTATTTACTAGCTATGATACTGCACACTTTACTTAAGGTCTTTCAACTCCAATTTTCTTGGCTGTGTGATGTGTATAATAATGTCATCTTGTTTTGAGTGTTGTATTAATAGGCATGAGGTTCTTAGAATGAGACCTGACAGAAAGCATGCAGTATCACCATAAACAGTCCATTTACCAGTCTCCATTTCTTAGGGTGAGTTTTCCTCTCTATTGATAACACCATCTTTACCAGCAACTCAGGGCTTCCATTTTCCCAACACTAAGTTCAGCAAAAGAAAATATCCCTTTCCTAGTTATTACAGTAAAATCCTCAGGGTAACATTCACTAAACTGATTGGGTTATGTTCAGTCCCCTTGGCCAGAAAGCATATGTCCTGCTCTGATAAGCCAGCTGTGGGACACATGCCACTCTTGGAACTGGATTCAATCCAGCACAGTGATGGAGAAGGGGCTGGTGGCTTTGCAAGGAAAATTGAGGTTCTCTTACCAGAAGGGAAGGAAGTAGATTTGGATAAGCAAGAATAACAACTGTTTATTTTTAAAGTTCTTTGAACTTTGATTGTAACACTTTGGCTACATTGTTATATTTGTTCCAAGTTGTTTGGTCACTTTCTAATCACAAGCATTTACAAAATAGCAATAGGAAAATTGACTACCATAATTTTAATTCACTAACCATAAATGAAATACAGATTCACTAACAGCTAGGATGTAGCTTTTAGTTACCAAAAATGTCTTGTTTGAAAACACTCTCTATTGTTTTTCTATTTTATCTCCTTTTAATAGTGAAAAACAAAATAGTCTCCCAAAAATAGACAGAAAAACCCAGAAAAGTAAAAATCTTCACATAATGTGCTTGCTTCACAATTTATAAGAAATTCTAGATACTGGCTTATGGGTCCTCTTCCTTTATTTTATCACATTATCATTAAGATATATTATTTTGGTCTACTTTGCAGCCTAGTGTTTTATTCATCTAAATTATTCTATGAAGACTTTTTTCAATGTTGCACAAATTTTTAGGTTTAAAGTGTCAGGAAAACCAGAATGTCAGAATCAACATGATCTAAATGTAATCATAAAATATTTTGTCATCTGCTTATTCATTCATTTAACAAATATTATAGAGAACCTCTTGTTTGCCAGGCAAAGATCTTTGCCATCATGGAGTTTATAATTTGGTAAGTAGAGAGAGACAATAGAAGTCTATATCATAAAAAAGCAAATTATATTATAATATAGTGTCAGTATAGTATAATGTAGTATGGGGACAATGTAGATTTTATTTTAGGTACTCAGTGTGATTTATTTCAGTCTCAAGCTTTAAGACAGCAGGGAAAGACATAGAAAAAAAATTATTTTGTCTAACCCATTGTTACAGCCTTTTGGTTTATAACAGTTAATCATATTAATGGAGAACTCCTGTGGACTGCTTGTACTTTTAGCATGCTTAAGTAATAGTAAATAAAATAATTCTAACTGGAGCTATTTCTCAAATATTACTGTTTATTCTATTTAAATGAAACATTTTAGAAATGTTAGATCAAATCCTAAAAATAAAATTGAATCCTTCCTCCTTTTTTAGTAAACCAGATGATCCTCCCTCAGGCTAATTAATGCTTTCCTTGAATGCTCACAGGGGTCCATAAGCACCTTTTTTCACTGTGCTCATTGTAGTCCACAGTTTGCTTTGTTTCAGTCATGTGTGCATGTCCTGGTCATCTGTCTTGCAGTTCACTGCTCCATTCTCCCTTCACTGAATAGCCGGACTCTTCAGGCACATGTTTCTAGCACTGGATTTCTTTTGCTCTAACATCTATAGCAAGTCTATCTATGGTTTACCCCAGCTGGGATGATTTTACTGCTTTATTGGGGAAAAACTGTTCTCTTCTCTCTCATCTCCAACTACCTGGAGGTTTATCTCCCTCCAGCTTTCCTATTGACTTGGACCTAGAGGCCAGTATGGTCAGTGAACTAACACACAGTACTCCTTGTTGGGGAAACATTAGCCTGTAAACCCCACTTTTAGGCTCTCTAACACTCTGGATCATTATTAGTACCTGGTCTCAACGCAGAGTGCCTGAATCTTTATTCTTATAAGTGTGTTCTTTATGTCTGAATTTTTCTCTTCTGACCCCTTATCCCCACATGATCAAGGATAGTTTTTGAAACTCAAAACCCATAAATTGCATTTATTTGTTCTTTGTGTCCTATCCCTTGCTTTAAACATAAATCTGGGGATGCTACATAGAGTAAGAGGACATAGCCAGAAAAGAAGCCTAAAATTATATTTCAGAAAAAGTATTTTGCCTGACCAACTTCCCTACTAGACATTGAGTTCCCTTCATAAGTGAAGAATCTTGTCTAGTAAGGAGAGGGAGCATGGTGTAGTTCAAAGAGCAGGGGTTTAAAGACAGGGGGCTTTGTATTCAAATAAAGTTCTGTTTGCAAGCTCTGAAGGTTTGGGCTTTTTAAATTTCTTAGCCTCTATAATTTCAACATTAGATCACACAATGATAGCTGTATTCCATGGTGGTTGTGAGGAATAGGGGAAAAAAATATGTATATATAAAGAATAAAATGTAACATTCACTCATTAAAGAAGGTGTGTCATAGTTGCTAATATTCAAAGAAATTTCTCTAGTAATAGTTCAGATTTCATATGTATATACATATATATAATCATGACTTGAAATTGTTTAATGAAGAAAAGCATGATGTTGAATAAGAATTTTTGGAGAAAGTAACTTACTAATCATATATATGGATGTCCATCGCATCATTATGGGTAACAATATGAAAATTTAATAAGTCTAAATGTCTATCATTAGGGAAATATTTAAAGACAAGTCACAGAAGAATATGCATCATATGATCTAAGCTCAGCAAAGAAAACAAATTATCTGCCAGTATGTGTATGCAAGTGGATAGAAATAGATCTGGTTGCATACATAGGGAAACTACAGTTGTTCTTTCTGGGGATCATAGAAGTTTGGAGTATGAAAACGTCTTTAACTCTACTTTGTATTTGTCTTTGTTTTAACCTTAATGCATAAAACACCTGCTATATTAAATGAATTTCTTCCTCTCCCTATAAATTTCATTATCACTGTCATCATTCATAACCCCAGAGAAAGCAAGTGACACACTCAAACTGGCAGACTGTGAGAAGGGAAATCTGATAATAGTGAGTAAACATTTAATAGTGAAAGATCACCACCACCATTCATGACAGAGTTGAGGGCAGAGAGCTTTTAGGAACCCAGGGCGGGGAAAATCCTGTGGAGAAGGCTGTTCTGAGACTTGTGCCTCTTGACAAGTTAGGCCCAGGTGACCTCCAGGGAGAGAACTGGGAAATAAAACATTACAATGCCCTTGACCTCACTGACCTCATTCATCTCTCCTGCTCCCGTCTCCTGCTGGGGCTCTCCATTGGCTAAAGGCTGCCAGGAAGTAAGGACACCCATGGAGGGAGATGGCCTGCCTGATAAGTTTTTCAGGTTGGAGAACAGAGTAGAGAAAGATGAAAAGAATAGCTACAGAATCAAACAAATGTCATAAATGAGAATTTAAACAAATAAATGTTTATATGTACAGTTGACCCTTGAACAGCATGTGGGTTAGGAACGTGGACCCCCCTGCACAGTTAAAAATTCACATATAAATTTTGACTCCCCCCAAAACTTAACCACTAATAGCCTCCTGTTGACATGAAGCCTTACCGATAACATAGTTGACATATATTTTGTATGGTGTATGTATTATATACTGTATTACAATAAAGTAAGCTAGAAAGAAGAAAATGTTAAGAAAATCATAGGAAGAGAAAATACATTTACAGTACTGTACTGTATTTATAAAAAATCTGCATATAAGTGGACACACACAGAACTAAATTAATTTATAGATGCATTTTGTTCATAATTTCATCATAACTACCACATTTTGTGGTTTGATTTGGTTTTCCATCACCAATTTAAATTTGGCCATTTTTAGACTGTAAGAAAAATGACTATGGAGAGAAAAACAAACAAAGGAAAAAACAGTTAAATTTGAAAGGAAACCCAAAGAATAAAATTCACAAAACACATAAACTTGTAATAAAAAACTAGTAAAAACAAAACAAAACTAGTAAAAAAAAAAAACAAATAAACCAAACATAATTTTGTTTAGTTAAAAAAATTACTAAAAAAGACGAGTAAAAACCATACTGAAAAAAAGCATAGTATGAAAACCAAACAAACAAATGACAAAAAAAAAAAAAAAACCCACAATATTACTGTGGGCTAAACATTTTACCAAAAATAGAGCCATTTCCTAGGGTAGGCTTGGGTGTTTTCCAAGTTTCCTTCAAGACTTAAGTCTTCTTCGTGGATGGAACTGGAGGGTATTATGCTGAGCGAAATAAGTCAAACAGAGAAAAGACATGTATCATATGACCTCACTGATATGAGGAATTCTTAATCTCAGGAAACAAACTGAGGGTTGCTGGAGTGGTGGGAGGTGGGAGGGATGGGGTGACTGGGTGATAGACACTGGGGAGGGTATGTGCTCTGGTAAGCACTGTGAATTGTGCAAGACTGTTGAATCTCAGATCTGTACCTCTGAAACAAATAATGCAATATATGTTAAGAAAAAAAAAAAAGAAGAAGATAGCAGGAGGGGAAGAATGAAGGGGGGGGAAATCGGAGGGGTAGACGAACCATGAGAGACGATGCACTCTGAAAAACAAACTGAGGGTTCTAGAGGGGAGGGGGTGGGAGGATGGGTTAGCCTGGTGATGGGTATTGAGGAGGGCACGTTCTGCATGGAGCACTGGGTGTTATGCACAAACAATGAATCATGGAACACTACATCAAAAACTAATGATGTAATGGATGGGGATTAACATAACAATAAAAAAAATAAAAAAAAAATAAAGAGGTAATTCTTTGGAACCAAAAAAAAAAAAAAAGACTTAAGTCTTCTTGTGCCTGAGAATTGTAGTATTCTCATGTTTCAGTTACTCCAAATAAGCTGTCAACCTGATGATGCTTTTTAGCTCTCTGTAAAATTGACTGTCATTTAACCATGAGTTTTGTGGATCAATGTTGAAATGCAGTCACTCAATGTCTTTTGAGCTATACATGTTTAAGAGGCAATAATATACCACAAGGCAAGAAGTACCAGCTTTGGGGATAAAGAGATCTGAAATTGGCTAGGCTAATTGTATGTCCTTGGTCAAGGTATTTACTATTTCTTTTTTTTTTTTAAGATTTATTTATTTATTTGAGAGAGAGAGAGTGGGTGCAGAGGGAGAGAGAATCCTAAGCAGACTCTGTGCTGAGTGCAGAGCTGGTCACCGGGCTCGATCTCACAACCCTGAGATCACAACCTGGGCCAAAACCAAGAGTTGGGGGCTTAACTGCCTGCACCACCAGGTGCCCCAGGGCATTTACTACTTCTATGCCTTAGTTTCCTCAGCTATAAAACTGAGACGTGAGTAACAACTTGGGCCACTGTAATTTCACTGAGCTAGCACATAATAAGTGTTGGGGCAAAATGCATGTTCCACACAGGTAGCTTTTCTTTCCTGGATATGTTGTCCTCCTCCTGTTCCCCCAGGGGCAGTGCTTTCAGTTCTTAATTTGATTCTTGTCTCTAGAAGGTGAATGGCAGACCAGTAAACTATTGCTACTCTTATCAGAGAGGCCCTGGAATTCTCCGGTTCACCAGGCTGAGTTCTAAGCATTTTGTACTTTACATGACAGTGCTTTCCCTCCATTGGTACAAATAATTGGGAGTTGGTCTCCTTAATCTCAGGAAGTTCAGCAAATTGAAAAAAGTACCTAGGATTCCTGCTCTGTTTTTGCCCAAGTTGTAAACAAATCAAGATTTAGAACAAAGTAAGTGGGGAACTAATTCATATACTTTAAAAATGTATATTTTTAAGTTATTCTTTTGGGGGGGTCTTTTTATTCTATTAGATGATTTCAAGAGAAAGAAAATATATTCTTTGAGAACTAGTCTTGCCAGTGGGTTTTTAAAATAATGAAATACTGTTTTGGGTCTGTTAATTATACTATCCTACAAAGAACAGGTGACTCTTCGTATTTCTATATAAAGCATTCAAGGAAGTTTTTGATTTTCTTCTGAAGTGTTTTTTAATTTCTTTAGAAGTCCAATAAACCTCTCTTATATTTTTAAATAATTAAATATGTTGCTCTCTAAATATTTGGCTTACAAGTGCATGAGAGCACATCTTTTAATCGCTGAGTATTTATTATATTGTAAATTGCTCAGGACTTGAATCCTGGTGGCCTTGTTGTACAATTTGTGTTTACATTCAGCAATTATATAAGCTTCAGTATACCTTATTTAATATAAACCAAACTAGTATACCTTATTTACTGTAAACCTCAAAATATAAATGATTAAAGAAATGGGATATTGTCCCGTTTGTCCTCTGATAAAAATGTAGCTAACAAAACCTAGCACACCCCTCTCCTTCTCTTGGCCTTCAAGAAATTAATTTTAGAAAAAGCAACATCCTAAGGTTGCATATTACCTTAGAGTTTCTACAAATTTATCAACCTGATTTTTTCCTATATGCATTTTAATTTTTTGTTTTTAAATACTTTAAGACTTATAAGATGTTGCAAAAATAGTACACTTTTTATGCACTTTTACGCAGCTTTCCCTGATGATAACATCTACAACCAGAGTACTTTATTAAACCAGGAAATTAGCGTTGCTATAATATGGTTAAACTAGACTTACTTGGTTTGAATCCATTTTTACATGTATTCCTTTTTTTCATTTTGCTTTGTATAGTTCTGTGAAAGTTTATTGAATGGGTAGATTCATATAACCACCACCACAAGCAGGATGCAGACCTGTTTTATCACTACAAAGAAATGCCCAACCTACCTGTAACACGAATCCCTAATTCCCTTTCTCGAACCACTGATCTGTTCCATCACTATAATTTTCAGAATGTTCTATAAATGTCATAATACGGTATATATAACCTTTTCAAATGTCTTTTTTTCATACAACATGAGTGTGATATCCATTCAAGTTGTGTGTTTCAGTGACTCATTTCTTTTTATTGTTGAGTAGATTTCCATTGTATAGATGTACAGCAGCTTATTTATTCATTTAGTAATTGAAAGATACTCAGCTATTACAAGTAAAGTTGCTGTGAAAATCTATGTGCAGGTTGTCGTGTGGACATAGTTTTTATTTCTGTAGGAAATAAACCAGGAGTGCAATTGCTGAGTTGTATGTTAATATATGTTTTGACTGCCACATCGATTTCCAGAGTGGCTATGCCATTATACATTCCAACTAGCAACACATGAGAAATGCGGTGTCTCCACATCCTCATCAACACTTGATTTAAGCTGTAGTATTTTTTTATTTTGTCCATTCTGATAGTATAGAAGTTTTCATTGTGCTTTCATTTGCATTTCCCAAATAACAAATGATATTCAACATCTTTTTATCTGCTCAGTCTCCATATATTCTCTTTGGTCAAATGTCTCTTTACTCGTTTATTAATTAGCTATTTTCCCTTATTATTGATTTTAGAGAGTTCTTTATATATTTTGAAAACAGATCCTTTGTTGGATATGTCATTTGGAAATACTTTCTCACAATCTGTGGTTTACCTGTACACTATCTTAATGTGTTTCGCTGAAGAAGTTTTTAAGTTTGATGATGTCCATGTTATTATTTCTTTTTTTATGGATTGTGCTTTTGGTGCCGTGTCTAAGAACTCTTCGCTAACTCTAGGTCACAAGGATTTTCTCTTATTTTTTCTTCTATTAGTTTTGTAGCGCTATATTTTGCATTAATAGTTTTGATCCATTTTCAGTTAATTTTTGTATAAAGTATTGGGTTTAGGTCGAGGTTATTGTTATCGTTATTATTCTTTTGCCCGTGGATGTCTAATTGTCCCCAAACTGTTTGTTGAGAAGCTAATCATTCTTATTTGTTTTTGCACCTTTATCAAATATCAAGTGATGTGCTTGTGATGGGTCTTCTTCTGGACTCTCTGTTTTGTTCTATTGATCTATGTGTATATTCTTGCCAATTTATTCATTTAAATGTCCAAATTACTGTAGCTCTATAGTAAGACTTAGTATTGTGTAATGCGGTGGCTGAAATTTTATTCTTTTTCAAAAATTATTTTAGTGATTAAAGCTTCTTAGTTCCTGTTCCTTTAAATGGTAGACTTGGCTTATCTATATCTGCAAAAATCTTGCTAGGGTTTTGATAGGAACGTGTTAAACCTATAGATAAATTTGGAGAGATTTGACATCTTTACTATGTTGTGTCTTCCATTGCATGAACATGGTGTGTCTCTTCATTTATTTAGGTCTTTTTAGTTTTAGCACACAAATTCTGGATATGTTTTATTGGATTTATACTTAAGTATGATAATTTTTAGGATTGTTGTAAATTGCATGTAAAATTTCTGTTTTCAATTGTTCATTGTTTGTATACAGAAATAAGATTGATGGGTGTGTGTGTGTGATGAACTTGCTGAACTCTTATTAGTTATAGCAGTTTTCTTGTGTATAACTTAAAAATTTCTATATAGCTAATTAGGTCATCTGCAAATAGGCAAGTTTTATTTCTACTTATTGAGTCTATATCCCTTTTGTTTGTTTTGCTTGCTTTATTGCACCTGGCTAAGATTTGCAGTATGATGTTGATTAGGAGTTGGAAGAGTGACTACCCAAATGTTTGGAAATTTTCTTGTTTTCATTCTGTTTAAGACTTTTAATACGATTCCCTTTTGTTTGTTTTGCTTGCTTTATTGCATTGGCTAAGATTTGCAGTATGATGTTGATTAGGAGTTAGAAGAGTGACTACCCAAATGTTTGGAAATTTTCTTGTTTTCATTCTGTTTAAGACTTTTAATATGATTTCCTTATGAACAGGGAATATACTTTATATGATTTTTAATTATTCTCAATTTGTTGAGGTTGGTTTCATGAATGAATATGTGTGCTTTGTTGATGAATGTTCCATGTGTACTTGAAGACAATGTGTATTCTGCTGTTGTTCAGTGGCATGTTCTTTAATTGTCAGTTAGATTTTGTGGGTTAATGGTGGCATTGAGATCTTTTCTATACTTGCTCATTTTCTGTCTCATAGCTTTAATGATTACCAAAAGAAGGGTTTTGAAGCCCCTAACAACTTTCACTTCTGTCATTTTTGCTTTCATATATTTTGAAGCTCTATTGTTGGATGCATACCCTTTAGCATTATTAGATTTTCCTGGTGATTTGACTCTTGGTGATTTTATTTGTTCTGAATTCTTTGTCTAAATATTAATATAGCCCTCCAGCTTTCTTTGATCAGTGCTTATATGTAACCTCTTTTCCTATGCTTTTACTTTTTTTTTCTTTTTCCAGCTTTATTGAGATATGTGCATGTATCACATTTTCTTTATCCATTGATCATTTTAACCCATCTATATTACTATATTTGAAGGGTATTTCTTGTAGATTGTATCTAGTTGAGTTGTTTTTTAATCAGTTCGTACAACTATTTACATTTGATGACATTATTGATATCATTATATCTGTCATTTGATTATGTGTTTTCTGTTTGTTCTTTCTGATTTTTCTTTCTGTCTTTCCCCTTCCCTGCCTTCCTGTAGATTACTGAACATTCTTTTCACTTTCTTATGTGAGCCACTCATGGATCTGCTCAGAAGTTCGTACATAGCTTAAAAAATTCCTTTCATCAGCAATATTATCTTGCACAATTCTCCCTTCACTCTATAGTTAAGAGGAGGAGATATGCTGCTCTTTACTGTCATTTACTTAGTTCATGTTGAGGATGATCTACCAGACTTCTCCCCTCCTCTGTAACTGTGGTGTCCATGGAGAAGGGAAGCGTGCTGTTTCTACTGTGTTGGTGTAGGGTGGGGAGGGTTAGAAGGATCATTTCTTGAGTTCTGGTCTCTTTCCAGCCGTCCTTCTTTTCTCCATCTTTCAATTGTCTGGTGGTTGCTTTATGTATTTGTCCAGGGTTTACAGTTGTACTTAGCAGGAGGAATACGTAGAATGTGTTTGTTTTTTTTTTTTTTTAATCTTGCCTCAAATCAGAAATGTGATCTGTAACAAATTTCTTAATCATTTTTATTAATTTAATGTGGCCATTGTACTGTGCTCTAGTATAGTATAAAATAAAAGAGCAGTTTTTTGATTGTTTATCTATATAGCCTTTTTTTCTCTCCTCCTTTCCCTCTCACCCCCCTCTCCTCATGCACACCCCACATAAAGAGTTCATATTCAGTACTCTGTTCCATAGTCCGTCTGAATTGCTTTTTAAACCTTAGAGTCTTCATGCTATTGAGTAGGGTATTAAGCAAACTTTATTTGTGGGGATGAAGAAAAAAGGATCTTGAAGATATGAAGTATTTCCCAAAGTCAAAAAATATTTTATTTAAGAATCCAAATCCTTTGTTATCTCTGCCAGGAAAGGATAGAAAGGGAATTTTGAGGGTATTTAAAGACAATAATATAAAAATAACCACTGTTTTATTAAAAGAGATAAATTAACTGCACTTCCAGCTAATAAAACATTTAAGAGATTTCATAAAGATCTAGAATTTTAGTTTTTGGAAGGACTATAGAGATTTTCTAGTCCAATAATTTCATTTTAAAAAGGAACATTTTAAGGCAACTTCACAATATTTAGTCTGAATCTATTGTATTATATTTTCTTAAGTTAACAGAGTTTTCAGTGAATAACTTGCATTAGTTAATCTCTTCCTTAAATGTTGAAATATCTTTAACATTTTATACAGGTACATTTTCTGGAATTTCAGAACAGGAAGAAATTATTACTAATTTATTGTAAATATACTTTTAGTGGCTTTTTGATAAGTTACTATTAAAGACATGGGTAAATTATTAAGTTTCTAAAGTATTCATATTTCCTAGGCACCAAATCATTAGGCAATAAGTTCCTGCAATATTAATAAATTAAAGACCATTAATTATAATTACTATTCAGTAATGTTTCTGCTACAGTTCATCTACAGAAGTGTTTTTACAAAACGTATATACAATATAGTGAGGTATGTGTTGAAATAATATGTGTTAAGCAATCCATTGTATTGGTCTCACCATCTATTCACTGAAATTTATCTTTATCTTCTTAGTTTTCTCCTTACTTAGCTCAAGTTACACATTTTACCATTATAATCACTCCCTTACATATACCCTAAAATTCTTTCCTCCTTTCTTATTTGGTGAACAAAATATCAACTTTGATTAAATCATGCAACTCTCTACTTCAGATCTGCACACATGCAGGTGAACACACACATACACATGAACCCACACACACATTCATGCTGACTTGTTTCCATGATCACTGACTTCCAGTGGGCTCTCAAGGCTGCTGGGTAATTGCACAATACTTCCCCGGTTATTTTTCTCCTAATCCACTAGATGACTCGTTTTATCCTTTCCCTCACTCCTCAAACCTTCACAGCCTTCTTCCCATTTTATTCTTGGCTGATGAATTTGCTTCTTATTTCACTATGAAAATAGACGCATTTATTTATTTATTTTTTTTTTTAAGATTTTTTATTTATTTATCTGAGAGAGAGAATGGGAGACAGAGAGCATGAGAGGGGGAGGATCAGAGGGAGAAGCAGACTCCCCGCTGGGCAGGGAGTCCGATGCGGAACTCGATCCCGGGACTCCAGGATCATAACCTGAGCCGAAGGCAGTTGCTTAACCAACTGAGCCACCCAGGCGCCCGAAAATAGACGCATTTAGCAAAGAGCTTCCAGAAGCTCCCTCTGTGGCATCTTCTTACCTCCCTCCATCTATGCTCCTACACAGTGTGCCTTCACTCCTCACTGTGGATGATCACCCATTTTCCTGGCAATGGCCAAGATCCTGTCCTCTTTTCTAGTCCAGTCAGTCCTGCAGCATCTCTCCCTATTCTCTCCTGACACATCAATTTTTCATTCTCTGCTGGGTATTTCGTCAAACATCCTATATTCTTTCATCTTAAAATTACTCTCCTTGCTTTATTTTCCCTCAACCCCACTTATCTCTTTCCCTTCATAGAAAACTCCTTGAGAGAATCATTTATTATAGTTCTCTCCAATTTCTTCCTGAATCTACTCCAAACAGGCATTGCTTCCTTCACCTATTTACTCAAATTGTTCTATTTCAGGTCACCAATGATTTCATGCTGATAAATTCCAAGATCAACGCTCAGTCATTATCTTAAGTGACTTATTAGAAAGAGATCACTGCCGTGTTATTGAAAGATTGTCTTCACTAGGCCTCTAAACTACCGTTTTTTCTCCTACTTCCTTACCACACCTTCTCTGTTTGCTAGTTCCTCACCTCCTTGACCTCTAAATGTTGGGGTGTCCCATGGCTTAGTCTTTGGAAGTCTTCTTTATTCTATTTTATTTCCTTGGTGATTCCATTCAATATCATAATTTAAGTGCTCTCTAAACATTGGTGATTTCCACTTTAATTGGGAATTCCCAATGGAATTGGTATTTCTGGCCTAGATCTCTTCCCTGATGCCATATAGCCTTGAGACCCATGTAACCAATTGCTACTTAAGGCCTTTGTAAATATGTAATAAATAAATTTCTCAAATGTGGCTGGTAAAGAACTGAGCTCCTGATCCTCCCTTTTAAGATCTCCTCTTCTCACTTTCTTGACAAGTTAGTATTCTGTTCTGTTCTATTATACCCTATTCTGTCTCATTTCACCCCATCCCATCTTATCCCATCCTTTTCTAATAACTCAAACAATCTATCCTCAATACATCAGCCAAAGTGTTCCTGTCAAACAGAAGTTAGATTATGTTCCTCCTCTGCTTAAAATGCTCCAGTGGCATTCCATTGCATTTGGAATAAAAGCAAAATCTTTATCGTGGCTTTCAAAGTCTTATATAACCCCCTATTACCTTTCTTTCTTCATTTCTTGCTCCTTTCCCCTTTGCTTATTGCATGCCAGCCATACCAGCCTGCTAGCTCTTTCTCTGATGCAAACTAAGCTTGATTTCACCCCAGGACTTTTGCATTTGTTGCTGCCTTTGTTTAAAGCATTTTTACTTAGAAAATTGCATGACTCATTTTCTTTTTTTTTTTTTTTAAAGATTTTATTTATTTATTTGAGAGAGAGAATGAGATAGAGAGAGCATGAGAGGGGGAGGGTCAGAGGGAGAAGCAGACTCCCTGCTGGGCAGGGAGCCTGATGCGGGACTCGATCCCGGGACTCCAGGATCATGACCTGAGCCGAAGGCAGTCGCTTAACCAACTGAGCCACCCAGGCGCCCCTGCATGACTCATTTTCTTACCAATTTAGCTCTGTACTGAAATGTCATCATCTCAGTAGACCTTTCTTGGAACTTTCTACATCCAAATCATGACCCCTCCATATATATATGTGGATAGATATACTTGCTTTTCTCCTTCTCTTTATGGAAATTATCATCATTTAACCAACCATATATTGTGCTTTTAAAAAAGGAATGAAATCTTGCCATTTGCAACGACGTGGATGGAACTGGAGGGTATTATGCTGAGCAAAATAAGTCAATCAGAGAAAGACATGTATCATATGATCTCACTGATATGAGGAATTCTTAATCTCAGGAAACAAACAAGGTTGCTGGAGTGGTGGGGGGTGGGAGGGGTGGGGTGGCTGGGTGATAGACATTGGGGAGGGTATGTGCTATGGTGAGCGCTGTGAAGTGTGCAAGACTGTTGAATCACAGATCTGTACCTCTGAAACAAATAATACAATATATGTTAAAAAAAAAAAAAAGATAGCAGGAAGGGAAGAATGAAGGGGGGGAAATCAGAGGGGGAGACGAACCGTGAGAGACTATGGACTCTGAGAAACAAACTGAGGGTTCTAGAGGGGAGGGGGATGGGGGGCTGGGTTAGCCTGGTGATGGGTATTAAAGAGGGCACGTTCTGCATGGAGCACTGGGTGTTATACGCAAACAATGAATCATGGAACACTACATCAAAAACCAATGATATAATGTATGGTGGTTAACATAACATAATAATAAAAAACCCAAAACATAATAAAAAAAATTCTATTTATTTTCTCTCTTCCCCACTTGAAACTAAGCTCCATGAAGGCAGAGTTCTGTCAGTTTCATTTAGCTGTATCTCCAATAAGTAGAAAGGACCTTGACATATATTGTATGCTTAATATTTATAGTGTGATTAGTGTAATTTGTAGTGAATGGAAAAATTATTCATACAGGAAGAGAATCCACTTGATAAAATTGTTATGAATTTATTTGAGAGAATACTATTAAGAAATGACTTGTACAACCAAGTTACTCTAAAATCCAGAATCCCATTATAGTAAAAAAAAAAAAAAACAAAGAATTTCCTAGGGTAAAAATCAAATCATTTTTGGGTCTTTAGGGATTATGTTTCTGCAGGTTTTCTGTCTCATTTTTCATTATAAATAAAGGCCACACCATTCAACAATTTTCTCTAAGTTTTTTTAAGTTTATGAACATGACAACCAGTAGGTATTTTTACTGCTTGTTTTGCATCTGTGCATTGGAAATCCTTAGTGCATTTTTCACACTCTTCATCCTGTCACACAAGCTCACCAATTCAGAGCATTTTCCTTTCTCATTTGAACAGGTTACCATTTTAAGATTCTTTAATCAATACCTTTTTCCATTTGCATCGTATTAGGAGGCAATTTAAAAGTTTAATCAAAGACTTCAGCAATTGTTGCTGATTATGCATGCTGAATTAAATCTGGGAGCTGCAGACTGTGAATTGATTCATGTATGAGGTCCTCTGTGGTCGGAAATGAAGGGAAGCAGGATTTCTCTCCACGCTGTAAGCGCTTGCAGGAGGAGTATTGATCTATTTGCCTTTGTGCTTCAGTGCTTGCCTGGTCAATTATTTACAGATCACTGAGACAGTGAGTGTTCAGGAGCAGGTGAAAGAAGGAGGTTGAATTTCCTGTGCTTAGGGTTTGATGTTAATGAAGAAGTTGATAAAACGAAAACATGCTGTCTTAAAGAAACAGATACTTCACAGTGGCAACAACCAGTGGCTTAATCAGGGTCTCTTTAAGTGAAAATGATTTTGATATAAAGCAACTTTGCATTTCTATGTGTTATTTTTGGTGGGCTTCCAGATATTGAATATGGCCCAGTCAGAAAGAAAGCATAAGCTTAGTGATTTATTTTAGTTTACAGATAGAAAAATGGATAGTCTCTAAACTCCCTTCTACCTTTAAAAGTCACTGCTTCTAATATTGTATGCATTTTGTAACAAATATTTTTTTAAGAACCTATTTGTTTCAAGTCAAACATAATGTCCTAGGAATATAACAAGTGAATAAGAAAGCAATTTTAAACTTCCTTTTTAAGGAACTACCTCATAGGGTTGTAATGTGTTTTAAGTGAGATAAACAGTAGTATATGACCTAGATTATGTTATTATTTTAAAAATATAGAAAAAGAAATTAAGACAGCTTAGTTTTCCCTTAAATGATTTGTGCAATATCACATAGCTAGTAAAAAGTAGAGATGGAATTCAGCCTTGGGTGGCTTTAATTTAAAGCTGGAACATTTATGTGTGATGCTGTGCCCTCCACCAAATTCATATGTTGAAGCCCTAACCCCCAGTGTGACTGTATTTGAGATAGGGCCTTCAAAGAGGTAATTAAGGTTAAATAAGGTCATTGGGGTAGGGCACTAATCTAACATGACTGGTGCCTTTGTAAGAAGAGGAAGAGATACCAGAGATGTGGCAAACACAGAAAAGGCCACGTGAGGACAAGGCAAGAAGGTGGCCATCTGTAAGCCAAAGGGAGCTTTTGCAAGAGAAACCAAACCTTTAATACTTTGATCTTGGACTTCCAGCCTCCAGAACTGTGAGAAATACATTTCTCTTGTTTAAGCCACACAGTCTGTGGTAATTTGTCACGGCAGCCCTAACAGACGCAAGCGCTATGCCTTTCCCAATTACACAAAATCCCTTTACTTTTTTTTTTTTTTAATTGGCATCAGTGTCTGGTATGTAGTAGGTGCTGAATAAATATTCACTAATAGAGGCTCATCAGACACCTCCCAAAACAATATATCAAAGAGGCCCTAACTAATTTTGTGATAGCAAATCCACTGGATTGATGATAGAGCCTATTTTTCAGTCCACACTCCCTGAGAGGCCCCAGAATCCAGACCTGTTTGGTCGCTGAAGCGGCTATCAGAAGTGCATAGAAGCAGGGCAAATGATCAGAAGCTTACCGGAGAGACAGTAGCTTAGAGGTGAGCAACAACTCTAAAAATGTAGTAGTTGAGGAGAGTACTGTGGAAGCGAAACCATTTAAAGAAACAAAGAACAATAAAAGTGATAAAAATTATTAATAAAAAATCATGTGAGCATGCACATATATAAGCATACTCGCCCCTCAAAATAGTTTCTTTAATGAGGGGGGCCTGGGTGGCTCAGTGGCTTAGCGTCTGACTCTTGATCTCGGCTCAGGTCTTGATCTCATGGTTGTAGGTTCAAGTCCCATGTTGGCTCCGCACTGGGCATGGAGCCTACTTAATAATAATCGTCATCAAAATGATAAAAATAATAATAATTTTAAACAAAACATGTTTTCAGATCAAAATGGAAGTAAATTACTCTAGAATGAGTTCCAGTTCATATGCCAAGGAAATAAGATTTTAGAGTACATTTGTTAAAATTTGACCTAGATTGATGTCTTCTTTTTATGTTTGTTTAATATTTCTTTTGACTTAGTTTTACAGCAATGAAGATGTTGGCTTATATTCTTAATCCATGTTGAGTCGCTGACTAGGTATTTATCATATATTAAGTTCCAAGTAAATCCCTTCTGAAGGCAGAGCCCGTGGCAAAGTTCAGCTGGCAGGTGGCATTCTTGGCAACCCCACACGGACGTCTCACTGGTGGGCTCTGTAGCTTCCCTAGAACAGTTAATCTGGACCTGATGCTTTGGTATACAAGGTAATTAAAGTTCTGTCTTTTTAGAATTAGATCATCACTAAAGAAACAATGCAGTTTCCTGTGTCTTGGATCATATTACATGTTAAACAACTGAAAGCATTTTCAGTTTGGTTGATAATGTTGTAAGATTTGTAACTGTTTCTAAGAACTTTTAAGTAAAAAAAGTTATACTAGAGAGCACATGTGGAATGCTTGTAACTCTATGTTTGAAATGAACCAAGAAATAGTGTTAAAACAGTGTTTCTATCATGTTCCTAAGGCCTATGAAACTCTAAACCTGGAATTGTTACTGTTAGCTGAGGGTGTGCTAAATCAAGTCAAAGATATTATGCTTTAGAGATACTATACCTATCTGTTCTCTGCTTGTCTTTACAGGGTGTGGGCTGCACTTTCACACCCGTTCCAATGATTTTTTTTTAATCTCAGTGATTTCATTGGAAAAACAAGTTTAATTTCTTAATTCAAGGTACTAGAATTCCCACTAGTATAATTTAAATGTGTGCTACCGTTTAAAAAAAAACTTATGTATGCAACACCCTTTGGTGATGTATAGTCTACGACCATACAGCTGTACACAGCGATCCTCCATTCATTCCTTCCCTCCACCCTCGTGACCACAACCTCTCACTCTGAGCACCATGCTTGTATTTTTACTTCTATTGGAATTTCCTAAGATTCCTTAGCCCCTGCTTCATGAAGGACTTTATCAGTTATGGCAAAGCACTTAATCATTTGGAAGGATTAACAAGTTAGAGTCATTTGCTCTCTGCAAGTTATCTGAGATTACCAAACTCAGGGAAATAATAGCATACTTTAGAATCAGGATTTTAGAAGTAAAAAGGACATTACTAATGCCAAAGTTCATAATACCAAAAATAAAGTGTACTGCATTTATTTCACTTAACAGTTGTGGAAAGTGTCTGCGTCTAATAGTCTTCATAAAGAAAACAATGCTGTTCTTTAAATTTTATGTTAGTATAGTTACCACAGGCTTTATTTAAACAAATTTCGTTTTGTTGATGCTTCTTAAGGTGATGTATTTATTCTTCATGCTACTTATATAATATCCATGAGAGGGCAGTAGAGTACCTGGTTCAGATGTTAAGAAATTGTGCCTCATGAAATTCTTAAAAAAAAAAAAAAAAAAAAACCTTAACCTCAGAGTGACTATTATCATTGTATTAGATTAAAGAGAACGTTACCTTTGCCAGCTAACTGCTGCAATTTAGAAAAGTGAATATTTTTTCCTAATTTCTTCTAGTACTGGCAATAACTTCATTCTCTTGTGTAAATACTTTTATTTATTAATAACAGCCAGTGGTAATTTAACAGCAATGTTGATCAATTAGAGGTTTATGGCCATTAAGGTTATTTAAAAGTAAATATCTAAAATACTCAATTTGAACCTATTTTTTAATTGAGAAAATATCAAGTGTTTGTAAAAAAATATATATAATGGGATAAATTCGTGGGAATTCAGACGCCTTTCCTATTTTACCTGTTAATTAATTGTTTAATACCAATTTTGGCTGGACAAGATGCCTGTGCCTAATCTCTTCCTTCTGAAGCCAAAGAGTAAGCATTTTCTTAATTTCAAAATCAATATTTGTATAACCATCCCCCGTAATGAAGTTGGCTCATAGCTAACATTCCCACATAGCAAATTAACTCAGTTACAAGGAACCCATTCTGCAACTTGCTTATCTTAAGAGGGAACATTAAGAAGTTATATTGCTCCAAAGATGGCTTATGAGTGATTTACTAAGTTCCTATTTAATCTTTAGAGTGAAAATCTCATGATATCAAAAGCATACTTCTGATTGTAATGATTTAAGATAATTCCATGAGCTCTATATTGCTGGACTTTTCTGTTTCTAAATGCTGAGATATAATGACATTGGACCTAACCAGTGGGAATTCATAAGGCCTAGATTCTTAGAGCCTGATTTTAGAGTTGTCAGTTTGGAATCCTGTTTATGCCACTGATGGATAATTTATCTTGGACAATGTATGTAACTTTCCTAAGCCTCTTCCCTGATCTGTTAAAAGAGGGTAATAATTTTGCCTATTACATAGGGTGGTTATGATGGATAAATGACCTAACAATTATGGTACATAGTAACAATCAATATTATTATTATTAGCTTTAGCATTTTATATGGTTTCTATGAAGAGGCTACTAGAAATAGCCTTATAAAACCTATTGTTCTCTTTATAGAAAATATATTTTTTAAGGGCACTGTCCCTATATTGCTAGGCCACGTGGAAGAAACGTATTTCTAATTTTAGCACTGTCATGCTTTAGATTATGTTGGCAATTTATTTGGCTTTATCTGATGATCACTTTGAATCATCTGTCTGTTATGGCTCTGTTTTTGCCCTAGTTGTTAGAAGGCTTATGTTCCAAATTTTACCTTATTTCTAGCAAATTTTATATAATTTAACTTTCCGTATTTTCCAATATCTTCTCTCTTAGATACATTTTTTTTCTGTGTTCTTCATCCACATCTATTAAATTTAATTATGTATATTTTTCAAAAGGCCTTAAATTTCTTATTGAACTAGTTATGAAGTGCATTATTCATGTAGATAAATGAACAAAGTAAATCTGAGTGGTTCCTGAGGAGCAAACTTTCTAATTTATTGAAAAGGAAGGTAATATGTGTGAACTGCTGAAGACTTCACTCTGTGAGTTGTAGTAATTATGGACTCAACAAAAAGTACTAAATATAAATATATAAGAAACCTGAATGTAATAGATTTAGGAGATAATGGAAAGGAAACTTTGAGATTTGAGAGACTGATTCTCCCAGTTCTCTCACTCTGAATATCTGTTCATTATAAAAATTCACTGGTTCATTAGGATTATAATTTTACCCTGGCATGGCTGAAATCATACTCGTGTGTAAATGCTGACAGTGCCCAGTACTTGTCTTCTTTATATGGACACATAGGCCCCAAACAGGCTATGGTTAACCTTCCAGTTTTAATCTGGAAGTGGTCGGGGCTGCAGCTTTTGAAATAGGTATCAGCTCACTTTCCAGTGCTATCAAGATCATATGTTGCAAAGATCATTTTGTTTTGAAAAAGCTAAAGCCTTTTGCCTCATGAGGTAGTAACCCTACCTCTAGAGGTCTTTCCCGATAATTACTCAAAGCACCCTAGTGTTTCAGAGGTCATATGACTAAAGCTGCACCTATTTTTCCTTACATTAGGAAACCTACTATTAATTACATTGAATTTTGGGCTTTGCAACAAAGCTAGTTAAGCACCCAAAATTCTCCGTATGGTTCACTGGAAGCTTGTGGGACTCAGTCCTGGCAAAATTCTTTAACTTTCTTTGATGTTATTGGCAACATGTAACCAATTCTCCTTGTCATTGTTACTGATGGCTGTCATGTAGCATTATTGGCTCATCATTTGAAATATGCTGGGAATGACTATTCTCTTCCCATTTGCAACAACTCAAAGATGAGAGGCAGCAACCATATGATACAAAATAATTTGGGTTCAGATACCAGAATTCTTTTTTAGGAAATCTCAGGACACCTATACTTCTTTTCTCTTTTGTGCATAAACTTCATTTTTTTGCTCATTTTCTTATTGTACTAAAATCATTGGTTTCCAGGGTTTACCAGTTCTACTGGAAACTCCATACAGGCAGAATCCATGCTTCCTTTTTTTTTTTTTTTTTTTTTTTTAATCTCTGCAATGTCTAGCATTCTGGCTATTGTAAAATTTGTCAATGCCCTGAACAAGTGCACTAGGTTTTCACTTTTTACCAATGACTTCTTGCTGCCAGTCCCTACAATGGTTTGCTAGATGGATTCCTTTGGCTATGGGAGAATACACCCACAAGTCTAGAAATGCCAGAGAGTCAACACTCCCAGGATAAGCCCTCCATCAACAATTAGTGAGACTTGGTTGGAAAATACCTCAATTTTCTTACCCTTTGGCTGGGAAAACTCTCAGGTATGTTCTATATGCTATCTTCCAATGGCCGCTAGTGGGATTGAGCCCAATTTGCTCACAATGGTGATATGCTCATTAATGTACCTTCTGTTGGCTTCCTCCCATTTGCTGTTCCTCTTCCCCAATCTCCTAGTGTTTCCTGGAATCATCTCCCAAATAAACTCGTTGCACTCAAGTCTTTATCTCAGGATGTACTTCTGGGGAAACATAAAATGAAATATTGTGTTTACGAGGATCACAATACATACTTGTTGAATGATGGATAGATAAGCAGATGGATGAGTGAGTAGATGGATAGACATGGATAAGTTATGCCTTTATTTATGTTATCAAGTGTTCCTTTTCAAAAGAAAATTTTAGCTAGATAGTATCCAATTAGCTAAGGCACCAATCTAAACACCTTATCTCTGTTTCCTTAAAGTTATCTCCTTGCTTCATATAACATCAACATAAGAAAATTTAATAGCTACATAAAATGTTCTCTGTCACAGTAACTGAGGGGGAGAAATATGAATTGTCCTTCATATGTAGAAAGACCAGTATAGCTATTTTGCACAGATATTTATGGAGAACTGATATTGCACTTTGAGTTTAATTCAGTGGGAAAAGACAATCTGTAAAGATATTGTCACTTTAAACTATAAGCATAATAAATCCTTTGTAATTGCTATGGGGAGAAGAGAAATCAGATATACTTGAAGGAAAAAAGTGCCTCTGTTATTTCCATTCATGCTGTATTTTATTAAGGCAAAATTTGAATGGTGTCATTTCTGAAAGTTTTCTCATTAAAAGGCACATACTATGGTTTTGTGGTTTATAGTCGGAGACTCCATGATCTCTGGATCATGGAAAACAGTACCATGATTTAGTTAATATCTTCAGACAATCTTATCACAGTAGTTTTGTTTGTTTTTTGTTTTTGTTTTTATTTAAATTCCAGTTGGCATATAGTGTTATATTAGTTTCAGGTGTACAATGTAGTGCACTCCTTAATCCCCATCACCTATTTCACCCATTCCCTCCACCCACCTCCCTTCTGGTAACTATCACTTTGTTCTCTATAGTTAAGAGTTTGTTTCTTGGTTTTCCTCTCTCTCTCTTTTTTTTCCTTGCTCATTTGTTTTGTTTCCTAAATTCCACATATGAGCGCAACCATATGGTATTTGTCTGTCTCTGACTCATTTCACTTAGCATAATGCTCTCTAGCTCCATCGTGTCATTGCAAATGGTAAGACTTCATTCTTTTTTTTATGGTGGAATAATATTCCATTGTGTATATATGCCATCTCTTTTTTGATCCATTCATCAGCCTTTGGACACTTGGGCTATTTCCATAATTGGACTGTCGTAAATAATGCTGCAAGTAACATCAGGGTGCATGTATCCCTTCGAATTAGTATTTTTGTATTCTTAGGTAAATACCTAGTAGTGCAATTGCTGGATCATAGGGTAGCCAATAAAGAGTTAGTATCCAAAATATATAAGGGACTTATAAAACTCAACACCCCAAAAATGAATAATCTAAAGAAAAAATGGTCAGAAGATATACATAGACATTTTTCCAAAGAAGACATACAGATGGTCAGCAGACCCATGAAAAGATGTTCAACATCACTCATCATCAGGGAAATGCAAATCAAAACTACGATGAGCTAACACCTCACCCCTGTCAGAATGGCTAAAATAAACAACACAGGAAACAACAGATGTTGGCTAGGATATGGTGAAAGGGAAGGTCTCTTGCACCATTGGTCGGAATGCAGACTGGTGCAGCCACTGTGGAAAACAGTATGGAGATTCCTCAAAAAGTTAAAAATATCACAATAGTTTTATATGAAAAAATTCTAATTGTTATATGTTCACTGTGAGTAAAAATGAAAAATAAGATTTTAGTGTCAAATAAGCAACACATACCCTGATATACTTTAAAATAACCTTAAGCATTAAATTCTTGATCACCATAGCTGCTGAATAGTCTTGAAGTTAAAAAACAACGTAAAATCGAACAATTTAAGTTCTATCATTCCTAGTGTTATAAAAATAATAGATTATATTTTTAGAAAAGCTCATTATATAACAATTTACAGACTTTATTTCTTAATCTCTCAAGTACTATATCATAATAACCATAGTATAGCTCTAGAACCTGATTCTAGAAAATTTACAGCTTTTGTGATTTTTTTATTACTGAACAATCTTATATAATTATTCTAATGGTTGTTACTGAATTTTGCATTTCTTTAGATATTTGAGGGGTTTTGTTTTGTTTTGTTTTACCCCCTCGTATTTTTGTCACTTTCTCAACTAATCATATTCACTTATCCTGGGTCTGATCATTAAAATATAATTTAAAAGATTTAAAATGTTTTTTTTCAGTTACAGTTATTCCCAATATTAGTACCCAGAGTAGGAATATCACATGCATGAAATGAGTATCAATAGGGTACTGCTATGCCTGTGGCAGACATCAGTAATCCATCAGAACATTCATTTCTACTAAGAGCACATTTTTCAAAACCTTCTCAGCTTATCTCTTCTGAAAGCTTTTACAGAAAGTTTGACATTAACAAAGTGATTAGTTCAGTTTGTCACTTTAAATATAGAAGTAACTGAATATAATTTCTTAACACTGCATACCTATATGCATATATATGTAAAATGTATATCCACCTACATGCAGATACATATACAGCTTGTTTATCACATATCACTACTCGTATTTTATATATGCAAATGTATATATGAATTACTGTTTATATTTCTGCCAATTTAAATATTTACCATTATATAAGTCCTTTTCTCTAGATAATGTTTTATAAAGAGAAATAAATATACAACAGACAGAAATAATTATTTTCACTTGGCGTCTAGCAGTGATTTGAAATTTAGTTTTATATTTTCATCTAATTACTATAAACATGTAGTTTTAAATGTTCCTAAAGAATTTGACTTATGTTTTATTTCTCTTGTTAAATATTTATTAATCCATTTGTAATTCTGTTAACAATTATAACATTTATATAATCTGATTTATTGCTATTCTCAATTTGACTATTTTAAGGGTAAATGAAAACTATTAACCATTGCCATAGCTGGGGTTGGTAATTCTAGATCTGATAAATGGACTCTAGTGTTTCCATTTAGTTTTTTGATCTAGATTAGCAAAGTGGAACCATGTACTTTAATCTGGATAGTAGAAATGATCTCTATCGATATATTCATTCTCAAAGAAGACCCAAATTGTTTTTTGTTGTTGTTGTTTACTTCTTTGAGTAGAGTAGTCCCCAAGTAACACCATAGCCATTGAGCTTTCTTTTGTATCTAGGTATTATTTGATCAGTTTCTCATCATCTATAATCCTGACTTCTGGACACATTCCATTACTGGCAGTAAGGCAAGTCCCATGATCTCCTGGTTCCTGGTTTGTTCACTGAATATTTCAGTCTACACTAACCTTACTGACCACTTTGTCACATACATAAGACCTTTTGCCTTTTTACTTATACTGACATATTAATTATAGACCCCATTTTTTCCAAGGTCTACTATCATCATAAGTTAGCTATATTGATCAATTAATTTGAACTAAGGTGTTAATGATTAGTAATAGTTTAAACTGATAATAGTTGCCTTTATCGCTTTAACCAGAAAGACGAACAAACATAGAAATTTAAGCACTATAAGGCAATGCAGTTAAAGGTGGTATTTTTAAGTATTGGGACCTTTCCTAAAGCTTGTCAAATGATTGCGTGTTTCCCCTGCATGTTTCAACATTACCTATTATCTTGATGTTAAATTATAGAGCCACAGAGATTTAGAACTAGAAATTACCCAGGGATAAGCCAATTCATGAGTAGCAAATAAGCAGCACTTGACCTGCGAAGTCCTTACCCCTCGCTCCATTCTTACGTGCTGAGCTGTGACACCAGCTCACAATCTATTTCAACATAGAGCACCAAGCAGCTTTTTCCAACCCACCATTATTGGCACTTGATGTGAAAATGATTTGTCGTTCTGGGTTTAATCTACTTCCTTATTTTCATACATGAAACAAAGAGAGATTAATGCAAGTGACCAAGGCCACACAGCTAGCTGAAGAACAGGATAAAACTCCATATTTTCCAGGCATGTTCACTTTCACGCCCATGTATGTAGTATATCACACTATCATTTGTTTGTATCTGGATTCACTAAAAGAACATCAATGTGGTAGAATATTGCTTCTATAATGTTTCCCCATTGGGAAAAGTGACAACCCAGCTCCTGAATGAAACAGAGGTTTAACCAAGAATAGAACCTATATTTCTTAGCAGTCCATTTCTTAACACTTCAAAGCTTTCACCCTTCCCTGAGAATGGAACTCATGTCTCTCAATTCTCTGTGCATAGCTTTCTCCCTATGTCACCTAAGTTTGTAGTTTCAAATTACATCTGTACATATCCAGCCTTCATTTATAAAAACAAAGCTAGATCTCAAAGTGATCATGCTAAGTCCTAATACTTACATAATACTTATATAATTATAAAGCATATTAATAAATGATTTATAAAAAGTGATAGCATTAATAAATATAATTTTGCTTATTAAGGTGAAATAATCACTAGTGTTATTAGTAAACTTATTGCCCACTATTATCCTTCTTTTTATGTTATGTAAAAATTCTATGCTCTATAATATTTTTGTGTATAATTTCTTCATTTTCCTGATGGCTAGAGGAAATTGATTGGTCTAAAATTGTTAATTACTGAAAGATTTCTTGTGGTTACCCATTAGTTATTTTAATTTCCCAGAGTATAAACTTCAGAAATTATTCTATTTATAATTTATTCAAGAAAGAGAAACTTAATTTTGCAGCTAATGCTAATCAAATATAGGAGTAATGAATAATATCCTCTTAAACAATAGCCTAAACCATTTCTGAATTCAGGAAACTGCCACTTTGGTTGTATTTACATGTTAATTTGCAGTATGTTTATTAGCTCTTAGCTGTAGCATCTTGACTGTTCTTTATCAGTATTTAAGTCATGTGAATTTGGTTGCAAGCCTTTGAGATTAAGGTAAATGTTTGACTAACTTAGCTATATTACTGCAGCCAACTTTTCTACTTTTTAATGATTGAGGTGCATTTGATAGAATTAGACAAAGCAACATAGGACTGGATGTAGCATCTCTTGTGCTTTTCACCAGTCGGTGGTGTTTTTTCTGTCCTGGAAATCTAGCCTGTGTCTCTAAAAAAACCAACAGAACAGTAAGTTAACTCCACATTTCACTGCTCAGATTCTCATGAAAGTCTTAAGTAAAAGCGTTTGGAAAACTATCAGAAGAAATAAAAGAGAAATAAATAAAAGCTTGATCTGATTCCTTCTACTTCTTATGGATTTAAGCTTGCCATCTACCAACACAGTATAAGTCTAACAACAAAGCCATGTGTTCAATTCACTGAGTCACTGCAAGGAAATATATAGGGATTCAGCAGTGGCTGAACAAAACGCCAACATGGTCAATTAGGAAAAGCACCAAGTAGTGTCTAACCCAAGAGTTTTAAATCACTTCAATGTGGCTCTTTCACAGTCCTGAATATAATGACTCTTGGTGATTGCATCATCATGTGCATTCCCCAGGAGTCTGACAATCCGTGCAGTGGGGCACTTTTCTGCAGTGTCCAAGCCATGTGCCCTCAGCCTGATTACCGCTCTGCTTGCATCTGTTTGAGCTTACTAAATTGAAGCTCTCATACATATTTAGTAAATTTAGATGTACCAAGTTCAGTCAGGACAGATTTCTACCTTGTAGATATTCCTCATCTTTTCTTAAATTATTCCTGAGTAAATAGAGCTGTTTACAGACTCCTTTTCACATTCAGAATGTATAAACTAGTCTCCTGAGATTACAAAAAACCTCCATGGAGCCCCAATATGTCACTGCCTTAGTTTGAATATTCATCCATTTCAGGCTGAATTCTTATAAAGTCTTAGTCCCATTCTGAATTTGCACCATTTAAATCTGCCTTTAAACATGATACCAGAGTGGCTTTTCCCAAACAACCTGATGAAACCGTACACCACAGCCCAAAAGTCTTCACATTGCTTTTCAAAACCATACATAGAATCCATTTCAGGTTTCTTGTCCTCACATACAAGACTCTCAGGCAAATCCAACCTTTCTTGACAGCAATATTTCCTGCTCTAATCTCATCAGGACCTCAAGCCCCTTGCTGTATCTGTATTTACCTTGATGTTATTCATATTGCCTTCACCTTCACTTCTTTCACTGGGAAAAACCCTATTAATTTTGCCTCTAGCCCCGTCTATCTAGAAAATACCTATTCATTTCCAAAATTTGGTTCAAAAATCATTTTCTCTGAAATGCTTTCTCTCTACTATCCAGGAAGAGGCTGTAATGCACTCCTCAAAAAGCTCAAGCTTTACAGTATACATACTTCTGTAATGGTAGCTGTGACATGTTAGGGGCTTATGTTGCATGCCTATATACAGGACAGCATCTTATATTTATTCTTATATGTTTGTATTTTTATAATACGTGGCACATACTAGGAAACCAGTAAATCATTATTAGGTGAATAGGTGTAAGTGACTAAATGAATGAGTGAATGAATGAATGTGTGGGCTTGGGCCTCCTTCCAAAATGGCCTGCCATCCAGAAAAGTTGATTTTGGTTATCCGTAGCTCCAAGCAGCAGAAGCCAAGTATAGTTTCCTTCCCTGATAGGTACACACCAATGAAGCAGTGGTATTAAGGATGGGGACAAGTAATAGCTATCATGTGTGCAAGGCTCTACTCTGTGCAAGCATCATCACCTAATGCTTTTCATATTAATCTTATTTAGACTTTATAACAACTCTGTGAAGTGATTATAAATTGTATCCATTTCACAGATGAGAGAACTAAGCTCAGGAGTGTAACTTTCGTAAGGCCATTCTTATAATGAGTTGCAAAGCTTGAATTTGTCAACTACAGAAACCTTAGCTCATACAGAATGCATTAATTTGGCAATCATTTCATGGTGATTGGGATCAAAAATGTATCCAGTCATTCGAATTTTCCTATCTCTGTCCCTGTCAACCTATAGCTTCATTTCACACCCATGCTCTTTCTCTCTTAAGGAATTTTATGCCTTGACAGACCGTGCAAAAGAAACCTCCATTATACTTAGAGCTACTGTTGAAAATCACCTCTTGGGAGAAAACCACACATTTGACAGCTGTTCTGACCAAAGGTATGGATTAAAATGAAAGGGAAATTGCTACTGAATATAGAGCAAAGTAAAAAGAAAGAATCCTCTATTATATCAAGTTTGTGTATGTAGGCAAACACAAATATTTTTTATTCTGTGTAAAAATATTTACATAAAGCAACATTATTAACATTGAACTACATATGTATATAAACTAACATACATTCACTTAGTTGGCATCATATAGCACATGCACAAAAGAGACTGTAAGGAATTATACCAACCATTTGCAGTTAGCTATTGATAGAGTTAGTATTTTTAATGTATATTTTTTGTAATAGGTATATGTTGTTTTTATAACTTAAATTTATGGAATTTATAGTCCTTAAAGTAGTCACTTCATGTTAGGTTCCTATTTACATATAAAATCTATTATAATTAACTGACCCCATTTTATTTTTTAAAAATTACAGATTTTAAAAAATTGGCAGTTTCTAAAATTTATTTCCATGTAAAACCTCTGCTTTCTTCTCATGCTTTTTCTATTTATTAGTTCGTTTTACAATCTCTACTCTCAGAATCTGGACAGTTTAACATAATTTTCTGTCAAAAGGGGAACTGCCTTTTAAAAACTGTAATTGCACATTTTTGTTGCATAATTAGATAAGATAGCTGTATCTGTGAGGCCCTTTGGGAATTCCTCTCGGAGTTTTTGGAGACAGAGCAGTAACCAGCCAGGGCTGGGGGAAGTGGAAGATTTATATGACCTGTTTTGGGAAGAACGAGTGTCCAAACCACCAATATAAGGGATCATCGTGATGCAGAGTCTAAATGATCTTGATCCAAACCGGTCAGGCTTCTCAGCGTCAGGTAAGTGAGTGAGTTATAGATCCAAGTGGGTTATGCGAGGTAATCTGAGGGGATTGGAAGAAAGTTCCAGTTGCAAGTGTTAGGTCCAACCTAGTACCAGACAAGAGGTTAGGCCTCCAGGTAACTGGGCTCAGGTTCAGAGATGGGCTTCCAGGAACTGGTATTGAACCAAGGAAGTAGGGACTGGTGAGAGACCTAAGCTGACTAACAGGGGCCTCAGAGCAGACACTCAGGAACTAAAGTGACCTTGGGAGAAAGGATAGCAAACACTTTCTGAACACTCATGGAAATTTAAAGTAGAGGATCCCAACATGGTTGTGTGTTCAGGTTCTGTAAAACAGTTTTTTGGGGTGCCTGGGTGGCTCAGTTGGTTAAGCTTCTGACTCTTGGTTTCAACTCAGATCATGATCTCATGGGTCCTGGGATCAAGCTCCATACTCAGCGGGGAGTCTACTTGAAGATTCTCTCCCTCTGCCCTCCCTCCACACACACACACACACACACACACACACTCTCTCTCTCTCTCTGTCACTTTCTCTCTCTCTCTCAAATATGTAAATAGAAATCTTTTTTTTAAAAAAATACAGGTTTTTAGTCCTTGCACCTGGATCCAGGATGAAGATTACTAATAGGATGACCATATCTCAGTTTCTTCATCTGTCAAATGGGAGCAATAATTGTCCCCACCTCATACAAGTTTTGTGTGGAATAACTAATGTATTAAGTGCTTAGTTTTGTTATTTGGTAAAACTTGATTATTTTGATGACCACTTCCTTATAACCTGATGTTTATATCAGTGGCTCTCCTTCAGGTAGCTGGTGAAAACTGCCCCGGGAGCTTTTTGTAGCTGCAAATACCTGGGCTCCACTTTAGTCCTATTGAATTAGAATTTCTCAGACTGACATCTAAAGTTCTCTAATTTCCAGAGAATTCCAGGAGCGGTGTATTCTGTAAAGAATGACTAAGCATGTGGGGCACCTGGGTGGCTCAGTCGTTAAGCGTCTGCCTTCAGCTCAGGTCATGATCTCAGGGTCCTGGGATCGAGCCCCGCATCGGGCTCCCTGCTCCGCGGGAAGCCTGCTTCTCCCTCTCCCACTCCCTCTGCTTATGTTCCTGCTCTCACTATCTATCTCTCTCTCTGTCAAATAAATAAATAAAATCTTTAAAAAAAAAAAAAGAATGACTAAGCATGTGATAGTGACACTTTTTTTTTTTACTAAAAATTGTTTATGATTATTTAAAGTAAAACAAAAATATTACTTATGATCACTTAAAGTAACACAATTATAGCAGATGGGTACTATTCAGTTAGGTAAGTTCACAGTTAGAACTGAAATAACTACTAAACTAGTCTCCGAAGGAAAAAATAAGATTATGTAATAATCACTGAGTTTAATGATCTTGTGTGTGTTAAAATGCACTTTTGGGCATGCATGTACATACAGAAAAGCTTGATTCTAATGATACCATTTCATAACTCTGATATACAGAGACCCTAATTCTTTCTGCCTTTCTCCCACAGCCCTTCCACGTGTAAATAAATGAAGGAAGGAAGGAAGCAGTGTCTAAGAATGGACTGTGAATGTGAATACATATTCTAGTTTCCAAATCTCCTTATGAAAGGATTTCTTTTTATTGTTGAAACAGAGTTCAATTTCAAATATGTCAGCACTTTAATCTTCTGAACCGCTTTGATTGTCTCATAATACTGGGTCAGTGTATAGATATTGTGGCAAGTAGCAACAGACTTGAGTAAAGCAGTGGCCATTCTTCAGTAGTCCTTTCAGTTATACCAGCAGCCACTGGGTACCCTATAGAAAATCTCCTTTAGTTAATTCACTCAAGTTCATAGACTCTTTTTTTCTTTTTCTTTTTTCCAGACAATATACTTTCAGGCAGTATGCCTTGTGGCACAGAATATGATTCATACTTGCTAGATGGTGCAATTTATCTCTCATAACAATGCTTTATTTTCTACTGCTTTTGATTGGAACAATTTTTCTTTCTAGTGCAGGTGGGAAGAGACTAACAGCTTTGGGGTCATTTTTATGCCATGTCTTATGTTGTAGTTTTTATGTAGAATGCAATAGAATTTCATAATTCTAAACAATAAAGAAACAGAAACATCACCAAAAAGTACACATCCCAACAGGAACTGCCTGCCAAACACAGGGAGTTGTAAAGTACTGAATCAAACAGTCAGTGAAAAAGGAGAAATCACTGTGTTAAAAAAATGAGTCTAAGCATCATAATGCTACCTGCAGAAGAACGTCATTATTCATCTAAAGCAGGGCAATGACAAGAATCAACAAAGTAGATTATAGTGAACAAGTAATAAAACATCATCTTTTTTCAAACAGTCTTTGATAGCAGGAGGCACACTCAGTGAATTTTAGTGCACAGGAAAGCTGGGAGTGATGGCATTCGACAGAGGATGCCATATGTAGGAACAGAGAAGGTTCCTCAGATGCATCTGCTGGAATCCATCATAGAAGTGATGGCAATTGCATTGGCAGAAATGCATTTTCCGTAAGAGCTAGACCAGTTTGTTTCCAGCTTGAAAATATAAGGACACCTTTTAAAGGAAAACAGTGGAAAGGCTCTCACAGATCTCCTTCCCTCCCTGAGGTAGGCACAATATTTTTCTAATATGATTTTTATATATTATATTTAATGCTTATGTATGTATGTCCTGTATATTACACATAATCTGTGGTATGTATTAATTACAAACAAAGAATACATTCCTGATGCTCCTGGCTTTTATGCAGTTAAGTCAAAACTGATTTACCTATTGATTTCAAAGAATATTTTAAAACCAAACAATTCAAATTAATCATGTTAATTTCATAGGATGAATGTTAGTGTTTTCTCAAGATGGGATTATCCTTTTCAGAGTGAAGTTACCACTCATAACTGTGCGGGGGCATAGTTTGCCATTCTAATGTGAGCCATATGAGGACTTAATTTTCCTTAAAATCATAAGATTTTTATTTCACCAGTGATGTTGTGAACCTTCACATGGTACCAATGTGACCACAAGCACCAACCCAAATGTGGGCACTGAAGTTCAGTTTTAATTTTGTGGATCATCAAAATGCAAATATGCCACTTAAGAATAAATTACTGAAGAGATTTCTTGACACCCTGCGGTCATGCTGTTAGACTCAATTTGAGACACGGACTGAGAAGACAAGCTTATCAAAATCACCAGATCATCAGTATTGCCTGCAGAGCAACCCTGAGTAGACAGGGAGTGTTGGGTAGAATGTGGGGCCAATATTTGCTTTGTAACCATATGATTTCATTCTTACTTTTTTCTAAACATTTGCTGAACATTTACTATTCCAGGTAAAATGGTAGGCACAGGTGAGATAATGGTAATTTAGATATGGCCCTTGTCCTCAAGAAACTCAGAGTTTATCAGGAGAGACAAATACATATTTTGACAAATAGCTCTAGTGCAATTGTTAAGTCCTATCACAAAACCACAGAAGTATGTCAAAGTGCTGTGAGGAAACATAGAAAGGCACATGATTTTTCTTTAGTCTCTGGGCTAATGAGGACTTGTAGATCAATCAAAATACCCTCACAGTTTAAAGATGAGTTAAGGTCTTTATTCTTTTCCTTTTCTCTCTATCCCAGTTTTCCTGGTGTCAGTGTATATTTTTCTCATCTCTGCTTGTACCTTGTTTAGCCACCGACTCCAAAGATGTTGCTAACTTTCCTGGGGAGTTCTCAGTATTCAAAAACCAGCCTCCTGCCGTTTTAAACTATGTTTTGAGTAAAAATATTGTACCTTGATGTTTAGCAATGTGGGAGATAGGGAATCGGTTTAGCATAAATTGGTTTAGGTAAAGTACGGGGACTCCTGGCTCAAACTGCAGGGATTCAGATTCCAACTTTTACTATCTGATCAACCTTGGACTCATTGCTTCTTTTTTGGTTTCTTTACCTTTCAAATAGGAATAAAAATAAAAATAAGCATACTATATATGGTAACAGGAAAATGAAATGAAATCATTTATGTGAAGTGCTTAGTACAGTGTCTAGCAAATATCAAGTGCTTCAATAAATATTGGCTAGTGTTAGAAGTACTACCAGCCCTTAATGACACGTGAATAAAAGGAATTCCCCAGGGGAAAACATGGACAATTCAATTCTCTTGGCTATCAGTTCTGGGGCATTGTGAGTTCTAAAGGACAACTTACCATGGTTGGTGCTTTTCTTTCATATCAGGACTATACTTTCCCATTGAGGTACTTTTTAATTTTTCTACTATTAGAAAAAAACAAAAACAAAAACCTGATGTGGTACAATGGAAAAGTAGCAGGATACTAGATCCTGTAGAACTTGATCTTTTTAGAAACCCAATTTGTCTACTACCTCATTCTGTTATTTATTGAATCATTTTGCTTCTCTGGGTTTTAGCATACTCATTTGTAAAATGAAGTCTGTAGTCACCAGATGATTTAAAATGTGTCCTTGGATTCATTCGAACATTTCCAAGAAGTGTACATTTTTTGATAATTGATTTCATCTTCTTTTGGGTCCACAATTTATGGGGCCAAGAACACTGCTGACTTTGTATTATTTTTGCTAGAGATTCTGGCAAAAACAATGTGGTTTATAGCTGAACTGATACTTTGCAAAACTTACATTTCCCTATTTTTTTTTTAAGAAGCTGTAGTTGGCAAAATTAAATATGTCTGTTTCTATTCTGGTGTTGGCAGTCTTAGCACAGTATAAATAGAACTTATAGGGAAATGGTTCAATGTGGGAGTAATAATATGCTATTTTTCAGTGATTTGGATTAATGTTTAAACTCAGTATCTGCTGTTTATTACAAGTATGACAATAGAGATGATATTTCACTTCTTTGAGGACACTTGGCACACAGACTGGCACATGATACCTGCTCAGCGAACTGACATCCCTTTATTTTGCTTTTTTACCAGCGTCTTATATACACACTCAAAAGAAGTCTAGATAGATAGATAGGTCTCTTTATATATCTTATTGTTTTAAACTTTGCATTAAGTTAAGCATTTTTATTCATTACTTAATGGTGAATTTTGTTGCTTTTTAATTCCCAAATGCATTTTGAATACTGCTAGAAAAGATTATTGATTTTTGTAAAAATTTTAGTCCAAATAGAACCTTATTATTTATGAGCATTAGGATTCAACAGTATCTCATTTTCCCTAGTTTCTATTACTTCAAGCTAATGTACCTCTGAAACCATAGTATTAAAAAGCTTTTTTGTTTGTTTGTTTTAGTGTTTTTGTTTATTTGTTAGAGAAAGAGAGAGAGAGAAAGTGCTCACACAGCAGGGAGGAGAAGAGGGAGAGAGAGAATCTCAAGCAGGCTACACACTTAGCTCAGAGCCCAAGGAGGGGTTCGATCTCATGACCCTGAGATCATGACCTGAGCCGAAATCAAGAGTTGGACACTTACCTGACTGAGCCACCCAGGTGTCCCTAAAAGCTTTTTGGTTAGCCCATTTATAATAGGCCCCATGCATTTCATTGTAAACCTGAGTATTTGTATTCAATAAAGTCTTGCCTGACGTTACATTTACTGTTTCACATTTTATTCTTAAGATCTCTAACACAACCGTCAAAGTCTTACCATTTCGGCAAATATCTTAAAAATGACGTTTAATATTGGAAATTTTTGATGAAGTGCATTTACCAGAACCTCTGTTCTTTGACCTAACATTTTAAGAATTCTACAACCAGACCCTAGTTTGTTTATTCTTACAGTATTTTAGTATATATATCCTTATAGTATATAGTTCTTATTTCCACTTATTGTCAGTGTACTCCTTGGGCTTCTGGCCTCTCTACAGACCCAAGTCAGGCCACCTTTGCTTGTGTTGGGTTTCCTTACACTCCATTCACCTTTTGGTACCCCACCTATGCTTCAAGGCTCCCTGAAAGTCCAGTGTCTCCATAAAGCCCAGAATGACTGTTTACCTTAACATTTATTTTGTATGGACACATGAGGGATTATTTCCATTTGAACTCAATTATGTTTATCATTTAAATTGTCAGTCCTTTTAAGCATTTGTCATCCACTCACCCTTTTCCTATAAATTCCAATCTCTCTAGATAATTCAGTCATCCCCATTCTCAATTTCTCTAGATCAGGACTTTGAGACAAGCAGAATAATATTGCTTATTCTGGTTAACTGCTATCACTACAACATTCTGATCATTAATTGTACCTCATATTTTTTAAGTACATCAAGAATTTTTTTAAAGATTTTATTTATCTATTAGAGAGAGAGAACATGAGCAGGGAGGGGCAGAGAGAATCTTAAGCAAGCTCCACGCTGGGCATGGATGACGTGGGGCTTGATCTCACAACCCTGAGACCATGACATGAGCTGAAACCAAGCATTGGATGCTTAACCAACTAAGCCAACCGCCATACCAAGAAATTCTTTACATTATTCATACTCATTTATTTATTTTATCCATTATCATTCATACCAGTTTGCTTCCTTTCTCATGGACCACTTGTCTATTCCAAACCTTCAGCACTTCCTCAAGTCATCCACTCCACTTGCAAAGAGGATTTTCACATAGATGTGTTTATGTGTGCACGCATGCCATGATAACGATGGTGTAACACTGTGCGTGCTCATTTGTTGTTTGCTTTTTCACTTAAAAATTATCATAAACATTTTCCCATGTCACCTGACACAGTAGCATGAATATTTTTGTCTGCTTGACCTTTTACTGTTTAGAAATACCGTATTTTATTTAGGCTGTCCCCTGACTTTAAACAAGCAGATTTTTTTTTCTCTTTTCTTTCTATCATTTTCTATTTCAAATAGCACAAATAGTTGTGATCAACATCCGTGAGTAACTTGCACACAGCTCTAATTATGCCTTTAATGTGAATTATTCAAATGGAAATTGTTGGCTTAAATAGTATGCAAGTGCTAAAACTTTTGATAAATAATGCCAAATTTTCTTCCAGGAGTTTTTGCCTAACTGAATTATCAGGATCCTCCTATTGTTCCACTCTGTCACTAACACTGTATGTGATCCTTTTATTTTTATTTTGCTTATGTGGTAGTCAAAAAATATAGTCTTTATTTAGCATGTATTTCTTTGATAACTAAAGAAACTGGACAATTTTTTGTGTGCTTACTCAACATTTGACATTTCCTCTCTTGTGAATAGACTCTTCATGTCATTTGTACCCATGACTACATGGCAAATTCAAATGAGGACTATCTGATTAAAAACAGAAGGCTTGAAACCCTGTATTTGGTGTTGACAAGATGACCAATTTCGGAGGGACTTCTGGAGGGTGGTTAAACACCCAACACTTAAATCAATGTCCAATTACCCTCATACACTTAGCATGGTTTCCTTCAGTGAATTGGAGGAAAATCTTTCAAATGACTTCTTCTCTTAAACCCTGAGTTGATAAAGTATTTGAAAAGCCACTCTCTCTGTACCTTATATGACAATCCATGTATTTACAGCTCTTGCACTTCCCTAAAGTATTTGACTTGGTCTTACTCCTCCCAGAATAATTGAGTCAAATTAAATAGTCACTTTCTCTCATACCTGTGTTTTCTGGGAGTTGTTGAGGATAAACATGTTTGTCCATGATGCAAGGCTGCAAATAATATCATATTTTGTTGTTTATAACATATTCAATATTCCATGAACTCCACCCTCTGCCTAGCTAGGAGGAATTCTATTTGAGTTGTGTCTGGTGAATCTTTCCCCTCCCAAAGTCACCATCACCCACACATATACGCTCTGGATATCACCCTACCCTCAGTGTAGCTAGAAATTTAGGACATTCTGGGAAAAGTCCTCTGGTTTTCAGTGGCCATTGGTCAACATTCGCATGCTCCTTGTCCAAGCTTACATGATCTTCTAAAGAAGGGCAACTCCACTATCTCTATGTTATTGGGGGCAAGGGATATTATTGTTCTTCCTGTCAAGATCATAATAACTCTAAAGTATTCTATCAAAGCTCTGACTTGCTAGGGGTATCTGGATGAAATTGAAAATTCCTGGTACACAGAGTTCTTTCTCTGTCACAAGGGATACTGTACAAATTATTTCAAGTCTACCTGCTTCCTATTTTACTTCTTTAAGCACACATCCCCTTCTACTCAGGGATAACATGGCATAATTTCTCATATGTAGACCTCACAATACTGTCCTTTCTTTCCTGGGGAATAAGAGTGGAGACATAAGGAAATCCTAGTTCTCTAATTTCACATTTTATCACAGTGAAAAGAAACCAAGTAGAATATCTTTCAGTTTTCTGGCCAGAAAATTGCTTAGCTAGATTTGAGTTCATTAGGAATATTTCCTACTTTGTATAATACAGTGGGTGATAATTTTGTCGAAGTTTCTGTCAATTTCTTCCAGCTTCCAATAACATTTTGCTTGCCTTTTTTATGTCCTAACCAATTTTCTTTATGTCCATGTCTCCTCATGGATCTTAGGCTCCCAGTAACCCTCTCTTCAGGGCCCTTTTTCTTGGAAGACTCATCTAATATATGTTTATATTTCTATTAAGCAAGATTTAAAGACCGAAGACAAAAATAGTGCAATGACTACACATTTCTGAGTGAAAAAAAAAAAGAAACCTAAGAACAAAATACCTAGCTCAAGTTACCATTCAAGTATAAAGGCCAGATGCGTACATTCTCAAATATTCAAGAACTCAAAGAGAGATTTTTTTGAGAAAACAATACTACTTGGCCTTGAAATACAGCCAAAGGATGAATGCGATAGTTCGTCTCAAAAGGAAAATGATCAATAGAATACTTAATGCCAGAGAACATTAGAGAAATGAATTCATGTGTAAAGGAAACAGATGAAATAGACACATTTTAAAATGTGAAAGGACTTAGGGAATTCAATAGCAATAAACCTTTCATTTTAAAAAAGTTGAAAATAAAATCCGGTCTATTCCTTTATTAAAAATCAAAAGCATTTAATTGATAATCAGTTTAGAAATCGAGGTACTGGTTTCCCTGGGATAGGTATGGATAGTAAATGGAAGGAAGGAAATGGGTTTGGCGATATTTGTAGTGATAGTAATGCTCTATTTCTTAATCTGGGTATGATTGTATGAATTTTCCTAGTTTGTAAAAACTTGTAAACTATATGTGTACTTTCTGTGTATATATTATACTTTAATACAAAATTTGCTTAGAAGCCATATTCATATAGAACTAAGCCTAAACAGCTATGGGAATTATAGAACATAATCTGAATGTTGCTAGCCTTGAAGAAATAGAAATAAGATGAATAACGTGAGTAATAAAAATGGGAATTAGGGAAAAAAGTAGGTAGGAGGACATAGTTGAATGCTTTCTCATTTTTTGTTTGTAATGGGTTCTTAATTGATATGATGGATGAGAATTTATTGTTAAATCACAAAGCTTCTCAACCTATTAGTATTTTTCTGAATGTTTTTAGTCATAAATGAAACTTTTAATAAATCCTTTGTGGAAAAAATATGTGAAGTTCAGCAATTATATTTATTTCACTTTGATTTCCTTTACTTTTGGTAAAATCAGGTAAAATAAATTCGACATATTCTATTCAAATTACATTTTTTATTAAATTATAACTATGCATCTAACAATTGTATACCCCTAAATTTATATCTATGTGTAGATTAATGTCTAGGTTGATTTATATGTATTAAAAGACTATACTTTCTGAGTTTTAGATGGTAGGTGGTGGTTTGCTCTTTTTAAAAGAAGTCTGTTTCATCTTTATAAAGAATAGTACAGTCAGTCTTAAAACTAAGTAAGTTTTTTAGGTACAATTTAGTGACTTTCCTGGGGAGTTTTTCTACTTCTTTATTATGTGTGATGGATTATAGCACGTGGCTCCAATGAGTCACTTCTTGCAGTGTCCATACTTTACACTGACCTCCTACTTTAGGGGCAGGGAAGCTATGACTTGTCTGCCCCTAGACACTGGACTCAACTCCATGACATGCTTTGGGCAATAAAATGTTAACAGGCATGACTCAGGCAGACACATGATATGAGCTTATGCATTAACATTGCCATAACTAGCAAAGCTGCCAAACCCTGAGCTAACCCTAAAACAAGTGAACAAAAAATACTTGTTTTATGCCACTGAAATTTTTGTTTACCTCTTGTGTAGCGTTGTTGTGGCGGTAATAGTAGATATGTTATTGTAATGTGTTATGCATTTATCTTTATATAGTACATTTGACTCTTTTCTGGTAGTGAGAAATCATTAAAATGATCCTTAATGTATCAGATTAGAAGTTAAAGTCCAAAATCCTTGGCAAATTATACATGCCCTTTGATGCCATGTCCTTCCCATTTTTCCAGCTTCATTTCCTACCTAACTCCACATATGCTCTTACTTGTATTCCATTATGGCACATCCAGGACCTCAAACATTTCTTCTATTATTTCTTCATTATCTACTGGCATCCCACTTGTTCTTTAAGACTTAGGTCAAGGGACGCCTGGGTGGCTCAGTCGGTTAAGTGACCGCCTTCGGCTCAGGTCATGATCTCAGTGTCCTGGGATTGAGCCCCACATCATGCTCCCTGCTCAGCGGGGAGTGTGCTTCTCCCTCTCCCTCTGCAGCTCCCCCTGCTTGAGCTCTCTCTCTAACAAATAAATAAAATCTTAAAAAAATAAATAAGACTTAGCTCAAAAGTAACCTCATTCATCGGTGTCCTTTTTCCTTCCCTTCCTCCCTTCCTAACAGAGTCAGGCCCTTTCTTTATGAATTTCCAAGCATATTAGGCATTTCATTTGGAACACTTTATTGTTTCTTTTTATTTTAATGTGAAGAATTTTCTTGCTAAAATGTAAGCACTTTGAATTCTAGGATTCTAAGATCATCTTCTTAATCCCTGACCCTTAAATGAAATGGGCCTTTGAAAAATCATAGATGAATAGATATAAGAGTGAATGAATGGATGAATGAATGAAATCGTATAATGCACTAATTATATTCAGTTGTATTAACATATTTTTAATTATAGAAATAAGTGAAGATATTAAGATTAAATATATAAAAATAAGTTATAACTTACTAAAATTAAAGGAATTTACTATTTCTTTCCTGATTTTTCCTTCTGTTTTAAATCTTTGAAAAAATAACCTGTACTCAGTATCGGATATAATGATATTTGCAGATATAATCAAATAATGAAGTGCTTTGATTTCATGCTTTTCTATCCAGGCTGCAATCAAAGACCAAAGAGTAGTATTATGTACTTTAATTCATACTTTTGTGTGCCTGCAGATTTTCTCTGTAAGTCTCTAATGTCTGGCTTCTACAGAACAATGCCTGTAACACATTTCTTTAAAAATCTATAATCAGGGTTTTTTTTTTTTTGGCCTAAGAATAAGGATGCTCATCACTAACAGAATTTTGCAATGTTCCTTATATCCTTAGAATTCATTTTGTAGTAACTATTAATAAATAAGATGAGGTGCCTTATAGAATAGTTTCTGTACTTTCAGTCTTTTTTTCTCCTTGAAGAATACATTTTATTTAATTGACAGTGAACCTCAATGTAATTGAGAGAAAAAAAAAACAACAACAACAAAAACATGGAGTACTTAAATCTCTTTATTAAAAAAATACACATTTTCTTTACTCCTCTCTCATTCATGAGCAAGCATGAACTTGGTATAAATAATTTATGTTAAGCATTATAGTTGCTTATGTGAAATTAAAATACAATGTCCATCTGTTCTCAATGTTCATTTATACAGGGAGATAGAAAAGAAGCATGTAAAAGTCAAAATGGTTTTGAATTTAGAAGTAGAAGTCATACAAAGGAATTGTTAAGATATAATTTGATGAAACATTATCCAAGCCCCAAGTTTTAAGTTTAGTTTTAGCATGATTGCCTGGGAAGGCTTTGAGAGCCTGCCAAGTTAGGCAGTTGATAAAACAACAAATGTGTCAAAACTGAAAGTGAAGAAATAAGTAAAAAATAATTGAGAAATCCTTCCTAACTTTCCCATTATGAAAACATCGTTTGATATGAAACTTGAGGTAACTTGGATTTTTTCAAATCAACTCATGATATCAGAACAATAAATTTTATTAAATAAAATAGTAAATACATATGTAATAACTATATGTGTGTGTGCATGTGTATATATGATATTAAATTTGACATTTCAACCAAGGCATCAAGATGCAACAGAAGATGCATTTACAAAAATGAGATGTGAGACCAAAATATGAAGTTAACACACTATATGTAGTTTCATTACTCTTGCACCTCTTATGTGATCATCTTAAACCAGGCAAAAGAAGTAAGAATTTAACAAGAATGACCAAAAACAGAAAAAGAAGATGAAGATTTTGTGAGAACAGCTTTTGGAAGAGTCAGTGGAGTGACTTTCATTTTTTTGCTGAATGGAATGGAGGGCTCTGGTTCCCTTCACATAAGGTATTGTGAGTAAAGCTTTAATTCTTGGAGAAGTCTCAATCGATAACTGTGTTTACAATTAATGAGTGATTTTTTTTTCATTTTCAAAGAAATCAGCCTATTAGCCCGGGGACCTACTGGATTCTATAATTTCATCCTGTATTAAGAGAAAAATGGGCTTCCCTTGAAGTTTAAAAGAATATTGGTAGATAAAGCTAAAGTTATATTTCATTTATATCCCATTCAATATGTTTGTTTAATCTTTCCATTAGAATTACATACATAAAACATTTGCTCTTAATTTTAACAGACCTTTCCAAGATTTTGTCTTCATTAAATTGCATATATTCAGTGTTTCCATAAGTAAATAGGAAAAAATTGAATCTTGCACATTCTTATATAGGCTTTTTTGTAATGCTGAGTTTTGACAGATTTACTAATTTTTACTTTACTTCAGTAACATTGAAAATAATTATTTCATTAAATCTAATTCACTTTAGATAATTTTAGGAATAGATGATTTGTAAATGATAAAAAGCTAGAAATAAATGATTCCTGGGAGACTATGATTAAATCAGACCTTAGTTTAGTAGGTTTTTTTTTTTTTCTTCAACTAAAATATTGAACTTTTAAGAGGTCTGTCAGTCAGGATTTAGGAGAAGATGAACCCATACAGAAATCTTAACATCAAGCATGATTAGCTATAACTGCGGGCTGGCTGGCAGTGAATAAACAGATCTGTAAATAATATAGTAATAACAAATACAGGAATAGGGCCATTAATTTTAGGGCTTAAATAGTTCACAATGAACAGGACATGATCTGGAGGAAGCCCCCCCCACACACTAAGATCTAGACTTCACTGGAAAGGGTGTAGCCATGACTGGACCACAGAGTTTTCTGAACCTGTAGAGCTGCTCATGGGGATGCCAGTGGAAGCCATCCACAAGGTGATGTCATGCCATGGTACTCTGCCATGTGCCACCTGAGAGGACTCTACAATAGGCCCTACCTGAATGCCTGGAGCTGGCCTTGCAAAGGCTATGGGTGTGGTTAGAGCCAGACATTGCAGAAATTAGACGTGCTTCAGGAAACTGCCTCCAGGAACATACCAGAACCCAGAAGAGAAACCCATTCCTTTCCCAGTTTCCTTTAGTACACTCTACTGACAAAGCTTAACATTGTGCCATCTAGCAAAAGAGAAAGGTTCACAGGGTCCAGATCCATTATCGTAGAGAAGGCAATGAATTGTGGATTTGCAACTGTTGCTGTCATTTAGCAACTCGTACAATTAAATATTGTGTTTGATTTTCAGCAATATCAGCCTCGTTGCTACAATAAATAAAATATTCTTTCATCATTCTCCTGGTAGCTCTCTGGTCCTCAGACTATGACTTAAGCTGAGAGCTTGTCATTTTTTTCTCAGTAAATGTTTAAGTGCGCTCAGAAAAATCTATCCTATGCCATAGTCCTTGTAGTCATCATTGCTGTCATAATGGTCAGGTGCAGCCGCCACTTGGGCTCTCAAGACACTTGCTTTAGTTGGCTCTTCATCACAATCCACCATAGGTGATAGTTTGATTAATTATGATCTTATTGCATGCCATAGATTCCTAGAATCCCATTTGCCATTAGCAGAAATCTCAGCACTGTACTCAAGCCTAAGGCTATAATCAAACTACTCCCTGAATCCCATCTTTGCCGTTCTATTATTTAGGACCACTCCCAGGGCAGAAACCCCATAGTAACTTGAGCAGGAGAAGTTTAATATGAGGAATTATTGGTTACAACAGGGATTGAGGTAATGGAAGACATGCTGGTAAGGATTGCCCCTTTGGCAGAGATAGTATAGCCAAGGAGTCATTAGGGACTGAAAGATCCCCTTTCCCAGGGCTGAGATCTAAACCTCACTGGAGAAGGTGCTCCCATGCCTCACTGTATAGCAAAAAGTTCCCTGGTATCATGATCCACCAGGGAGAATGCCGAGGGAAGTGCCACCAGGGAACTATTGTATGCTGCTGGCCGCCCGAAGCTGCTAGCGGCACACCTGCAGAAGCCATGCGCACTCTGGAAGCCAGACGTTGCGGAAGCTGCCTCTGTCTCCAGAGCTCACCAGAAAAAAGAAACACTTTCTCCCTCCAGTGTCCCTTTAGCACCCTCTGCTGACAAAGTTTAACATCATACCCGCTGACAAATGAGAAATATTTACAGGGTCCAGCAACATTATTACCAAATAGGCAATGAAGGGTGGAGATAGAGAAAGATAAAAATTAATGGCTGTCACAGAACACTGTCAGATTAGGACTACAGGCATACCTTGGAGATCCTGTAGGTTCAGTTCCAGAGCCCTGCAATAAAGTGAATATCACAATAAAGTGACTCATACGAATTTTTTGTTTTCCCAGTGCATGTAAAAATCATGTTTATACTGTATCATAGTCTATTAAGGGTGCAATTGAATTAGGTCTAGAAATACACACACACACACACACACACACACACATATATATATACATATACCTTATTTTAAAAAATACTTTACTGCTAAAACAATGATAACAGTCATCTGAACTTTCAGCGAGTCGTGGTCTTTTTGCTGTGGAGGGTCTTGCCTCAGTGTTGATGGCAGCTGGCTGATCAGGGTGTTGGTTGCTGAAGGTTGGAGTAGCTGTGGCGATTTCTTAAAGTAAGGCAAAAATGAAGTTTGCCACATCAGTTGACTCTTCCTTTCATGAACAATCCATTTCTCTGCAGCATGTGATGCTGTTTCATAGCATTATAACCACAGTAGAACTTTTTTTTTCAAAATCAGAGTCTATCCTCTCAAACCCTTCCACTGTTTTATCAACTCAGTTTATGTAATATTTTAAATTTTTTGTTGTCATTTCAATAATCTTCACAGCATCGTCACCAGGGGTAAATTCCATCTCAATAAATCACTTTCTTTGCTCATCCATAAGAAGCAAGTCCTCATCTATGAGTTCAAGATTTATCATGAGATTGCAGCAATCCAGTCCCACCTTCAGGCTCCACTTCTAATTCTAGGTCTCTTGCTATTTCCACCACATCTGCAGTTATTTCCTGCTCAGAAATCTTGAATCTTCAATTTGTAAAGAAGTGCAACAAAATGCAATAAAGCAAAATGCAATAAAATGAGGTATGCCTGTATATTTGCAGATAATTTTACCTAGCAAGTATGAATAAAAGTTGTAATATAATGTGGAGAATATAGGAGAGTGAGCCATTTCTCTAATGATAAGTGGGGGAAGAAGTCTATATTGGAGCCATGTAGGATCAATAAAACAGCAATAATAACAATAATAATAGTAGAAACTGAAGAGAGAATATTTGAGGAAATTTGAGTCTATTCAGCGCATTGGTGGATCACCCGACATAACATTTTAACAGATGTTTATGAAAAGAAAAGGAAACCATGAATAATCTGAACTTGGAATCAACTGATAGATTTTTCTCTGAAGTTACCTGAAAGAAGTTTCTAACAATTGATTTAGCCTCATTACAATGCTTCATGTTGTTACAGCTGTTTTACTCTTTTACACATTTCAGAAATAATAACAGATATGCACATCAATTATTTTACTCTTTCAAGAAAATATTCTGTTCTAAAGCTCTTTGGTACAACTAAAATAAGTGGTGTGTCATATGCCTTCTCTTTGAACATTGTAAATATAACAATCTAGCTGATTAACTCACACAACACTTAGATGTATAAAGAAAATATAAATCATTACTGGTCCTTTTAAGCTATTCTAATCTTCCTTATGATCCCTACCCACTAATTAAGGGAAAAAAATAATACTATGTTAATTTTACCATTTACAATCTTTAGTGAAATAATTTTAGAAAGTTCTTTAAGATGAACTCAGTCCTTTTAAATATAATGCTCATTCTCTCTAATCTCTTCTCTTTTCTTGATGGTATCTGGGTATGCGGGCAAGGCAACTTAGCTGCAGTAGGGAAGGATGAATCTCATTTCTCACTGGTCACTCTTTTATGATCTTGCTGCAATGCTGTCTGTTTTTCTCCTTTTATTGCTAACATTTCATCTTGGTTTTTGTCGTAGTTGTTGTTTTGTTTGTTTTTTGTGGAGCATTGGTGTTCACTAGTGATGTTCATGGCCTCAGACAGAACCTCTCCCTCAGGTTCTTACACATTCTGGTCACTGCTCTGCCTCTGTCCTGCCCTCCACTAGAGCTCTCATCACTGGTGTCCATACTCAGACCCAAGAGCATTTTTAAGTCTCTCACACGACAACTGCAGACCATAAGAAACTGGCTTCAGGTTCATCCGTGTACGCCTTTGCTCTCACACCACGTTGGAGAGTGCCATCCTAAAGCCACCCTCTGAGCTGCCCAATGCTGAAACAGAGGAAAGGGCTCACCAGATCTGGTGTTGCCAGGCCCCTTCACATTTCCTGAAAGGCTTCCAATCGTGTCACCTAGAAAGAGCAAGATGGGAAGGAGATGATTCAGAGCCCCTCATGTGTTATCCCGTATTTTATCTTCTCACAGGGTCTAGGACCAGGAAGGGCAGACCCTGGGTTGTCTTTTTTTACAGCATATACATTTTGTGCCAATGCTTACATGCCTTGTGGCCTAGCATCATGAGAAGAAGGGTTATCTCTAATTTCATGGGAGGAAATCTATGATTTCTACCCTCCCTTCTGTGCATGGTTCTGATACATTAACTTAAATTGGTAAAATCCTCTTGTTCTAGACAAAGCCCTGCTTTAATACTACTACAGGATCTTATTTTTGGGTACCAGAAGCTGATTATTAACATTCTTTCTCTTTGCATTCCTGCTGTAACAACCCTAAATCTTTCCCAACCAAATAGGCGCTACTGGCAGACTAACAGAAATATCGATAAAAGGAAATGGAGACAAGAGTCATTAATATAGTTCAAAAATATCCCTCGTACATAGTCTTTTGGATAATCTCCCCTATATGCTGCTGTTTGGTTTTTGTTGTTTTTAAATTTCCCCACCGTTCTATTTCCTTTTTCTGATTATTAATAAATCACTAATTTTAAACTTGCTTATCTATTATATCAATAGGATTATAATTGGCCTCGTGACAAGGCTCAAAATAAAAAATGATTTTATTTTATTTTATATTATTTTATTTTGTTTAAAGATTTATTTATTTGACAGATAGAGACACAGCGAGAGAGGGAACACAAGCAGGGGGAGTGGGAGAGGAAGAAGCAGGCTTCCCACCGAGCAGGGAGCCTGATGCGGGCTCGATCCCCAGGACCCTGGGATCATGACCCGAGCCGAAGGCAGACGCTCAGCGACTGAGCCACCCAGGAGCCCCTAAAAAATGATTTTAAAAGTTGATGTTTATTTCTGTCTTATGTAAAAGTAGGCAGTCTTAGGGTAGTGTAATGGCTCAAAAATCAATAGGGATTTAGGCTCTTTCTCTCTTGTTGAAGCTCATCCTCAATAATGAATTTCTACCTCAAGGTCCAAGAAAAAACTCCCTTGCTTCAGCCACCATTTTACATTTCAGCAGAGATGACAGAAGTGAAGACGACCACATCTTCCCTTTATTCCTGGAATTTATATGCCTCATTTTCACTTACTTCCTTTGGCCAGAACTTGGTCACATAACATAGCTATTTGTAAGGAAGATTGGTTAATCTTTTTTGTTTCTTCTGGGCATTTTATATTTAGCAAAAAAAAAAAAAAAAGCTCAGAGGAGATGGATATGGCAGACAATTAGCAGTCTTCATGACCATAGTAAGTGAGAAAATGGTATATTGTCTAATTTTACGCTCTTACTTGAAAGACGGGATGTGATTTTCAGGAATAATTTGTGATGTTCAAATAATCAGTGTTCAAAGAATATCTCACAATTACCACTCCGCTGATTAACATCTTCCAACCAGAAAATTTCTAACACTGAATGTAGTTCCAGCCATTTATTTTGGTTGTTAGATTAAAAATATGAAAGGAAACAAAAAAGCAACCATAAAACAACTACATTTGACACTATTAGGGGGAAATGCAGACGGTAATTTTAGGAGAATGTAATATCCTTGTGTTAGCTATTGTAATACTATATGATATAATGAGCAAATCAAACAATTTCAGTGGATCTACAGAGCAATGGTTTATTTTTTGCTAAAGTAGGGAAGAGCACCTTTTTTTGTAAAGGGTCAGATAGTAATTATGTTAGAGTTTTTTGGCCATGGAGTCTCTGTCACAACTACTCAGCTTTGCTGTTTTAACTTAAAAGCAGGCATGGCTAATACATGCATGAGGGGGCATATATATGTTCCAATAAATTTTTAGTTGTGAAAGCCGGTAGCTGTCAGGATTTGGCTCTGGCTTCCTGTGGGTATTTCTGGCCAAGAGGTGACTGAAATACTCAATCTTCTAGAACACCAATCTCCTACGAGAGCCAAGGCTCACTGTGTGCTCAGGAGGAAGAGGAAACTACCTTGGTGAATGGCTGGCTCATCCCTGCCTCAGCCATTATTGTAACAATTCCTTAGCTTTCCTATTATTTCAAAGTTTTAAAAACATGTTTTTGCATATAAACATATGAATTAGAAAATTTGGATATTAATACAATATTTTGTAGGAGATGGAGGTTAAGTAGCTTGCTCAACAAAACAGAGCTATTAAATGTGTGGACAAGGATTTAAACTCACATTCCCAAACCAGTTCTATAGCACACTACTCCCAGGATTTTAAATTAGGATGCACAGGTGGATGGAATATAGGAGGAGGTTAGGAAGAATTTTGTGGAAATAAATTAATAAGCTACCCTAAGTTAACACCAGGCATTTAACAAAAATCCTTGAGCATCTACAACATTTTATTCAGTAATGTATTAGACAGAAAGAGATATAAGATATGTTTGTTGAGTATCAGGGATTTCTAATTTAGTTGGAGAAACATTGTATGTGTAATATTTTATATGCATGTATATAGATCACATACTTATAGGTTATATGTAATATATACTTATTGATAGAGTTGTATATATAACCTATACCTATTATAGGTATTTTCATAGAAATATATAAAAATAACAACTGTGATAAGTATCTTGAGTGGCAAATAACTGTTACAACTTTGAATTACATAAGGTATTTTAGTTTTCTTTAAAGTTTGTGAGTTTCTGTCAAGATACAGGATGAAAGCAGATTCTTTGTTATTTACTGGTCATGGATATTGGCTTCTAGAAAGATGAAAGTAGAATGAGTGTTCTCAACATGCAAGTTTAAAGCAAATGTGTCAGCTGCATAGATAACTATGTCAGTTCTCTATGCATTAAAGTCTCCCAGGTTCATTGACACGAAATCATCACAACTTTGGAATTTTTAGGGCCTACTGTGTCAATAACACTCAAATTTGTGTGATAAAACAGAATGAATTTTCAGGATGCATTAGTGTAAAGAGGGAGACGAGAAACATTATATAACTTCCTAAGTAATTACATGACAAAGTATAATGGCAAAAACATCTTATGAAGTGATCCCCAAACATTTTGTGTCTTCATTAACATAGCTATGGTTAGGCTGTCTGCCAGGTAAGCATATCATCTTAGATGTTCTTCCCCTGAGCATATATTTAAAATGATTGCTCTGATACTTTTAGGTGCAATATGTATACATAAATTTTTAGGGACCTATTTTTAAACATATACAAAAATCAATTATCCTTATGAATTTCACATATGTGTCTTTATAAAGCCCATCATTCCTATGTCTTTATTTTCTCAACAGAAGTACTCTTTCCTATAATTTTGAAAATCAGAGGCAAAAAACATCCTCCAAGGAGATAATGATGCAAATAAAGGCATACAGTAATCTAATTGTAGATACCCTATGCTATCAGTGAAACTGGAATTATCTTCCTCAGGGCAACATCTCCTTATTATAATAGGATGCAGGTACTTCCAAGTAATGAAAAAGCTCTTACCTGCCTTGAAGAACTGTGAGGGAACACTTGTTATATTGTGCTTGTGTCTACTAATTGGTAATTACCATTAATTCACTTCAGAAATCTCTCCCCATTCTAGTTTCCAAGCTCTTGAACTCTCACATTCAAAAATATAGGAAAGACTTTCAAAAGAATGTTTCTCCATTAAGTATCATTGTTAGTCCATTTGTACTTGGTAGTTTCATATTAAAATGTATTAATCATATAATTCATTTATTAGATTGTGACATGATGTTTTTGCAGTAACACCTTTTACTCTGAAGGCTTATTTATAAAATCAGATCCATAGGCTGTTCAAGTTTTTGGTTTGTTGTAAATATTTTTCTTTTATCAGCTCATTTTATTTTAATGGTAAATATTGCAGCTGTGTGTGTAGTGTGGCATTCAAGTTCAAGATTGGCTAAACTAGGTAACAAGTAACTTCCAAGAACTATGGCCATTCTGTTTATTCCTATTTATCCAGATGTTTGCTCACATCTTGACTAATTTTGATTCCTTTCTATCTCCTACATCTTCTACTCAAGTTCTGGTTATTCTAAAGATAAGAGTTTTAGCTATTAAAATTAAGGTAAGCATCAGTAATTTTAAAGGATACAGTTAAAGGAATATAGCATAATTACACAGATTTTTGGACAAAGTACACATTTTTAGAAACAAGATTCACTTTCAACTTTTAAGGTATATGACCCTATATATTCAGCTCTATGGTATTCATCTTGCCTATCTGTCCATATTATTTTTAAATAATACTATATATATTCTGTATAGAAAAGTTATTTCCTAAATCCTTCTTCAAATTTATGACATTTACTTCTACAACCTGCTATTATTTATGATACAGGTTCCTGACAGCCATGCCTGAGAAGTAGCTTGAAAAGACACTGATTACCGTCTCCTGTCACTATTAGAGATTTCTGTTTTGAAGATAATGTCAACAAGGTGACCAGGCCTTATTGCTTTTGTTGCTGAATTCTTGCCTTGTTAAACACTGTGCCTTCTCTGATTTTCTTTATAAAATACTGCCAGATTCTCTCATCTGTGAACTTGGAGACAAAATATCTCAATACCATATTCTTATCCATTCATCTTTTAACAGGAATAAAATTAATAAATACATAAAAAGGACACCAATGCACTTGATGGTAGTACTGCAGTTGGATCATTTTCTCAGTTTTTGAGCTGGCCAACGTCATCTATTTTGATCACCAAATGATGACCACTCATGGTCATATTGCCAAATTATGCAATCATTCAGGCTTTTGATTTCTCAACATTTTCTTAAAAATACAGACACCAAACAAGTGGAAACTCTTTCTACAATATAAAAAGCACAATGTTTTTATCTTTTGAAAGAGGTCTGTGGTGTGACTTTTTTAAAAAGGAGTTCGCTTGGGGCGCCTGGGTGGCTCAGCTGGTTGAGCAGCTGCCTTCGGCTCAGGTCATGATTCTGGAGCCCCTGGATCGAGTCCCGCATCGGGCTCCCTGCTCGGCGGGGGGTCTGCTTCTCCCTCTGACCCTTCCCCTCTCATGCTCTCTGTCTCCCATTCTCTCTCTCAGATAAATAAATAAAATCTTAAAATAAAATAAAATAAAATAAAAAATAAAAAGGAGTTCGCTAAACATTTTGGACATTGCCCATCCATCTGGACTTTTCAGGTAATGAGCCTAGAAAATTCTCCGATGAGTGCAGCATTCATGGAAAGGCATTCAGAGAAGCTAAAATGGTGCTTCTAAATTTCAGAGATATTTAAGGTAGATAGTCTTCAGTTTTGAAACTTAACAAACATGCATGATTATTTTAGGCCCAACCTTATTTTTCTCTTTCATCACAGACTTCCCAAATGTCAGCTTCTCCATACAGATGCTCCACAGTCAGGATTCATGTATCAGAAGTGGATTTAGTGAGCATTTTTCTGTGAAAAAGGGTATCTCACTAGGACAATAAATAGGAACCTATCACTAATGCACTTAATTGAGATATCCTCCCTGTTTCTTTCTTTGTTAGAAATAGCTCTTAAGGCAGGAAGTATTTTGTAGGTGGCTAGGTCTGTACTTTGAGACATCTGTTGAAAAGAATTACTATATGACAGGATCATTTAGTGGCAACCAAAGCAATAGCAAATGTGTGCCAGAAAACATAAAATGTTCATCTAATTCTTTGCATTGAGGAAAGTGTTAAATAGGAAATCTGCTTTGTGTTTAAGTGTGGGACCATACCCTCAATGGGCCTTGCTAAGGTAAAAGACAACCAACTTCGGTAACAGTCTACTGACAAGGAACCTTGCCTATTTCAGACATAGCTTAACTGGACAAAATCACATTCAGCATAGATAATGTACCGATATTGCACAGTTTCATTTTTTTCTTCTCTGTTGAATCTAGGGTTGTTTATAAAATTATTCCACTTCTAATACCAAAGATGCTTTTTTGAGGGTAGTAGAAATAGGCAAGGAAAGAGTAGAACGTAAGCAAAATTCTTGATGGGAATGGAATCTAATATAGGTGAATTTATATTTTATCAGTGCAGCATACAATGATGAAGCAAAGAAGAAAAAACACTCATACAATCTTCACAAAAAGCAGATACAAATACTGAACTATAGTATGGGAAGAGGGAGATGTTTGTTGAAACTTGCAAGAGAAAATGGGAAATAGATATTTGAATCTAAAGTTCTGATAAAAATCTAAGTTAGATTTGAGTGTTTTACTTAAGTGATACTCAACAGAATGAATCAAAACTTATTTGGGAAGAGTATGCAAGAAAGAAAAGAGAACCCAGGATTAAGTCCTAAGGATCTCCAAGCTTTCTCACTAAAGAGTAGCCATTTGGAGAAAGAAATCCAAGGGCAAGGAGTGTTACAAAATCCAAGAAAGAAGAACTGTTAGGAAAAGCAAGAGGCAGATGATGAGAGCAGAGGAGCTGCGTTTGGATTTAGCAACATAAAGTTCGTTGGCAGCTTTTGTAAGAGCATTTTCAATGGAGTGTTTAGAATTTACATTGTAGTGTATTGAGTAGGGAGTGAGGAAGGGAGGTGATTGTATATGGTTTCAAATACATGGTATCTGGAGAGGAATCTTGAGGGAATCTCAAAGGGAAAATTTTTAAAGTTAAGTGATCAGGTTGTACATGTATGTTGATGGGAGTAATTCAGGGGTAGAAATGAAATTGACAGTATAGAAGAAAGAAGGTCTACCAGCATTAGTGGTTTCGACTCTGGTGTCATGTTAGAATCACTGGGGAAGATTTAAAAAGTATCAGCGATTGGGCCAATCCCAAACTAGCTAATCGGACTCTTTGGGAGTAGAGCCCTAGAATTTGTATCTTTTAAAATTTCTCACTTGATTCAAATATGTAGCTAGTGTTGAGGGCCACTGAACCAACTCAACGGTTTCTCAGACTTTAGAAGACATCTGTATTACCCTCCAGAGTTTCTGATTCAGGTTCTGAGTGATGCTGATGTTGCTGGTCTGAGGGCCACATTTTGAGAACCACTGAACTAACAGAGGGCTCATGCTGCACATAAAGGTGTGAAAGGAAAGGGGTCCAGAGTACCAGTGGAAGGATGCGCACCTTGGACGTACAGAAGCTTACTTCCCTTATTATCATGGGAGAGAAAGTGACAATGCGAAGATTGATCTGTGATAGGAAGGCCAGGGCATACCCATCTCAATGAAGTATATGTCAGGTAATTAGATGAGAGCTAGGTGGGGAATAGGAACATAAAAGTTTGAAGAAGAGGGACGTTATTTTCTTTTATTGTGGATATTAAGCAAATGGTGGAAATATAGTAGGAATACCATACATTCCTCATGTGAGGTCTGAATCAGAAATTTAAAAGGAGGAAACAGCCTACTTATATGATTTTCTCATATAGCAACCAGAAGTGATCAATATATAAGTTTCTTGTTCAATTGCCATTTATTAGTAATCTTCTAGGATTAGGCAATGGGCTAGATGCTTTTTGCTTAGATCCATCCATAAAAAACAAAAACAAACAAACAAACAAACAAAAAACCAAAAACTGAGAGTTGGCTTCTCTGCCAAGAGCTAGATGATAGCAATGAATGGAATTATAGCTATTGAAACACTTCAAAGGCTGTTTATGGTAACTACGTATCTAATTATTCTTGCATTGACATAATCAATGCCTTCACTCCAGCTGATCACTGTGGGATCAGCTTGTCTTTGCCTTTTCTTTTCAGAGCAAATGAGCTGGCACAGGCAAGCAAATCAAGCAGCTGTTGACACTTGTTTCTGTAAAACCCTTTGGGAACTTCACTCTAGATGTCTTCATCTTCTAGGTACACAGCAACAGAAAAAATTATCCTAGTGTCTACCAAGAATTACTTAGGGTACCAGAATACATAGGAATGAAAATTGAACATCCCTGGAAATGTGGAAGGAACATTGAATCAATCAATTTAGGACAAGCAGAAAAAAATTAAAGTAACAGATTTTTAATAATGTTGTTCCTTTCAATACACAAGGATAAACAGCCCTTTTAAAGGATGCAAAACCATTCATGAATTGTATAAAACAATCTTGTTTGTAAAAGGTTGCTTTTTAAAAGAGAAATGTTTCTTGGGGCGCCTGGGTGGCTCAGTTGGTTAAGCGACTGCCTTCGGCTCAGGTCATGATCCTGGAGTCCTGGGATCGAGTCCCGCATCGGGCTCCCTGCTCAGCAGGGAGTCTGCTTCTCCCTCTGACCCTCCCCCCTCTCATGTGCTCTCTCTCTCATTCTCTCTCTCAAATAAATAAATAAAATCTTAAAAGAGAAATGTTTCTCTTGCTACAAATGTGCTTATTGCCTTGAGGAAGTGTCTAATTTTGGCAGTTAACCTCTTTTTGCATTTTCTTATGATACTAAAAATAGTGGGTTTTTACCTATTCAGACAGCTTCCAAATGTATTCCTCAATTCAGCAAACAGTTCTTAATCCCTACTGTCCAACCTCCCCATTCCTTTAATTCCCACTCCAAACCTGTAAGACAGGGAAGCTAATATTATGCTCCTTTTACAGGTGAAGGAAAAGAAGGAGCCTGAATTATTTGCATAGTCTTATAATTGATGCCAGAAATAGGACTAAGACCCAGGCTTTACGATACCTTGCCAATGTTTTTCTCCCCAAGAAAGATTGTTGAGTGTGGCTTTATACACTTTTTAAAAATAAATCAATTATTGAATTTCAGGAAAGGTAATTTAACTAGAAATTTAGAAATTTAAGGTAATTTAACTAGAAATCTAGAAATTTAAACTACTTTGACCCTAAGGAATAAAGCTTTCACAGTGGAGCAGTCACGCATTATACCCTTCCCGCCCCATCCTCCTTCAGCAGAAATTATGCTCGTTTCCCCTTCTCTCGCTGCCAACCTCTTCTTTACATAAAACTAATTTTAACATATTGTAATTTAGAAAATGAAAAACACAGACCTGAAAGGGAAATATTATTGGACTTGTCTCCCAATTATGATTTTAATTAACAACTTGGGACTTAAAGACGATTGAAAATCTGGCTTTTGACCAGAACCTAGCTTTGTTTTCAGCAGGTGTATTCCAAGGGTGCTTTCAGCCTGACAGAGTCTGCTTGTCTTTGCCCTGAGGGAAGCTGCTTTTTTATGACTGCAGAGCTTTCTAGTTCAAGGGTGATGGAGGTGCTTGGAGCTAGAATCTGAACTATTGAAAAGAAAGAAAGTGCCTGGAAACCATCTGAGAGGCAAGCTAATCATGGCCTCTCTCCTCTATTACTGAGAGCAGGGGATTTTAGCTTGGCTTGTCTTCCAGGGAACCTCACTTTAGGATCAAACAGCTCAGCCTCAGGAAGAATATGTATTCCAGGGCACTAGGAATCAAATCTAGACCTTTTCTTTTATTCCTCGTTTCCTTAGTTCCTCACCTCCATTCTACTTTCTCTCACCTCTAATATTTCATCTTTATTTTCTCCTTGTCTGAATTTTCTTGTGGCCCTCCCTCCCCCTTCTCTTCCCTCTTCATCCACTCTTTCCTTGTTCTCCATCCTTCTCCCTGCTTCCTCCCTTTCTTCAGATCTAACTTCCATTCCTTTTCTTCTTTTGTTCAATTTTGCTTGCTTTATATAACAATATATCATAGATTGGAAAATCATTTGCTTTAAAAATTTTTAACTCCATAAACAAATCCATTGAAGAAAATTTAGTAAGTGTAAGACTCCATTAGGTACCAGCTCTTCAGCAAGTAGCTGGTGCTCTTGAGTTCTAGTGATCCTCCACTGTGTTCCTGAGAGAATGCTTGATTCTGCTTGAAGAAAGAGAAATAATTTCCAGGGAGTATATAATCAAGGATAGTCACAGTAGTCTGTTGCACATGACTTTTGTCCATGTCAGTTAAGGAATTTCCATGTCCAAGTAAGATGTTCTACCCTTTCTCAGACCTTCTTACCAAAGGGTAGCTTCAGTTACTATCTATAACACTAATCTGGAATTTAAGAATCTCATTTATAATCTCATGATTCAGTTTCCTCAAATTCATCATTGTCCCTAAGATGAGGAAATGTAAGTAATAATATCACAATTTACTTACCATGGGTGTTACAGGAATAAATTATTATCCTTCTCAAGAAAAGAATTTTACGTCATATTTTTTCTGAATTTGATAGCTTCCTACAGATACCTTGATAAACAGTATTGCTTACTAAAGAAAAACACTGCAGGGCCATTATATTAACAGTCTTTGACTTACTTCAAAGGAGCCTGTGATGAGGCCATTATCGACTGCCCCATCTATAAATGGCAGAGTGAAAACAGCATGATCATGTGTGTTAGGCATTTAACTGCACATCCAGAAAGAGAAAGGTTTAGAGCTTTTATGGACCTTCTGTGGGTCTTTGAATAAAAGACATATTCTGTAATTCAGCTTCCTCATCTGCCAATCCATGAGAATATGAGCTAACTCATAAATAACCAGGGATGTTTTCTAAGTGCATTGAAATATTAAGCTAATGTTTACTCTCTGAAAAAAAAAAAATGAGAGAAATATACAAGAATGAGTAAAGTTAACTTCAGAGGGGGCTCCAGAAGAGAGGAGGGAAGAACAGGGATGGCAGATTTGTAATGGCTTTAAACGGTACTGTTAGGAGGCAAATGCCAGCAATTTCTCTTCAGTCACCCAGTTACTCTAGTGTGAAGGTGAATAAAATCTTTTTCAGGTTTGTATCTAAACTACTGTTTTATACTTTGAGAGGAATATTAGGCTGCCCATCGCTTATAGGTTGCCACCTGCCATGAATATTACTGAGATTCTCACTTTGAGTATAAGTTTGATTAAGATAACCAAGAGATACTGAAGAATGGGATCAAAACTTTGCAATATTATGGATCTATCAAATACTATAAATTTAGGTTTTGTAGTGAGTGAGACAGGAAGGCAATTTCCAGTGTAAACATATGTGTTCTTTAAGCTTAGGTAAAGCCCGCACAGGACCATTCCATTCAGTATCCACAATTGAGCTACTTCACGAATATCATGTTACCTTTCTGTTTCAAAGTGTTCAGTCCACAGATGTTTTATGTTCTATTCATGGATTTGGTAAAGGAACAAGTAGAGAGTTTTAAATTTTGGCAGACTTTGGAAAATGCTGGATTTTTTTTTCTTAATGTGAGTTAACACGCTATTCATAAAACTGTTTCTTAAATGTTTCAATGTAGTAAATGCTTTCTGAAGACACATGAGAAGAGAGCATAATAAAAGCGATTGGATTGAAGCTCGTTGAAATTATAAGTTGTTGCAAATAATATCATTGAAGCTGATCTTGTTCCTTGATTTTTTTTTTTTTTGTACTTTCTGTAATTTCATAACTTACCTCTAAACCTGGAAATGCAGAGGCTTGCTTTGGCCCTACCATTTATCTAGATTCTTCTGCCCCTTAACAAAATTTCAACGTTGTAAATACTCTGATTTTATTTGGAGGTTTTGTTTATTTCTCCAACATCTTTCTTCAGTATTTTCTCATGCCCTTTACCCTTGAGTGACTGTAGGGCTTCTTGTGACTAGAATAGCTGTGTGTCTATTTGAAAATAGGTTCACTCTTTTATGTTTTCTCATCATAATGTGTCCAAGAATGGGAAAAACCTTAGGGAAACCCATTTCATTTTTCTAGGTGTAAATTTAAAGTAATGAGCAAACTACACAATTCCCTCTTACAAGTCGTAACAGAAACAATTAGCAATGTGTGTGCCATCCAATGACCTGTTAAATATTAAGGTCTTAAAACTTAGGAATAAAGTGTCTGGAAGGCAGTTACTTCACAGACATCTATTTCTTTGCAGTGCAGTTGACCCTTGAACAATGTGGGGGTTAGGGGCACTGACCCTCACCCTACATTGTTGAAAATCCGTATATAACTCTTGACACCTGAAAAACTTTACTGTTGACTAGAAGCCTTACAGATAAAACAAACATTTTCTGTTATATGTATTATATACTGTATTCTTACAATAAAGTAAGCTAGAGAAAAGGAAATGTTAATAAGAAAATCATAGGGAAGGGCGCCTGGGTGGCTCAGTTGGTTAAGCGACTGCCTTCAGCTCAGGTCATGATCCTGGAGTCCCAGGATCGAGTCCCGCATCGGGCTCCCTGCTCGGCAGGGAGTCTGCTTCTCCCTCTCACCTTCCTCCCTCTCATTCTCTCTCTCTCAAATAAATAAATAAAATCTTAAAAAAAAAAAAAATCATAGGGAAAGTACATTTATAGTACTCTGTGTATTTATTTAAAAAATCTGCATTTAAACTGACCCAAACTGTTCAAACTGTGTTGTTCAAGGGTCAATTGTATATATTACTTGTCTTTAAAAATAAATAATTTCAGGTGGTTTCACTTATAAACTAGTGGACCTGTCTCTTTATCCAGGACCTAAATTGTGTTTTAAATGGATGAAACCACTGATTCTTTTTCAAGGATGTGTGAATAGATAATAATTATTTTTTTATTATGTTATGTTAATCACCATTAGTGATTACATCATTAGTTTTTGATGTAGTGTTCCATGATTCATTGTTTGCATGTAACACACAGTGCTCCATGCAGAACGTGCCCTCTTTAATATCCATCACCAGGCTAACCCATCCTCCCACCCCCCTCCCCTCTAGAACCCTCAGTTTGTTTTTCAGAGTCCATCGTCTCTCAGGGTTCATCTCCCCCTCCAATTGCCCCCCTTCATTCTTCCCCTCCTGCTATCTTCTTCTTCTTCTTTTTTTAACGTATAATGTATTATTTGCTTCAGAGGTACAGATCTGTGATTCAACAGTCTTGCACAATTCACAGCGCTCACCATAGCACATACCCTCCCCAATGTTTATCACCCAGCCACCCCATCCCTCCCACCCCCCACCACTCCAGCAACCCTGTTTGTTTCCTGAGATTAAGAATTCCTCATATCAGTGAGGTCATATGATACATGTCTTTCTCTGATTGACTTATTTCACTCAGCATAATACCCTCCAGTTCCATCCACATCATTGCAAATGGCAAGATTTTATTCTTTTTGATGGCTGCATAATATTCCATTGTATATATATAACACCTCTTTATCCATTCATCTGTTGATGGACATCTTGGCTCTTTCCACAGTTTGGCTATTGTGGACATTGCTGCTATAAACATCAGGGTGCACATACCCCTTCGGATCCCTTCACAATATTTGTTCTTCCAATCCATGAGCATGGAACGTTTTTCCATTTCTTTGTGTCTTCCTCAATTTCTTGCATGAGTATTTTATAGTTTTCTGAGTACAGATCCTTTGCCTCTTTGGTTAGATTTATTCCTAGGTATCTTATGGTTTTGGGTGCAATTGTAAATGGGATCGACTCCTTAATTTCTCTTTCTTCTGTCTTGTTGTTGGTGTATAGGAATGCCTCTGATTTCTGTGCATTGATTTTATATCCTGCCACTTGACTGAATTCCTGTATGAGTTCTAGCAGTTTTTGGGTGGAGTCTTTTGGGTTTTCCACATAAAGTATCATATCATCTGCAAACAGTGAGAGTTTGACTTCTTCTTTGCCAATTTGGATGCCTTTTATTTCTTTTTGTTGTCTGATTGCTGTGGCTAGGACTTCTAATACTATGTTGAATAGCAGTGGTGATAGTGGACATCCCTGCTGCATTCCTGACCTTAGGGGGAAAGCTCTCAGTTTTTCCCCATTGAGAATGATATTCGCTGTGGGTTTTTCATAGATGGCTTTTATGATATTGAGGAATGTACCTTCTATGACTATACTCTGAAGGGTTTTGATCAAGAAAGGATGCTGTACTTTGTCAAATGCTTTTTCTGCATTTATTGAGAGGATCATATGGTTCTTGTTCTTTCTTTTATTAATGTATTGTATCACATTGATTGATTTGTGAATGTTGAACCAACCTTGCAGCACAGGGATAAATCCCACTTGGATCCTATTGGCTAGTATTTTGGTGAGAATTTTTGCATCCGTGTTCATCAAGGATATTGGTCTGTAATTCTCCTTTTTGATGGGGTCTTTGGTTTGGGGATCAAGGTAATTGTGGCGTCATAAACAAGTTTGGAAGTTTTCTTTCCATTTCTATTTTTTGGAACAGTTTCAGAAGATTAGGTATTAATTCTTCTTTAAATGTTTGGTAGAATTCCCCTGGGAAGCCATCTGGCCCTGGGCTTTTGTGTTTTGGGAGATTTTTGATGACTGCTTCAATTTCCTTCGTGGTTATAGGTCTGTTCAGGTTTTCTATTTCTTCCTGGTTCAGTTTTGGTAGTTGATACATCTCTAGGAATGCATCCATTTCTTCCAGGTTATCTAATTTGCTGGCATATAGTTGCTCATAATATGTTCTTATAATTGTTTGTATTTCTTTGGTGTTGGTTGTGATGTCTCCTCTTTCATTCATGATTTTGTTGCTTTGGGTCATTTCTCTTTTCTTTTTGATAAGTCTGGCCAGGGGTTTATCAATCTTGTTAATTCTTTCAAAGAACTAGCTCCTTGTTTTGTTGATCTGTTCTACTGTTCTTTTGGTTTCTATTTCATTGATTTCTGCTCTGATCTTTATTATTTCTCTTCTCCTGCTGGGTTTAGGTTTTATTTGCTGTTCTTTCTCCAGCTCCTTTAGGTGTAGGGTTAGGTTGTGTATTTGAGACCTTTCTTGTTTCTTGAGAGAGGCTTGTATTGCTATATACTTTCCTCTTAGGACTGCCTTTGCTGTATCCCAAAGGTTTTGAACAGTTGTGTTTTCATTTTCATTGGTTTCCGTGAATTTTTTTATTCTTCTTTAATTTCCTGGTTGACCCATTCATTCTTCAGTAGGATGCTCTTTAGCCTCCATGTATTTGAGTTCTTTCCAACTTTCCTCTTGTGATTGAGTTCTAGTTTCAAAGCATTGTGGTCTGAAAATAGGCAGGGAATGATCCCAATCTTTTGGTACTGGTTGAGACCTGATTTGTGACCTAGGATGTGATCTATTCTGGAGAATGTTTCATGGGCACTAGAGAAGAATGTGTATTCCGTTGCTTTGGGATGGAATGTTCTGAATATGTCTGTGAAGTCCATTTGGTCCAGTGTGTCATTTAAAGTCTTTATATCCTTGTTGACCTTTTGCTTAGATGATCTGTCCATTTCAGTGAGGGGGGTGTTAAAGTCCCCCATATTATTGTATTGTTGTCGTTGTGTTTCTTTGGTTTTGTTATTAATTGGCTTATATAACTGGCTGCTCCCATGTTAGGGGCATAGATATTTACAATTGTTAGATCTTCTTGTTGGATAGACCCTTTAAGTAGGATATAGTGTCCTTCCTCATCTCTTATTACAGTCTTTGGTTTAAAATTTAATTTGTCTGATATAAGGATTGCCACCCCAGCTTTCTTTTGGTGTCCATTAGCATGGTAAATGGTTTTCCACCCCCTCACTTTCAATCTGGGGGTGTCTTTGGGTCTAAAATGAGTCTCTTGCAGACAGCATATCGATGGGTCTTGTTTTCTAATCCAATCTGATAGCCTGTGTCTTTTGATTGGGGCATTTAGCCCATTTACATTCAGGGTAACTATTGAAAGATATGAATTTAGTGCCATTGTATTGCCTGTAAGGTGACTGTTACTGTATATTGTCTGTGTTCCTTTCTGGTCTATGTTACTTTTAGGCTCTCTCTTTGCTTAGAGGACCCCTTTCAATATTTCTTGTAGGGCTGGTTTTATGTTTGCAAATTCCTTTAGTTTTTGTTTGTCCTGGAAGCTTTTTATCTCTCCTTCTATTTTCAATGACAGCCTAGCTGGATATAGTATTCTTGGCTGCATATTTTTCTCGTTTAGTGCTCTGAATATATCATGCCAGTCCTTTCTGGCCTGCCAGGTCTCTGTGGATAGGTCTGTTGCCAGTCTAATGTTTCTACCATTGTAGGTTACAGATCTCTTGTCCCGAGCTGCTGTCAGGATTTTCTCTTTGTCTCTGAGACTCATAAGTTTTACTATTAGATGTTGGGGTGTTGACCCTTTTTTATTGATTTTGAGAGGGGTTCTCTGTGCCTCCTGGATTTTGATGCCTGTTTCCTTCCCCAAATTAGGGAAGTTCTCTGCTATAATTTGCTCCAATATACCTTCTGCCCCTCTCTCTCTTTCTTCCTCCTCTGGGATCCCAATTATTCCAATGTTGTTTCGTTTTATGGTACCGCTTATCTCTCAAATTCTGCCCTCGTGATCCAGTAGTTGTTTATCTCTCTTTTTCTCAGCTTCTTTATTTTCCATCATTTGGACTTCTATATCACTGATTCTCTCTTCTGCCTCATTTATCCTAGCAGTTAGCGCCCCCATTTTTTATTGCACCTCATTAATAGCCTTTTTGATATCAACTTGGTTAGATTTTAGTTCTTTTATTTCTCTAGAAAGGGTTTCTCTAATAATTTCCATGTTTTTTTCAAGCCCAGCTAGTATCTTTAAAATCATCGTCCTGAACTCTAGTTCCAACATCGTATTAATGTCCGTATTGCATAGGTCCCTGGCAGTCAGTACTGCCTCTTGTTCTTTTTGTTGAGGTGATTTTTTCCATCTTTCATTTTGTCCAGAGGAGAATAGATGAATGAGAGAACAAAATGCTAACAGGGTAACAACGTCCCCAGAAAATATACTCTAAACAAATCAGAAAAGACCTGAAACTGGGGGAAAGAAAGCGAAAGAAAGAAAAAAGAAAAAGAAAAGATAAAAGCAGACAAAAACAGAACAAAACAAAACAAAAAAACAGAATATGATCAAATATGATCAGGTTGGTGCATAGAGCAGTGCCACACACTAGATTTTGGGTGTATTTTGGTCTGTTAGAAGAAAGTGCCTCCCAAAATTTTAAAGAAAGAAAAACTTATATATGCACAAAAATAAGGGTTGATATGATGAA